>NC_079432.1:9260678-9305678 GCF_026213295.1 Gadus chalcogrammus | reverse complement strand
AACAGAGGTTTCTTAAACTGTGTCGTCTGTAAAAAATACCTTTTGATTTGATTTAGGATGTTATCTAATTTAATGGAAGCTGCTATGTGTGTGTGGGTGTGTGCGCGTGCATGTCCGTGTGTGTTATTGCTTGCGTATGTGTGAGTTTGTGTGTGTGCATGTGTGTCTGCGTGTGTGTGTGTTTTTAAATGTGTTTTTCCTTCCAAGGCAATCTTGCCGATTTCTTCTCTGCGTCTCTGTTGTAACATTTTAGAGATCCCTCTTGTTCAGTTCAGTTCAAATAACCTCGGGATGAAAGGCAGTTCTTCAATACGACGTTTCAGAGATTACAGCCCTCGACACGTAACAAAGGCGGCACATTAAAAATAAATAAAATTTAAATCTGAGGTTCACCAGATTTATCTAGGGACACTGTCAGCTTCACAGTACTTCAAAGGATGCACCTTCACCCAAACGTACACACTGCACACATACAAACTCATAGATTCACACTCAAACAGACACACACACACGCACAGACACATGCACATACACACATGCACATACACCCACATGCATCTAAACACACACACACACACACATACACACACACAAACACATGCGCATACACACACACGCAACCATAAACACATGCCCATATACACACACACACATACACACTCTGCTATGATGCAATTTTACATTACAAGAATCAATATAGAAACCTGTACATTCATTTTTCCAAGGCTATTTTTCAAAAAGAACATTGCAGAGATGAGACATTATAAGAGCCAACATTCCCTTTCTTCTTCACTGTTTCTGGGGACCGGACCTGTGCACCAAGGCCATTCATTCAATCTCGGGGGGTTTGTGATTGAAAGGTACCACTGCCCCCTGGGTTCAAAGCCCTGATACACACGCCAGCGCCTATCTGGCCAGACCTCATCCAAGACAGGTGTCTGGGTGGAGGGGTGGGGGGGTAGATAGGATATCAGAGCCCAAGGATGATACAAGGATCGCCTCTTGAAAATCAATCGCCAGACAGGGAATGAGGGAGAGAGAGAGGGCGAGAGTGAGAGAGAGAGAGGGCGAGAGAGGAAGAGAAAGAGAGAGAGAGAGAGAGCCAGCCCTGTCTACTTATTTCTGCCTCGCTTGTCCGCTCGCTGCACTGCATCCTCATCAGTCTGGGGTTAAAACGGGAGGGGGACGAGCTAGAAGTAGAGAGAGAGAGAGAGAGAGAGAGAGAGAGAGAAGAGAGAGAGAGAGAGAGAGAGAGAGAGAGAGAGAGAGAGAGAGAGAGAGAGAGAGAGAGAGAGAGAGAGAGAGAGAGAGAGAGAGAGAGAGGACGCCCAGAATACAAACTGGGGTTAAAACGGGAGGGGGACGAGCTAGAAGGAGAGAGAGAGAGAGAGAGAGAGAGAGAGAGAGAGAGAGAGAGTCATGGAGTGAGAATCAAATAAACAAAAGTAAAATAAAGTACAGAAGAGAAAGGGGGGAGGAAGGATGACAATTAAAAAGGAAGTGAGAGGCTGAATGGAAAGGGAGAGAGAGCGATTGAGAGATACAGCGAACAAGGATAAAAGAGATGGAGATGCAGGAATGAGAGCGGAACAAAGAGGGACAGAGAGAGAAGGGCACAGGGGATCCAATTTTCTCCCATTATTTTCTCCAGCGTAGAAAGACACCCTCACCATACAATGAGCCGCGGCACATCATCTGCATATGTATGAATGCATATCCATGCATCCAAAATGCTCGCAAAATCAAAGTCATTCCTCTATGTATCCTAATGCCGTGAATCCCATGTTTGTTTAGTTCCGGAAGCATTGCTCCTTCATGCATGAGTTAACTTTTTATGTGGTTACATATTTGTTTTTTGTATGAGGGTTTCAGTGCTGCATGCAAATGCAGTGGCTCACTCAGGTAGTTCAGTTGTGAAGTGTTTGATTGCTAGCGAGTTGACTGGCTCGCTCCCAAGCTTCATTGTTAATGGGCACAGTTCCTTCTACAGGGAAGGCCTGTCTATTGTCATGAGCGTGATCGTATCATGGAGCGCAGGTTGTGGGTTCAATCCCCAGCATGGTAACATTGTTTGAGTGGTTGAGTAAAAGTGATAATAAAAGTGGGAGAAGTGATTTGTAACAGAAAAGGCACGACATTCATAAACGCGTCCCGCTTTTACAAATCTATTGTTCGACAAAAAAAACATTCCATCTTCCTCACTCCCACCGTCCCCAGAACGCTCCATGAGGCAAACTGTCAGTGGAACCGGAATCTCAAAAGACGACCTTTAGAAATCTCCCAGTTGGGGGAGGGGGGGGGAGGGAGGGGGAACCATGGAGATGTTCTTCACAGTGAACACACATTACCTGTAAAGGTTAATGACACCACTCAGCGCCTCTTCTCAACCCCCAGCATTGTCTCCCGGTCTCTGTCCATCAACTGTCTTTGGCAGTCCACCACCCCCACCTCCCCTCAACCACCACCACCACCACCACTAGCACCACCACCACCACCACCACCACCACCACCACCACCACCACCACCACCCCTCAACCAAAAACACAACCACCACCACAACCACTGCAACCATAACCACCACTACCACCACCACCACCACCACCCCTCAACCACCACTACCGTTACAACCACCAACACAAACACCACCACCACTACCACCACCACCTCCACCACCACCACCACTACAACCACCAACACCACCACCAAAAAGACGAAGACAAAGGAAAACCAATAGAGGGGAGGTCCGCGATATCCTCCAATCCAAACCGCTCTTCGCCTCTTGCTAGAAGCAGAGTGATTAATCGTCTCCCGTCCACTCGATTAAATATATAATGAATTGGGAATTACCTGGCAGGTGCAGCAGGACTCCACCAGACGCTAGAGCACAGGACTGCCAAGACGCCCTCCACGCGCAAACACGGCATCCTTCAAGGTAATTAATACGGCCGAGGCCTCCCCTGTACACACGCCAGGCTCTGTGCTTGATCCCTCCTTCCCGTTGTCACGTCAAAATACGCTCCGATGCTTTCCTGTCGGCGCCGTGTCCTGGAGTGCGTTGCCACATAAACACTGGGACAAGGGAAGCTGGGAGTTCTGGGTATAGATAACGTCAATCAGGTGGTTGTTGTTCTTTGCTACTGAGGGAGGAAAACAAGGATGGTATCTCGAGGAAAATGTGAATGCTATTAGTCAGTCCGTCGAACCATCAAACATTCTGTAAACGTTGTTTGATTATGCACTACAATGGGGCGGGGAAGGGTGTTTGACTAACAGGGGAAAGGGGGTGCTGAGGGTTTATTTCCCGATTTCCATTTTTCTACCTGTAGGCATCCTTAGTAACCAGCTCCGTGGTAACTGTCATCGTACACGCTCAGCCCCCCCCCCCCCTGTGGAGCTGAGGCAGATGGCTCAGAAACACAGCGGAAACTTGTATCACATCCACTCCTCTGCACGTTTATCCCTCTCTCAAAGACCGCCATTAGAGCCTTTCAAAAGGTCAAGTAGACCCCCTTGTCCACCCTGTTGGTCCTTAATTAAAACGCTGGTAAGCCAACAGTTTGGTGCCTTCTTATTTTCCCTTATGAACGAATGTGCGATTTATTTCTTCTAGTGACATTTTTTTCACGATCCATGAAATGAAAGATAAGCGCCTAACACAGTGCAAACTGTATCATTAAAATACTTATAGCTCAAATATCTAAATTGTGTATAAAAAACACAAGCAAACACACTTAACACACAAAAGAAAACAACAATGACAAGAGTGATGCCGTTTTAGTTATTTAACTAGATTTTCTTTTTGTTTTTTTGTGGTACAATTGTCATTGTTTTTCTCACAGTACCCAAAATGGCAGCCAACACACCTGGAGAACCACACTAAACCTGGCAGTCATTGATGGTGATACCCAGAGCCGGTTGAAAAACCTTCAGCGTCTCAATGTGGACACGTTCAGGAACTAGACTGAAACCCACCGGGCCGGGAGGGGCAGCCATGAACTGCGGTCTCACACAACCACTGTGGTCTGGGGGGTTTATAATGATGGAGGTTGGCTTCTGAGCAGGTTTGTGTTTTATAAAGAGCTAATTCAGCATAATGTGGAACGGTGTTATACTGAACAGGGCCCGGTGTCGCCTTACATACATAGAGAACTAGCTTCAGCCTTGAGAGGATCTGGGATTTGGAGATAGGCCTGTGTGTGTGTGTGTGTGTGTGGGGGGGGGGGGGGGGGGGGGACTTTGGAGCGTAGTATGGTAAATGCATTTAGAGCTCCTTCTGATCTTCAGAGTAATAGAGCAAAGTCACAGGATGTCAAGGAGAATGAAATGTTAGTATTAAGTAGTTCAAACTGTCTATTCCTCTAGTGCTCCTTCCTGTTTGTCATTAGCTCTGCGTTCTGTCTTTGTTAGTGGCAGACAGTGGTTAACCGGGCCCAGGCACACATGTGTTCAGTGCAAGGACAAACAGACACACAAGATCATACAAACACTCTAAAACAAAAACATATAAAAAAAGGGACGACAATTTTCACACACAAAACACATATACACACACACACACACACACGCACACTAACAATCATACAAACACTCCCAAACAGAAATGCATGAAAAAAATAGAACGAGAATATTCACGTACACACACACACAGAAACACAGATGCACACAAACACCCATGCAAACCCACCCATACACACAAGCGTGTGCTTAAAAAGTCAGCATACATACACAATTATGGACCTAGAAACTCACAACTTACCCACCCCCCCACACACACGCAAATAAACTGACAAGCTCATAATCTTACATCCGCACATACAGACCCCCATACTCTCACACACACACACACACACTCACACACACACATACAATCACCTTCAAATACACACAGCCCATCTAGCCCTCGGCCCCACATTCACACACACACACACACACACACACACACACACACACACACACACACACCCTTAAACGTACAATCTCACACACATACACACACGCCCTCTAGGACTCCTGCATTTTCACTCATACGCACACGTGTACCCACATACCGACACACACGCACCCACGTCGACACACACACACCCCACACGCAGGGTTATAATCACAGTCTCCCAGTGGCAGTGGGGCCAGCTGCTGATTCACTTTATCTCCTACGATGGCAAAAGCAGCAGGCCGTTGGTAATGACATCTCCGCTCCACAGTGAAAGCCCCACAACCCCCCCCCCCCCCCCCCCCCCCCCCCCCCATCAGCCCGACCGCTGGGTCCCCGGACGGAGCCCTTCTGCTACCCCCAGAACAGTGCAACTCTGACAGAAAGCCTGATAACACCGGGGAGTTATGTGGAGAGCGGGGACGGGGGTAATCCTGAGGCAGAGCCCTGATCGGTGAGCCTAATGGGTTCTGATTGTCTGGCGACCGTGAGTCGAGAGCCGGGCTCCCCATGGTGTTGTGCAGGACTACAGGGGTGGGTTGTATTGTTTTGACGGGTGTCATATTGTAAGGGGGGCTCGCGATTAAGTGCGGTTAAGTAGCAGTTTATTAATGGGTAATAAGGATGATTGAGTCTTGCCTGCTTGATACTTGACTTGGCTTTGAGGCTGGTCAGGGCGAGAAACTGATGGCATTCAATGTGGTGTCACTAATAATTTATTATGAGTGGAGGGTGTTGACTCTATATGCTTTAATTAAAGTGGCCCAGATCGAATGAAACACAAATAAATGTTCCACATTTACATTTTCAAATGAACTCCATTTAATTTGAATTAAATGCAACATATTTAATTTCGTTAAATGTACCATTTCTATTGAGTGAATTTCACCCTATTTAATTTGAATAACTTAACTATAATAAGTTAAAACCAATTCAACATAAAACATTAATTTGTTATGATGTATTGCATTAACCATATCTAATTGAAATACATTCAGCAAAAAAAGTATGCATTACGCCTAATTTAGTGGTAATGAGTGTTGCACACACATCCAATTTTTGTTGGAATCTTTTAAATAGAGAAGGTGAAATGAATCCATGTAAGGAAAACTGCAGCGAGGGAAATGGATTGGTTGGTCGTTGACTCAAAAATACGCGCCCATATAAGGCAGCAAATTACGTCATCGCGAAGGGCCCGCATCCCCTGAACCTCGACCTCAGTCTTGGCGGTCGTGGTCGTTGGCCACCGAGGAAATCAAACCCCGAAAAAAACCTCACGTGTTGCTGAGTTGTTATACATTCAATCTAAAGCGGACGACTCCCCTGTTTTTCCTTCTCGACCCGATGAGAGGTTCAAGAGCAGGTCGGGTCTCTGAGATGACCCACCAAACGCTCACATCCGACGCACCGCAAATCCCCGACCGGATTTTGCAGAAACAATTGCATATATCTAGTGATAACACACGTGGTATTCCTTCGAGAAGTGCCGTAAATTCGTCTTGATGCTTTTTTTTTTCTCGTTCTGCTCGTGTTTCTCCTTTTGTGTCGGCTTCGTCTTGCTCTCAGCGTGGAGGGAAAAGGCAATATCCAGCCTTCGCCGCATGCGGTGGACATGTCAGACATGAAACACTATCACTCGGAACAGCGCAGCATTGCGTGCAATTCTCTCGGTCATTTGATCAACGGGGGGAAGATGTTGGCTGGAGTCCCCCCTTGCTTTGTGCCGCTGGATCCGGGGATGAACGTAAGAAAGCATCGAGTAAAAAGGGGAAGGAATGCAATAAAGAAATTGGCCCGGCCGGACAAAAGAGGCGGGAGAGGGGGTCTTAGGCCCAATCCCATTTCTACCCCTTACCCCTTCAAAACAAAGGGGAGGGGTAAGGGGAAAGGGTAAGGGGTAGAAATGGGATTGGGCCAAATGTATCTCCCTACTTTCCTAGCCGGTTATAGGTTTGACGGCGCACCCCTGTGAGTTTGAAGATCGGGCTGTTCCTGGCGTGAACGTCGGGCGGCTGGCCCTGGGGTCGGCGTAACCGTGGGTAACGCTCCCTGACAGGAAGCTGGAGGATCACGAAGGAACGCTGTTTGTTTTTCCTCCGTTTTTTCATCTCTGGCGTTCACGGCCCGAGATTCTGCGTTGAACGAGCAACTGTGAGCGTGAGACAGCAAGAGTTGATCCAGAGAGAAAGCGAGATAGAGAAGGAGAGAAATAGAGAGAAGTGGAGACAGAGATAAAGAGAAAAATACAGGGAGGCAGAGAGAGACAGATAGAAGGATGGAGAAAAAGAGGGAGACGGCTAGTGAGACAGATGGAAGACAGAGATACAGACATAGAGAGAGACAGAGAGAGAGAGACAGACAGACAGACAGACAGACAGACAGACAGACAGACAGACAGACAGACAGACAGACAGACAGACAGACAGACAGACAGACAGACAGACAGACAGACAGACAGACAGACAGACAGAGACGAGAGCTATTGAAACGGATTGAAACTTTTTTTCGCTTCTTGGTCTGTGAATATCTGGTACGTTTCTCATCAACCCAACTCTCTCTTTCCCCTCTCTCCCTCTCTCTCCCCCCTCTGTCTCTCTCTCTCCCTCTATCTCTCTCTTTCTCTCTCTCTCTCCCTCCCCTCACTCCCCTCTCTCTCCCTCTCCTCTCTCCCTCTCCCCATGTGCTCTTTCTCGACTCAGGAGCAGTTCTTCCATTAGGTCATGGCTGAGTATTTTGGATGACAGGTTTTAGAATATTAATTGCCCAATTTTCGATAGTACGAGTGTGTCTACTCTCGTGAATTTCCCATTCCTTTTCCATTTTTCATCCGCCGAGACGGCACGGAAATGGATGTCTTCCGCTTGCTGCACGCTTGGAAGAATGTAAGGTGTGTGTGTGCTTGTGTGTGTGTGTGTGGGGGGGGTGTGTGTGTTTGTGCGTGTGTGTGTCTGATTTCTGGAGCCTGAACCAGTGTGTTTGCTATGAAGACCTCATAAATATGATCCACAGCAAAAAACTGCATTCTAACTCATTCCTGAATATATTTTAGTGGTGAGTATTTCTGGGTGAGGCCCAGTATGCCGCATTACAAAGACGCTCATATTCCATCCTATCCAAAGTACAAGCTCACAAAAAATCGAAAGGATAGCAGCAGGATAGTTTTGTGCTAAAGTTTGGGATGTTTTTATGGCTTTATGGACCGTCGAGTGAAGAGAGGCAGGAAAGTGGGTCAGGGAAAAGAGGGCACTTTACAGCAGGTTGGAGGTTGGCGAATCGGACCCGGGGAAGCTACAAGCCGTATAGCCTTCATGGCTAGCGCTCACCCGCCCTGACCTCCTCAACTCCTGAAGGGTGTCTATTTAGAACGACCTGGGGGGCTCCGTTCTGCGCGGGTCAGGAACACATTAGCACGATAAAACATTAGCATTAATGAAGAGCACTTTGTGGCTAGCTTCTGTTGCAAGAGCTGGTGTCACGCGTTGACCCTTTCCTCAAAGGCCCCAGGAGGTTAATCCCCAGAGGGATCATTGAATCCCGACCAGTCTTGTTATTATCTACCACTAATCGCTTTGGGGCCCGGCCTGTAAAAAATGGGCCCTCGGGGGGCACGCTACTTGGCTTCCATCGTGGACCTTATAAACATGCATGGAGGAAATGCATAAGCACACATGCGCATTTACTTGTAGGGGAATATATTGTGCGTGGACGTGACCATGTACACTCTACATAAACCCACAGGCATTATTGGCACAGAGACACATTCAGATACTCAAACGTATCGGCCGAATAAGGAAAGATACACAAAGATTAATACACGTATACACACACACACACACACACCATTTAGAGAGAGATAGAGATACGAACACACACACACACACACACACACACACACACACACACACACACACACACACACACACACACACACACACACACACACACACACACACACACACAGAGAGAGAAGACAGTGCCATGTGGCGAGGGGTCTGATAGAGGGAGCAGTAGCTCTGTTGTGGAGGTTTGACCTCACATCTGGGGGAGGCTACGGAGCAGACTGTGACCGAGACACACCACAGATCACAGGGGTGATGTGCACCAGCACACACACACACAGGCAGGGTGCACACACACACACACACACACACACACAGGCAGGGTGCGCACACACACACACACACACACACACACACAGGCAGGGTGCGCACACACACACACACACACACACACACACACACACACACACACACACACACACACACACACACACACACACACACACACACACACACACACACACACACACACACACACACACACACACACACAGAAGGAAGGGCCATGACCAATGGAACTAATGAAATCCTTGTTGTGTCATCTGTGCTAGGATAGAGAATGGTGTGTTTGTGTGGCTGTATATGGGTATGTGTGTGTGTGTGTGTGTGTGTGTGTGTGTGTGTGTGTGTGTGTGTGTGTGTGTGTGTGTGTGTGTGTGAGAGAGAGACTCTGTGAGACTTAGTGTGTGACACAAGTCTTACAAATGGAAAATTATTATATGACAAAAATAAAAAAAATCGCTCTTCCATCCAAAGCATAGAAAACAACCTAACGCTGAAAAAGACATGCTCACACACAAAAATATATGCTCACACACAGACACACAAACATGCACACAAACATGCACACACACACACACACACACACACACACACACACACACACACACACACACACTAAGGTCAATTTCAGAACCAATTTACAACACTCGATAAATAACGACACAAATATCAAAATAATGCCGTCGCCAGGCCCAGTCGACCGTTCCTCGCACACTCCCCGCAAAACTGATTTAGAAATGAACCCCGCGTGACATTCCACTAGAGAAAATAATTTAATTTCCTACCGTTGCCACGATTAGAAAAAACAAAAAAACAAGCCTTTTTAATTTCCGCGGCGCACACTTCATCTGCGGCCAAAGTTGACTGCCGTCTGGAATCCAGCACAGCCAATGGGAGAGCTGCAGTGGGTGGTTTGGGTTACCCACGGCCGTACAAACCAGATATCATCCTGAGATGTGTTAATTGGATCTGAGGTGACAGTAAGGATTCTTGACCTACTGCTACGTGTTGCCTCTTTGTGGACGTTTTTAATACTTCCCTTGAGTGTCGTCGCAGAGAAAAACAGACGGTTCCGAAATAAACAGACAAACCGAAAATCAAAGCAAAAACATGTTTTTTCTGAAAGGTTTAAAATGTTGGCCTTAACATATTTTTGCTAATTCTTGTTGCCATTTTGTTAACTTAGTATTACATTACCGCTTTTTCAGGACAGAAATGTTTCATGGATAATTTACAACAAGTGGTTTACAGTTGGTGATGTTTTTAAGCCTTTTAACTCTTTAGAAAACGTTATTTATTAGTTACAAGGATAACCTCTGCATTACATACGTTTTTTTAACTAACATTTTTTAACTAACATTATTGTGTATGTACAAGCCTATGTAAGATTAGCAATCTTCCAAAATTACTCTTCATACAACAGACAAAAAAGTTAAAAGAAAAGCCATGAACAAAATGATAATACTTAAACTGTCATGAACGGTTATTCTTCAGTGAAATCCGCCATTTTGTTAACGTGGTACGACTCAGAGGTCGAACTCCTCATGGCTATTTTGTGTTATGGATCCTTAACCTTCCAGAAAATATGCACCCTATGTCTTTTAATATACTTTGTCCGCCATATTAAGCCAGGTATGTTCCACTGTTTTGACAGCCATCTCAAGGAGCGGCAAGCGCAACCAGTGGGGAATACATACTTTGTTTTCTGTCTGGGTCCAATCGAATCAGACTGTCTGTAAGACGAGAGCTTGTTATTATGAACACTAACCGAGCTGGAAATACGAAGGTAGTACTTTACATACGTAAGTAAATATATACATACATTTCTGCAGCACACACACGCACACACACACACACACTCGCAAGTAATTTAAATACAATAAAAACATAATCCATGGCTTTTATTTTATGCAATTTATCCTAAAATAGGTCTCAACAAATGTCACTCAAGCTAAGCTAAGCTCATTCCAAATGCACCTCGGACACTTGAATCCCCCCCACTCCTCGGGTTTCACATGGAAGATCCGAGCCAGCACCTGCTTCCTAATACCATTCCCCCCCATACCCCAACCATTCCCCCCCCTCCTCTTCCCCATTATCTCCCTTCTCCTCCATTCCTCCCCTGTGAAGGCTCCCATCCCTGGGGATTTTAACTTTAATGTCCTGTCTCATCTCTGAAAGGTTTAGATGCGCTCTTGCGTTTGGTATTCAACATGTGACTCCAAAGTGCGCCAGCGATGGGTCTCTGATCTGCCTGGTAAAGTCCTCTGGCCTTGCACCTGAATGCCAAAACGACACGTGGAAAAACACTGGTTTGTGGGGACTGGCTTGTGGGGATGTAACGTGAGGACTCTAGCGGGCTATCTGTGTGTGTTGTGTGTTCTTAACCTAGCTCTGTTATTGCTCTGCCCCATGCACTTCATCATCCTGGTCGGGCTTTGTTTGTTTTTGACGGCGCTGGCATATTTTGATTGGCTTATTTTTGTACTTTGGGCCGTAAATATCTCAAGGTTGACAATCAAAAAAAGGGACTATACCGTATGTTATTCCAGCTGGGATCCCGATAAATCAGAGCGAGATAAATCGACAACGTTAAAGTATAATATGTATCTAACCTATTTCTTTTTTTTTTATTCCAGAGGCCAATAAATATGCATATAGTGTTTAACCCACAAGGACTTTTCCGCAATTTACTTATCATCACAATTTACTTACAGCTATGTAACCAACATGAGGAAATTAGCCTGAAACTATCTGCAATTTCGATATTATGATTTGAAATATTCGCAGCCGTGTTGCATTACCTTAAAAACCTGACATCAATTCACATCACAGAGGCCGGAAGTGGGGGGTATTACCAACCCATTACCTCATCTTGCAAACAGCTGTTTTCTGAAATAGTCGTTATTTCTCTCATTTTTTCTCTGTAAGGAGAAAAATACGCACGCACGCACACACACACACACACACACACACACACACACACACACACACACACACACACACACACACACACACACACACACACACACACACACACACACACACACACACACACACACACACAGAGTTTCAAAGTTGTTCCCCCTGCAAGAAGAGGCAACAGAGCACATGGGAAACGTGGTCTTTGTTCCAGGAAACACAGGGTGGTGGTTTCAACTCCCAGTCTTTAATATCCACAAGAAAGGTGATGAAAACCACACTCACAACATACAACATCCACACAGCCACACACACAAACACACACACACACATAAATAAATATATACTCAGCTGAGTCTGTCGATGTCAAGTATAGAGAGTGATGATACCTTCTCACTGGCAGTTACTTCTCCCTTTATTGCTTTCGTAGGTTTCCTTCTGTAAGACACATTGACAACTGCTGTCCGCTCTCCAGTAAACTACTTTTTTAGTTCCTCTTGTGGGGATTAACGGCCAATCCTGACACAGGCCTCGTGATCCCCCCGCCACAGAGCTATTCACAGCAGACCACTAAACACCTCATCATCATCATCATCATCATCATCATGGTTATCATCATCATCATACTCTTGGTTTTTGATGAACGGCATCTGCCCTGTTTGGGGTTAAAGCAGCCACAGGGCTCGCTGTTTACGGGCCTGCCCCCGCGTGTTTGCTGACGGGGCGTTGGAGATGCACTTAACATATCATCCGTCGGACCAGGGAGTCGGCCCTCTGGGGTTGGGAGGGGGGCTGGGGGCTGGGGTCAAGGATCAAGATGGGTCAGGTTATTACAGTAACATCTGTTAACAATAGAACTGCCCCCTCCGGAAAGACAGATGAACAGAAGGACGGACGGACGGGCGGACGTGATGGGCGGCATCATCACTCGGGAGGGCTCGGTGGCGGTATGGGATACCGCAACCCGGCCGCGGCATGGTCACGTGACCTTCGGGGAGCCAATGAGGAAGGGAGGAATGTGGTGGTTGTAATCAGGAACACATGGTGCTGAGTGAGAGGAGGCCTGCCTGGTGAGGGAGGATACGACCGGGCACACAGACAGACATAGCTCTGCTGACACATGCACACTGACACACACGCACACACAAACACACACACGAACAAACATATAAACACACATGCACACACACTGACGTGATTGATTGATACACATAGATTGATACACATAGATTGGGAGAAACACACTCTTAGACCTACACACTGATAGACACACCCACACAGTCGCACATATAGAAACAAACACACACAAAGTCACACACATACAGAGAAGCACGCACACTTGCAATAACCATACGCACACAAGCAAACACACTCACACTCGCATACAGAAGGAAGGAAATCCAAATGTACACACACACACACACACACACACACACACAGTAAACACACTAAAGAGGGAACCGGAGGACACACGCTATTGGTTTTCCCTCACTCCTCGCTGTGGTTATCCGGCCCCAATGAGCTGAGCGGAGGGGAGCTGGGGTACCTAGGACCGGGCAATAAGCAGCAGTCACTGGTGATAAAGTACGCTTGGATCTTCCTCTGACATGGGGAACAGTCGTTGTTTCTTCATCTTCCTAAAACCACAGGCCCTGGTCTTCCCCGGGCCGGGGGTAACCGCTGGGCTCGCTGCTATATATACAAACAGCGAGGGAAAACACCGCTGACGGCCCCAGCTATTAGTCATGTCCCCGTGATCGGTCGCCTGCCTCGCTGGCCTCGCTGGCCTCTGTGTGTGAGTGAGTGAGTGAGTGAGTGAGTGAGTGAGTGAGTGAGTGAGTGAGTGAGTGAGTGAGTGAGTGAGTGAGTGAGTGAGTGAGTGAGTGAGTGAGTGAGTGAGTGAGTGAGTGAGTGAGTGAGTGAGTGAGTGAGTGAGTGAGTGAGTGAGTGAGTGAGTGAGTGAGTGAGTGAGTGAGTGAGTGAGTGAGTGAGTGAGTGAGTGAGTGAGTGAGTGAGTGAGTGAGTGAGTGAGTGAGTGAGTGAGTGAGTGAGTGAGTGAGTGAGTGAGTGAGTGAGTGAGTGAGAGAGAGAGAGAGAGAGAGAGAGAGAGAGAGAGAGAGAGAGAGAGAGAGAGAGAGAGAGAGAGAGAGAGAGAGAAAGCTCACTTGCCTACAAAAGCAAGTTGGCTGGATCCAACCACGGTCAACCGGGGTTCATTTTATCAAATGGGGCAAATAAATAAAACACAGGTGCGAAAACACAACGCCACCAGGTTGTTGGGTTTATATGTTCATTTTGGGCTATTTTTCCCCCCATTTAATAATCGTGCTCTTTTGTCATCCTTCGCTGTAAATTATTATTCGTGGAGTTATGAAGCTGCCACCGAAGATGGGACGCAGCTAATTTTATTTCTCAGGCTGCTAGGCTTAACGACGGAGGCAGTCGGAAGGATCGGGGGAATTTACAACCGGGCCGTCCCAACCAGCGCTTTAATCAGGAAGAGAGCCGCTGGGAGGGAGGAAGAGGAGGGATATCGCCCCCCCAGCGGCGCGGCGCGGGGACTTAAGAACTCCCACAGCACACGGAGGCAACCGCATTCTGGAACCATCCAGTTGCAATGCCCCCTGGGTAAGTATATCTCAGAAGGCTGTAGCCGTAGGAAAAAAACAATGCTTCGTTCTTTCATGAAGGCAGTTGGCCTAGCTTGTGACTCTGCAGCAGAAGCTGGGAACAAAACGATGACCTTGTGTGTGGGGGTGCACTGGATATGGCCTTAAACGTATTATTTACTATTTAGCTGACTTTAATTTAATACGGCTGAAAAGGCTCAAGGATTCATACAGTACAAACTGCAGATATTGGGATACAAACCAAGAGCCTTTTGGCTTGGAGTCAAACGCCCTAACCGCAATCCTACTTTCCACTATATACTACAGTTTTAGAAGCATGGAAGAGAAGGCCATCATTTCCATTGTGTGGATTAAAAAACAGGATACATGCAATCTTTCCGAAATAAAAAATTCAACAAAAATGTCTAGAGGGATGAATGCGGCCAAATGTATCCTGTCCATGTTTGGAAACTCTAAAGCAGCACTGTATTTTAACTCACAACTATGTTTGCCTTTCCACCCCTAGAATTACGTTCAGGGCAATTGCAATTGGTCAGTGAATAGAACCCATGCCTAGAATTTCTCTCTCGTGTTGAGAGTAGCATGCCCAGAGCTGGGTGTGGTTAAAGCCATACACATCATGCAAATGGATACATGATGTCGGATGAAGTACAACAGAACATACTACGTACTGTCATTGTACTGCTACAACAGGATGGAAGATGTATTTAGTATGCATCCCCCAAGTGGGTGTTACACACTGGTGGTGGTTAGTGAGGTCCCCCCTTCACTGTAAAGCGTCTTTGAATGTCTAGAAAAGCGCTACATAAATTCAATCCATTATTAGTATTATTATTAGTGTATTTGTACACCCCCTAATAAGAGAAGTACTAAGAGAGGGTTCAGATTCAACTTGTTGGATGAGATATGGGGATTCCAAAAACACATAGCATGTGCTAACCAAACTCATAATAGCATGTACTAGCTATACACATAGCATGTGCTACATCGCACATTATAATATGTATTAGCGATACACGTAGCATGTGCTAGCTAGACAGATTAAAGCATGTACTACCTATACACATGACATGTGTTAGCCACACATATTATAGGGGGTTTATCCTTATGTTCCCCAGGTCCTATGTTCCCCGGGGGCAAAGGGTAGGGTCAGGTTGAGGCAGTGGCGGCTGGTGGAATTTATTTGAGGGGGGGCTGGACGTTTGCATTCCAAACCCCTGTAGGGGGGTCTGGGGGCATCCTCCCCATAAGATTTTTTTGTGATTTTCACAAACAAACAAAGCATTCTGGTGCATTCTGACAAAATAGTAAAGCCAAAAAAAGAACATTTACTTACAAAGACGAATGGGGCCAGGGAAATAAGTTTTAAGTTAATTTTTTGCCTTGTAGAAATCCGCAACATTAAGAGTGCAGATACATCAACAATAACTTTGAATTACACACAAGGTAACATTCTCTCTCTCTCTCTCTGTGAGTGAGAGAGAGAGAGAGATAGAGATAATGGGTGAGTGTGTTACGGCCAAGCCATTGTGTTGGTAAACGTCACTCATAAATATATCTACAGTCTGCATTAGTATGCATTTAGACAAATACAATGAAATATGAATTCCACAAAATTCATGTAAATGTGCAAACTTTTGTGTGTGGATGTTGAAGACACACTTAAGGCATGATACCAACATAGGTTTGCAGAGGACTACATACAGTACAATATGCACACTGAAGGCCTGATGCCACCATAGGTTTGCAGTGGACTATATACAGTATGTACACTGAATAGGTTTGCAAAGGACTACCGTATATACACAATATGAACACTGAAGGCCTGAAGCAACCATAGGTTTGCAGAGAACTATATACAGTATGTACACTGAATAGGTTTACAGAGGACTATATACAATATGCACACTGAAGGCCTGATGCCACCATGTTTGCAGAGAACTATATACAGTATGTACAGTCTTCCGAAAAAGACTCAAGACTCACCTGTTCAGAGTCCACCTCGACTCTGCATAGCCACCTTCCCACTTCTGACCACCATTGTACACTGTATTGTATTGCATTGTATTGTATTGTAGTACTTAACTGTGTAGCAACTGCAGTAGCTGCTATCATGGCTGTAACACGGGGAATTGATTGACCTAACGATTGTGGTACTTGCACTTGGTTCTATGAACATCCTTTCTGTACCGACAGCGATATATTGATGCACTTCTTATGACAAATGTACTTATTGTAAGTCGCTTTGGATAAAAGCGTCTGCTAAATGCCCTAAATGTAAATGTAAATGTACACTGAATAGGTTTGCAGAGGACTATATACAATAGGCACAATGAAGGCCTGGTCCCACCATAGCTTTGCAGAGAACTATATACAGTACACTTGAAAGGGGTGGGGGGAGGTTGTGAGGGTCTGTGTCCATCTCAAGGGAAATACATATAGTAGGGTGACCAAACGTCCTCTTTTCCCCGGACATGTCCACTTTTTACGTCCCGTCCGGGGCGTCCGGGGGGGTTTTATTAATTGATGATAATGTCCGGTTTTCGGACATTATCGCGTTGCATATTTGTTTTTGCCTCGTCGCATATTTGTGTTTCTGGGTCTTTCACATAACCTACTAGTTATTACCATTGTATATGTCTATGGTTATTACGGCCTTCCAAGTTCTGGAAATGGTATCTCCCTTACGTTCCACCTTCTTGAGCGAGCTGACGGGTGGCGCCACGAGCAATATAAAAAAAAAAATGCGTTGCGTAGCGGTTATCAATGAAGTACCACATTGTGTGGGGAATAGGTATTTTGGCGCCCCCTGCTCGTTGAGAAGGTGCCGTGTGTAGACGGAATGAAACCCCCACTGAAGTCCATATTTTGGCGCCCCCTGCTGCAGGCGCACACCTGCTCGTTGAGAAGGTGCCGTGTGTAGACGGAATGAAACCCCCACTGAAGTCCCCCCCCCCCCCCCCTCAACGATCTTGCCCGGGGCTCAATTGGACCTAGGATCGCCACTGTCTGCAGCCATGCCTAAACGTAAATGTAAGTTCACGGACGAACTAAAGAAAAAATACCCATGTTTTCGCCCCCCCCCCCCCCCCCCCCCCCCCCCTCAAATCTGGTCACCCTAACATATAGGCTAGTGGAATACATAGAAGTTGCTTACCTCTAGCATGGCTAGCTTCACACAGTTGTTCATATGCACTCTTGCTCGCTTGTGTTTTTTTCATCCGTTCGGACAGATGTTTCAGGTCTCCCAACCCTGTCTGTGTCCACAAACTATCACACGCACTTATTTTAAAAAGTATACAGGGAACGCAAAAAATTGCATTTGGCATACCCACAGCTAGTTAGCCAAGCTAGTTAGCCAAACTCTGGAAAATCTTCTCTTGTAGGCTCTATCCTTTTCTCTTGCTTGTTGGGTTATGTTCACTTCTGGCTTTTCTGCTCTGAGTTCTTTTACTTGCAATTTGTCTGCAAATGTTCTTCTTTCAAAGGGATTCATAAGCAAAGACGAATGAATTTGGAGCTAGCTGAACTCACAGGGAAACAGTGGTAGCAGTACTCAAAGTGAACATTTAAGTGAATGAAGATTTAATGATGGGGGATTCTAAAGATATTCTGAAGTAAATGCATTATTCGAATGCAATTAAAATAAATAAATTCTCAAAATGAGAAGATTATTAAAAAATATATATATAAATATATTTAAAAAAGAAAAGATGGCCGGTGGGCGGGAGGGCGGCGCCCCAGCACCCTCTATAGGCGAGCCACCACTGGCTTGAGGGTTATGGTTAGGGTTAGGTTTACGGTTAGGGTGAGGGTTAACCTTAAACCTAACCCTAACCATAACCAATCGGAGGAGAGCCATTCTAACCAATCAAAGGTGAATCAGAGGCAAACCATCCTTCCATCCTACGAAAAAAAGATTAGCTCACAGGGTCCTACGTTCCCCGGTCACATACAAAGTGGGGAACATAGGACCCGGGGAACATAGGTACGCTCCCTATTGTAGCATGCACTAGCTATACACATAGCATGTACTAGCTACATGTAGCATTTACTATGCACCTACATTGCAAACATGTTTTTATGTCTGGTAACCGCCCTCCATGTACATGGTAATTTAAAGTCCACAAACTTTTAACGTTTCTTCAAAGTCACAGCGGTAGCCTACAGTTTATTTATTCAGTATCTTTAGACGCAAACCTTTCTCTGAGTCTGTGTGTGTATCCTGTCATCTTTGATCGCTGTGATCCTGTGAGAATTTTTTTGTCATTTGTATGATCTTCTGGAAGATTTGATGTTTTGTTTTTATAAAACCACAGTGTCTGCATGAATTCCCTTATCCAAGTCTGTCGAGGGAGCAAATTTAGTGGTATGTGTGTTTCTGTGTTTATGTGTGTGTGTGTGTGTGTGTGTGTGTGTGTGTGTGTGTGTGTGTGTGTGTGTGTGTGTGTGTGTGTGTGTGTGTGTGTGTGTGTGTTTGTGGAGAGAGAGAGAGAGAGAGAGAGAGAGAGAGAGAGAGAGAGAGAGAGAGAGGAGGGGAGTGTTAATATCTAACAGTTGAATTTATCCCCAAGGCAAATTTCCGATGACACAAAGACATATTTTCTTTGCAGAGCAAATGAGAAACGATGTTGGATTATTGCAATAACCCCCCCTCCCCCTGCCCACTTCCACCGGGACGCTTTGAACTGAAAACACAGAAGTTATTACTGAATAATTGAAACATTTCAAGTCTCTGGACAACACAGGCAGAAAAAGAAAGCCACACAGCTCTTGTTAATAACTACAAAGCAACATGTAAGAGGCGAAAACATTCAACAGCTCACCACTTTTCCTTTATCAAGAGAGAGGAAGGAGAAGGGAGCGGGAGCGCGGGGATAACACTGAGCTGGGACGGCTGCATCAGAGGCAGGCGGCGCAGTGCCGCTAAATGTCACGTTCGTTATCCGGTACCTAAGATAATAATGTCAAGGACGAGCGACAACCGTGAAGAGAGAGAGAGAGGGAGAGAGAGAGAGAGAGAGAGAGAGAGAGAGAGAGAGAGAGAGAGAGAGAGAGAGAGAGAGAGAGAGAGAGAGAGAGAGAGAGAGAGGGAGAGAGAAAGAGGGAGAACAGGTGAGGGAGGGCGAAAACGAGAAAGGAAGAGAGAGAGGGAGAGAGAGGGGGAGAGACAGGGAGCGAGGGAGAGAGAGGCATAGGCACTGAGTCAACAGTCTGAGTGACTTTTGAGACGTCACAGACGAGTAGAGAGAGGGAGAGAGAGGGAGAGAGAGAGAGAGAGAGAGAGAGAGAGAGAGAGAGAGAGAGAGAGAGAGAGAGAGAGAGAGAGGCGTCCTCCGAGTATAAACGCGGACGGGCGTCGAGGAAACTAATCTGTCCCCGCGCACGCTTTGATTTAGACCCAAGGTGAGCCCTGTGACATTTTGAGCTGATTAGAAATTTCATCAGCCCCAACGCCCCCCTCCCTACCCCCCCCCCCCCCCCCCAACACCTACACACAGATACCCACACATCCGCCTCCGTCGGCCCCCATGTTAACCGGCCTGACATTGCGTTTAGGGAGGCTCCTGGCTTCATTATCATGCAGTCACATCTAATAAGGGACCCGTCGTCCTCCAACGCCGAGAGTCGGTGCGTGTGGGGCTTCTTTTAAATGTACGGTGGCCTGAGAGGGGGGAAAAAAAAGGATAAAAAAAAAGACAAATCAAGTCTGTAACTGTTAGATAAGTGTGACTGGGCTTTTGGCCCAGAACAAATTGCATTACTGTCACATTATGTGCCCGGTTTGCATAAATTAAGCACTGACTCGGTGACTCTCGCCCCCTCACTCTCTCTCTCTCAACACACACACACACCCTCTCTTTGTGTCTGGCCAAATCCTTCGTCCGCTTACACACACACCCTTGAGGATTGGAGGGGGGCCGCCTGGGCTGACCCTCGCAACGATTGGACTCGAGGAACCAATGGACGCTAGCAATGTTTGCACACTAGCGACAATCGGACGCGAGGAACCGATGGACACTAGCATTGCTTGAACGCTAGCAACAATCAGACAATACCAAAAGTCAAAGTGTAGCAACAATCGGGTGCTAGCAACATTCAGGTGCTAGCAACAATCAGACACATTCATCATCCCCGGCGGGGAGAGAATTGAACCACAGTATGACTTCATAATGGAATGCGTTTTTTGTTTTGCAGAAAGCCGCTTCGTTGCTGATTCATACACAACCGCAAGATAGCTGAGGGGGAGAGGGGAGAGGGGTGACCGGTCGGGTCTGATGACTCCCCGGCCCTTGACGTCTCCGGGGTTGCTGTTATGAGACATGCGTCTGTCTCCAAAGGTCAAAGTTCGCCCTGTCTGGGCACTGTGGAAATAGTTTGCGTAGTTTGCGGGGCACAGTTCCTCTTTAGACAAATGTCGAAATGCGTGGCGCGCCTTTATTTTGATTTATTCACGTTATCTTGTTGGGCTGCCGGTTTGACAGATTGTGTCTGGAATGTTCCGAGGCTCAAGGGCAGGGTCGGTCTTGTGGTTAGGGTGTGTTTGACTCACCGCGGGTTCTGGGTTACTTTGAACACTGATCAACCAGTAGGCATCCTTGAGCAAGACGACCTCACCACTATACCTGCTCCGTAATGCCATGCACCTAAAAAAAGAACTTCAAGAAAAGGAATGTGTCTCCGGAATGTCCAAGTGGACGTTATGGCGACCATGAAACAAATAAACTATCGTTATTAAAACAACAAGCACATTGTGGGCCCTGGGGGCCCCTGGCTGCCTGTGTGTTCTTGTGTACATCCTACGTCTACAGACTCGTCCATTAATTAAATAGACTCCTGTCTGGTAGCCGAGAAAACAAATCTCCCAGCGTACTCCGGAGTTGAGTGAAGTCACTTCCCTTTCCCTTGACACACACACCCAGTCTGTTTAGGTGTTTGGATGTGTGTTTGTGTGTGTGTGTGTGTGTGTGTGTATGTGTGTGTGTGTGTTTGGATGTGTGTGTGTGTGTGTGTGTTTGTGTATGAAATATGAATTCAATCAAACAGAGGGATTTGGGGATCTTCTTGGCGGAGGCTATCCAGCAGGCGGCCGGAAAGGCGAGAGGAAAGCCAGAACAATGGCAGCAGATGTGTTAATAATAAGATACGTTAACAATACCACGAGATATGCTGTGATTCTCCCTTTGGCTACTGTCTGTCTAACTGTTTATTTCCTAACTCACAAGGCCAAGTGAAATGTCACAATGGGAGTGGAGAAGGTGGAGGGGGAGTGGGGATATGATGGCTCCATCCAACTCTTCCTTTTTTTTATTATTCATCCGCCTTTAAATGGAAACTTGACCTGCGCCTCACCCATGGTAATGAATGGGCTAGTGGAATATATGCAAGCCTATAGGGCTACCGCATTGAAGACAATCACGCTGTACTGGCAACTATAAGAATAAAGCTATTGCTAATCTGCGTTATTTCATTGCTTCCATCTCTCGCTCTCTCTCTCTCACCTTGTCTCTTCCTGTCTTTGTCTCTCTCTTTTTATCTCTGTCCCTGCCAATGGCTATGGCTTTCTCCCTCGTTCTGTCATTTCTCTCTCTCTCTAGACTCATCCCCGTCATAAGCTCTTGTTCTCGCTCTCTTTCTCTACCTGCCCAACGTCATTGTCCGTCTCTCTTTCACCCACCCTCTCCCTCTCCCTCTCCCTCTCCCTCTCCCTCTCCCTCTCCCTCTCCCTCTCCCCCCCAATCGCCATTGGCTCTCTTTCTCTCCCTGGAGTATAAGTGCAGACTTTTGTCTATTCTTAGCTCTCCTTCCCCGCAGGTGAATAATGAATGAGATGATAAGCTTGTAATGGTATTTGGCTGATCAAGTATCATGCAGAAAGGCCACTTAAAAGTGTGATATGAGTTCCCAGGACAAAGAACCCTTGCCACACACACATAGAGATAGTAGTCGGTGAAGTGAGAATATTTGAGAGGGATACACTGACACCCAGACATACACGCACACTCATGTGCATCCATGCATTGCACGCATGTACGTACACATACACACACACACACACACACACACACACACACACACGCGCGCGCTTGCACACTCATACACACACACACACACAGACTAGTCACATTGATCTAGGATAGGTGAGAATATTGAAAACACAGCTGCAAAAAAAAACATACACACACACACACACAGACTAGTGTCATTGAAATGAGAATATTGAAGACTCAAACACACACACGCACACACCCACACACACACACACACACACACACACACACACACACACACACACACACACACACAGGCATAGACAATCAAACATACAATCAGCCCTGGTCGAAGGGAGACAAGAAGGAATTGTCTAGACGGGTCAGCGCTCCTCGTCCAATGACAGGCCCCCTGCAGAGAGACTTCTGTCCTCCATCTCTCAGAACAGACGCTGAACGCTCTGTGCTGGTCACATGACAAACCCAGGTGCGTCTTCTTATTTCAAATTTACAACCAACTTTTTTCCATCTCTTTTCCTTTCGCTTTTATTCCCCCCACACACCCCCCCTTAATGTGGCCCTCCGGGGGGGCCGGGCTGGCGAGTCATGCTTCAAATCTGTCCAACAAAAAAAAGGTGAGCAGACCATGGATTTTACCGCCTGAGAAGCTGCTCATGTGTGTCGGCCCTCCCGCGGTGTCACATGAATTAGCTTCCCCTTGACACGGTAGCCTGGTCGCACAGGGGTTTAACCTTGCTCCGGATCACTGTCTGCGTGCTGGGCCTTCGTCGGTAATGGAGACACGATGTATCTCCACAGGGTTCCGTGCTGGTACCCTCCTGAATGGGCTGGACTTCTGAAGCGCTGATGGCCCTGGAGTCCAGACGTTTCCTGTAGGCTCCTGTGGCCGTCCTGTGGATCCCGGTCTACCTTGACGACGGCGACGTGATGGAAGGTAATTCCTTGGTCTAATAGGCTTCCTGGGTTTTATGCGTTGATAGGCTGCTGCATTGTTGTGTGTGGTTATCTGTCGTCTACTCACGCTGTTGCGGAAGTAAATTACTTCTCACATGGACGGACCTCCTCTATGTTGTTACATATTTGCAAATTCCAGACACGGATAATGGTGTGAAATTGTTCAGCTTTGGAAGGACCATAATAGCGTTGCCAGTAGCCAGTGGATAATATCATGACATATATAAAGGAGGATACAACAGACGAAACAAAGGAAAAAACACCAGGAAAACCCCTTGTTGTGGCTAGAAACAAGGGAGTAGACAAAGGCAGAGAGAAGCCGCTGTCCAAAACAACAACACTGTTCTACCTGTTCTGGTGTCTCGCGCTGCACTCAAGTTTCTACCTAGCTAAACTCCCGCGTATGTTTTGGGCTTAATTGCCTCTCGGGGGGATTGTTCCTCCCCGCTGATTGCCGTTTTCAAAAGCCTCGCCTTGATGACAGAGTCAACACGGTCTGCATAGGTGTGGGGAGGTTAGCCCTCCCTCTCGTCCAACAGGAAGTGTTTAAGTGCTTTCAAGCAGCGGTCCGTGCTGAGGGGAAATCATTTCACCCATGAATATTTAATCACCCGAGGTGTACAATGGGAAATCTCAAATATGTGCTTGGCCCGTGGCCCAACGGAAAGAAATAAAGGACGAAAGACAACCCTTCCCCCCCTAACCCTGGGACCTGGCCGGTGATTAAAATGAATAGTGAAAAGGTGCTAGAAGAATTGACAGTAGAATTGAGTTTCTGGGGTTTCTTCCGTTAAAGCGCTGGCAGGGTTCGCCTTGGTTCTTTCTCGTCACACGGGGAGAAGATGGGATCTTTCTCTCAGCGGGCGTTGGTCCATCTGGTCTGCCCGCTCAACGTCAGACGTGCCCAATTTGTCGGTGACGCCGCAGTTGTCGTCGACGACGATGATGACGACGTGACAGGTGCCATCCGCCACGGCGGGACTCTCCTCGGCGTCATTCACTTTGTGACGTCCCGGATGACACGTTAACGCGACACATACTCACACACACCACAAGCACGGACGCACAAACACACTCACTCACTCACTCACTCACTCACTCACTCACTCACTCACTCACTCACTCACTCACTCACTCACTCACTCACTCACACACACACACACACACACACACACACACACACACACACACACACACACACACACACACACACAGACCAACACACAGCGTCTCCGCAGAGTTCTTCGTTCTCTATGTATTTTCATGTTGGTTATTTCTCACCACCTGTTCCAATAGAAGACGTGAATATAAATCACCCATATATGGATTTGCTTGGAATGCTTTTACCCAGTAGTACCAGATATCAACAGGGGGGCACTTATCCATAATGTAGACTCTTCCCACACAGGGCATCATGAAATGTAATTTTCTTCGACTGTAAATACACAGGCAGTGTTAATAGAAACTGAGGAGAAAAGAGAGAGGGAAAACCCTTTTCATTTTCCAATCTATGTAAATATGTCCTGGGCCAAAATGGCTTATATACCCTCGTCACCGGGGTTATTTATCACCCCTCATTACCAAGTGATTTTCACGCAGTGCTTCATACAGTATCCTCTACGGTTTCTTCTTAATATATAAATAAATATATATCAAATGTATCCCACAGAATTAATGTTCTGGAAAAATACCGTCGTCATAAAATACATTTTGAGCTCCGCTGCGCCGCTAAAACGTTCCCCAAAACGCTCTGTCAAATCAGTGCAATTAATCTGCGGGAGGGAACGTCCTGTTTTTAATTTGTTTCCACCACTTATACCGTGACACGACACATCTGTTCCCCCCCCCGGCCCCCTGGTCTCTGCTCAGGACCGGAGCTGCTCTTCAGTCTGACATGCTGAGAGTTGAACGATGAACACACATGTTATGTTTTTAGCTGGGAATGTTTCTTGCTTGACTTGAATCAAAACTTGGGCACAGGGACTGTCGATGGGAAAAATGGAAAAATGCTTAACAGGGAAAATAATAAACGATGCAGATATGTGACATAGCTCCAACATGGTGGAGAAGAGTTTAAATGTTGTGGATGTTCAATTTTGACTTGGCTTGAACCAGATCATAGCCGCACTGGAAGCCACACTGCTGGGGTAGGAGTGGAGTGTGGAGGTCATAAAAACGGAGACGGGGATGGAGCTGATGACGGTGTGCGGTGGAGGTGGTGGTGGGGGTGTGGAGATGGTGTTGGTGGTGTTGGTCGAGATGGTGGTGGATGGAGGCGCTGACGGCAATTGCGGGAGGGAAGGCGAAGGTGATGGAGATAGAGGTGGTGGTAGGTCGTTTACATAGAGGTGGTGGTAGGTCGTTTATATAGAGGTGGTGGTAGGTCGTTTATATAGAGGTGGTGGTAGGTCGTTTACATAGAGGTGGTGGTAGGTCGTTTACATAGAGGTGGTGGTAGGTGGACGATGTGAGGGTGGAGGCTGTGGTGGAGGTGACGGTAGAGATGAAGGTGGATGTGATGCTGGTGGTGATGGGGGTTATAAAGGTGGGGGTGGTGGTGATACAAGGCGGTGGAACTAGTGGGCATGGCGCTGTGGAATTGACGGTGGCGAAGATGGAGGTCATGAAGGTGGTTGCAGAGGTGCTGGTGGTCGAGGAGATGGCGCTGGTGATCATGACGCTCGAGGTCGTGCGGGTGGTGTTCGAGGCGGGTAAACGGAGGTACGTTGGTGGCCCCGGTAGCGACGAGAGTGACGAAAGACACGGAAACGCCGGTGGAGACGACGGAGCCGATTCCTCCCTGCTGCGAGTGCGAGTGAAGACTCTGAGTGAGATGAGTGATTGACAGCAGGGGGTGTTTGGCACGACACAGCTTGGCAGGGCGCGTTCAGACACGGCTTGGAACCGCCGCTGCCGCTGACAGCCCTCCAGAGGTTCTCTCCCCTCTCTCCCTCACGACACCTCCAGGTTCACGCTCCGCACGCCGCCGGCACGGCACAGCGCCCTTGACCCAGTGATCGCCACGCGGGGCACTCCTAGTTGGCACGGGCTAACGCACCGCTGTCATGGGCCGGCGTCAGGGGGAAACCTCGGACTCGGCGAGGGCTGGCTGGCAGGGGGGAATGCATGGGTAATGGCTGGCAATGACTATGTATTTGTTGTGTGTAGTGTTTGTGTGCGTGGGCGTGTATTGTGTGTTTGTGTGTGTGTATGTTTTTGTGTTTGGGTGTAGTTTGTGTGTGTGTGTGTGTTTGTGTGTCTGTGTGTAGTGTGTGTATATGTTTGTGCATTTATGTGTGTGTGGTGTGTGTGTGTGTGTGTGTGTGTGTGTATGTGCAGTGTGTGTGTCTGTGTGTGTGTGTGAGTGTAGTGTCTGTGTTTATGTGTCGTGTTCGTATGTGTGTGTGTGTGTGTTTGTGTGTCTGTGTGTAGTGTGTGTATATGTTTGTGCATTTATGTCTGTGTTTATGTGTCGTGTTCGTATGTGTGTGGGTGTGTGTGTGTGTGTGAGTGAGAGCATGGCAGGTTGACAGGGAGATGGTGGCGGTGACGGCTCCCGGATGTGGGGGAGTAAAGATGGGAGGCGGGATAGCGGGGGGGGGGGGGGGGTGATGGTGGGTGATGGTGGGTGAGGGGCGTGCACGAGACATCATGTTGGCGATGCGCAGCGACGGCTCATTTGAATCATCGGCAGCGGCAGCTTGGCGGCGGGGTGAATGACGTCCGCTGTGGGTACCAGGCTGCTGTGTGTGTGTGTGTTATGACGTAGGGAGAGTGCTGGTTATCAGCGCCAGGGTTGAGTCCTGGCTCTTTCGCAGCCAGTCTCCGACAGACACGACATGTGGCGTCCTCTGCTGAGCCACAACAAATCTCTGGTTTTAGGACCAGAAATGTCGTTGTTGTGTTGCTGAGTTTCGTTGGACTGTAAGAACCTTGGACCGCATGTATGATAATGTGTGCCTAATTAGAGGAGCCGGATAGTGGTAGGGGGTTGGGGTGTTTGAGTCCCAGTTTGTGGACTACTGGTCGGCGTCCATGAGCAGGATTTGGAACCTCCACCTGCTCCTTTATATAATGCACAGATGACAAATCAAAAAAAAGAGCTAAGAGTAATAAAAAAATGAATAACATAATTATTATTACAAACATGGAAATGTATAATGATGTTAATAAATATACCCCAAAATGAACAGTGTCCCTTATACTGTGCAAAGCTTCCAACAGTGTGGTGGAATGTTCTAGACTGGGCTGTCGTCATCCCTGGATGCAGTGGGGCTCCTGTGGCAACAGAAGGACCGGGGACGTTCCTCTTCCTGGTGAAGTCATCCCCGGCAGGGCACGCGGCTGGGAGGACTTCCTGTTGACGCTGGGACGTGGTCGTCCGTCACACAGACAGGCAGACAGACAGGCAGGAGGCAGGCAGACGATAAACAGACAGACAAAGAAGAGCCCAAGCTGCACAGGCCAGTGGTTTCCTGACTCTCACTGACCACGCCCTTTTCCTCCTATTGTGACCGGCGAACACACACGCGCACACACGTACGTACAAACACACACACACACACACACACACACACACACACACACACACACACACACACACACACACACACACACACACACACACACACACACACACACACACACACACACGACAGAAACTGACGCACGCACACACACACAGACGGACACACATGCACCCCCACAAACGCAAACACTCTCTCAAATGCACAAATTGCAAAGTTGCTCCCAATTTACCATTGAAATGTATTCTAGATAGATGTGCGATGTGTAATTCAAAATAACTCAAGTGTGGAAAGTAATACGCCATCGCAACACTCCACACACTGCACTCCACTGAAGGCACGGCTTTTGCAATCTCTCACCGGCGAACACCAGAACAGGCCACGAATAATTTATTATTTCTGCATTTGCATGCAGTGCTTGACTACCAGCACACATGTGAACAATAGGTTTTAATTATTTACGCTGCAGGGATCGGAGCACACGTCGCGAAGCTATGCGGCCATTACGTCTTCTGCCCGGGCCAGAACAGTAGAGCCAGTAGCGTGCCTGGGGTTAGAAACGGTTCGAGTACGACAACAACGCACGGGTGGTGACAGCCAAGGTTAACCTCGCAGTAAATAAATGCACGGCAGAGGGGGGGGGGGGGGGGGGGGGTAGGAGAAAGGGGGCAGGGGAGACAGGGTAAGGGTGGGAGGAAACGCTCCCGACTCATTTAAATGTCAAGCGCACTTCCTCTGCACTAAAACTTTAGGAAGTGCTGAAGGTATTGGGGAGGCGTCGTGAATTCAGAGAGCTCCCTGTGTTGTTGCTGTGGAGGGTCTTCCTGGACCCCCTGTTGGAGACGCAGTGGTTAAAGGCAGGAAGGAAGACACTAAGAGAACGAGCAACAACAGGGTGTAAATCACAGACGTAGAGAAAATGGCTTGGATGATCCAGTCGTGGAGGATGTTTTGAATCTGGCTAGAGAATGTTGTGCGTGGATTAAAGCGTCTCCTAGATTACAAAGTAAATAGTATGTAAATAGTAGGAGTTTAGATGGACATGTGTGAACACGCACAGATACACACACAACCCACACGCAACCCACATCCATACACGCACGCACACACACGCACACATGCACGCACGCACGCACACGCACACGCACACACACACACACACACACACGCGCACACGCACACGCACACGCACACACACACAAACACAGTGTGTGGGCTGGTGTTTGAGTATGTAAAGCTTTTGTTGGAGCCTCATGGCAATGAATGTTAATAATTTAGAGAAAGATCCTTATCTCTGTTTGCTTCTCCATGTTTTAGATGTGCCACATTAGCCTTTCATCAAGGCAGAGACAGAAGAAAAGTCAATGTATCGATCTAAATATCCATCTATTTATTCATCCATCCATCTATCAATTTATCTATCTCACTCTCTGTCGCTATATCTATCCATCTATCTATCTATCCATCTACATCTGTGTGTGTGTGTGCCACATGCACGTGTGTCTGAAATGTATCACCCATGTCCAATGTTAAAATGAGGCCATGTCAATTTAAAACTAATGAAGAATTAGTATTTGTGGCCAAACACAATGTTGTTCCACCACGCCCCCCACCCCCCCCCCCCCGCCCACATAAATATACACAAACAAACGTACACACAGACGCGCACACTCTCCCCCGTTCCATCCTATTTTAGGAATCACTCTGCGCAGTGACAAACAAGGGTGCTCGTTTGGAGCACTCCCCCACCCACCCCCCCACCCACCAGGGCGCCGCTGTGAGTGGAAGGGTAAGGGAGGTTGCGTTGAACTGTCGCCCCACTCCCCATCCCTCCCCTGCCTTCCCCCCAGGGGTGCCCGCGCTCCCGAGTCCCCTGCAGCGAGGGCAAACGCATCGGACACAATTTAAATCACAACAGCGTTGTCGCCGTGGCTACATGACCGCCTTTTTCATCCTGCGACGGTTGCTTGCGTCTATTTCGGGCGAGCTGTGTGACAGACGCCGCTGCAGCAAACGCATATTTATGATGTTGTTGTTGTGGAGAGGTGGCAGGATGGCGGGGTTTGATGGAGGGGAGTCAGTAGCGAGCGGGTTTTGATCCCCTGCCCGAAGGCTCTGGGATTAGAGCCCCGATGCCCTCAGCCCTCAACATGGCGTCAGGAAGCTGAACCCCCTGCTTCCTCATAACGAACATGACAGCCCAGAAACTCACGGTAAATCTCTCTGGATGAAGGCTAAGTCGAGAAAAGGAAAAGAAGAAGAAGAAAATAATAAATAAAGGAAAGCCGTGCTTCCTTACGATGTAACCTAACGGTCGGTGGTCGTTTGTGGTAAAAATACAGCGAAGGAATGAGCTATCGTAGCATTAGCATAATGACATTGGATAGCTTCATTAGTGAGGTTAACCCGAATGGCTTAGGGCGTTAAACGCATTCACTCTAAATGACCTATGATTCGGGTTAAAAAAACTAAAAGCGAAGGAATGCCGTTTCCCCAGGTCAGAAGCTCGTCTTCTTAAAGGGGAGGGGGGCGGGGTTGCCTTTTTCAGGTCAACAGCCCTTGACTTCAGGCCCAGCTGTTTCTCGGGGATTGTCTCGACTGAAGAATATGGGCCATTTAACCCTCGAACGAGGTCCAACCGTTTTCCCAGCTCTAATGGTTAGGCACCTACAGCAATATGTTGATTTAGATTGACAGGTCGCCCCGCCACCGCAGTCACAAGTAGGGCTAATTCAAACTGTCGGATTGCATGTCTAACAAGGTCCATATCCCTACCAGCCGTGCGGAGGGTGTTTTCGGACTGAGAAAGTAACTGACACACACTTAACCCCTGAGCACTTATTTAATACCTACAAATGAGCTGGCTGTACGAAAAAAGAAGCCCAGCAGTTTAGAAGACAAAGGGATGTAAGCAATGAGTAAGTACGAACAAAAAAAAGCCTTCCACTCTGTCTCCCCTCTTCTTCTTCGACTTTGTCAAGTTGAAAGTGAAATCTAATGAAACGAATCCCTGGAATCCATAGACAACAACCGAGGAGCGGATGAGTCCCGATCAATCTGTCTGGTTGTAAAGAGCTTTCAAAACCACATAAGGCCCTGATAATTGCTGTGAGACCCACCATGTGTGTGTAGTGGTGTGAAGATACTCCACAGTGTCCTCGATGGCGCAGGTAGCGAATGATTCATGTTATTTAATTTGCGCTTGCCTAGACACTGAAATACACCTTACAAAGGTGTATTAATAAAAAGTAATCTTTCCATGTTTAAAAAGCTCACAAATGTAGTTGCAGAAGGTGAGGAGGGCTAGGCAATTTTAAAACACATTTACTAAATAGTTTTTTGGTGATGCTTTGAAAGAGAGGAGAGAGATGAAGGGACCAATCTGTGTGGAGGGACACTGTAGTCCACCGCTCGCTTAACATTCATGGTCACAAGCCCGCTTTGGCTATCGCCACTCTTCCATTCGTCTGCTTCGCACAAATTCATATTAACCCTCACCGCCACCACCACCACCACCACCACCACCCACACCCTCACAACCTTCCAGAGTGGCAGGGAGAGGGAGGATGACGATGACAATGATTGTGATGATGATGATGATGATTAGAGAGGAGGGAGGGAAGGCTATTAAATATTAATGTGGAGGCCAGATGCCCAATAGGCCGCTGGCATTTACCTGCCCTGCTCTGGCCGTCAGAACTCCCCCCCCCCCTCCCCGAGCATCCGCAGCATCAGGACCAGCCTCTGGCCCTGCTGCCCCTGCCCCGGACCCTCCATCATTTGGGGAGCCTTTAATGGATTATCTCTGCAGCAGGCCGAGGCCCCACCAAATACACCCCCAGCTCATGCAGGGCGGGAGAGAGAGAGCGCTGGAGGGGGGAGAGAGAGAGCTGGAGGGGGGAGGAGAGAGCGGGAGGGATGATTGTGTTTTCCCGGCAGGGGAGGGCAAGCGAGGGAATGTGTCCGTGTGTGTCTGTGTGTTTATATGTGTGTGTGTGTGTGTTGCCAGTGAAGGGGGCATGTGTTCTGTGTGTGTGTGTGTGTGTGTGTGTGTGTGTTGAGGAGACAGGTGAATGTGTTTTATATTTGGGTGTGTCTTTTTTTTAGGAGGCAGGGCGAGTGACATTTGGATGTGTGTGTGTGTGTGTGTGTGTGTTGCAGCGAAAGAGAGGAATTTGTGTTTTATATATGCGTCGTGTGTATTTGTGTGTGAGTGTGTGTGTGTGCTACGGGAGATGGATAGGGGTGTTGTGCGCACCAGGGCAAACATTCCCCACTGTTTGCTTCTCTCTTCCCATTTCCTCCCAAGGGCAAACAGAGAAATGAGCATGCAGTTCTCACACGCGTGTGTCCGCATGGGCGCGCGTGTCCCTGTCTGTGTCTGTTTGTGTGCATGCACACACGCGCGTGTGTGTGTGTGTGTGTGTGCCTCCGTGTGTGTGAAGGTGTTTATGCACGTCTGCCTTTAACCTCCGTGGCCTCCACATAAGTACCCGGGAATCACCACTAGCAGACCTCCCTCTAGGGGCCCCTGGCCCTCGCAGCCTCAATCATCCGTCCCCAGAGCCTCCAAGGGACCTTCTCCCCCCCCCCCCCCCCCCCCCCCCCGCCGACACACACACCATCAGCTGGGTATTAAACCCTAATGAGGATAGCAAGGCAGGCTATAGGAGGAGAGTTGCTGGAGTGTGTCACGGCTGAGGTGAGCAATGCTGACTGACTTGGCAGCTCTGCTGTCCTACTTCACCACTACTCCATTCCCTCACTTCCTCGCTCACTCGCTTTACTGTCAGACTTCCTCCCTTACCTCGCTCACTCTCTCCGCTGTCAGACCTCCTCCCTTATACCTTGTGCAATCTCTGGTCTCCCTGGCCATCTTATTGTACATTCTTTCCTTCCTTGGATCCTTGATTTCGAGTTTGTGCCCGTTTCCTTCTTGTGTTCCTACGATCTTTCCTTTATTAGCATATAAACTGTTACTCCTCAACACATACACTTGCAAACACTGACTTATATAGATCACAGTCTATGCTCAGTCTGCTGTCCATATGATTGTCCTACTGATGTTTGACGTGCTATGTCCCTGTTATGTGTTGTATGTAAATGTGACGTGCGATTGTGCCTTGTCCCTGTTACATGTTATATGTGCTGCAGAACAGGAACCTGTTGGAAATCAGCTATTTTACTGAGACAGGCCCGTTTTATATTGTATCTTTGTTACTTCTAATACTTTCCTGTATAATAAATTTAAAAAATAAATAAATAAATACCCCCTACTTTCTTTCCTTCATTTTGTTTTCCTATTACTACCCCCTCCCCCCCCCCCCTTATCCCAAGCCTCTTTATTTCAACTTCCTTCCGTCATGTCACCCTCAATTTATTATTAATTCCCCCCTCCCTTCTTCCTAGTTCCTTCATTTCACCCTTTTTCCTTCACTGTTCCTTACTTACTACCTCCATTTGTTTCCTTCGTTCCTGCATTGCCAACCTCATCGTGCGACCACTGCTGATTTCTTGATCATGATCCTTGGTATTTTGTGTTGTGTTCTCTGCCCGTGAAGCAAAGGGACACAAACAGCCCATTATATAACATTACTGTCACATTCTCATGAAAGTCTTGTCATGCTAATTATAGTTATTTACTTTATGTTTTGCATAAATTAGCTCCCGACTATCTTTGTGGTGTCCCAGTTTATTGAAGATTATATAACGTCGTCTTCTTGTGATTCAGCGGGCGGTAAACACCTGGCTTAAATCATACAGTATATATATATATATATTACATTATTTAATATATGGATAGATTAATGTCGACCTCATCAGCAGCTTCATTCTCTCAGATCATATAGATAGCTTCACGTTGTCTGTAGATATAGCCTAGGAACCAGAAACCATGTTTAATTTGCTCTGCGGATAAGGTCTTGCTCCCTTCCCATACAAAAAGATTTCTGCCCAGTACAAGATAGGCCGACCAATCACAATCGTTTATCTCATATGAGCAGGGATAAATGCGACGACGGTGCAGTGGATCGCGGTAGAGGCACTTTCCAAAACAACAAAGATGGCTGCCGCTAAATTTATTTGAATAGTTACTAAAAACAACATGTACTTTCACATTGTTTTGGCCAAAACGGCCACACTGATTCAAAGACCTGCTGATGGTAAAAAACACAGCTCTTCTCGGCTGCAAGCATGTTGTCTGTTTACAATTTCTATGTAGCTCGGTGCTGCGCCACCCGTTTTGTCGCTATGATTGCTTGTAGGCTTATATTCAATTGCGTCTAGAGGGATTTTGGTCTGTGCCTGTTGGTGAAGCTTTTGGAAGTCGCAGTTGAACGGAGGGGTTCCAGACTAAATGCAGTTTGAGTTTCGTCTGACGTTCCCAGGCTATTGTAGATACGTTGAGACCAACAAAACGGTAAAAAAATGTACTATGCCGATTTTGTTGAAAATTGTATACTAAGGTTGCATGTTCACCTCCCTCGTTTGTAGAAAAGACCCGACATCTGTGTTGTCATCGTGAGAAGATGACGTAATGATCAAATGCACGGCTCTGCGGATCTGCTGAAGTCCTAAGTTGTTTCTGTTGAGTCACAATCCAACACAATGCTTGCGCTCAAGCATACAAACACACACACACAAGCTCATATACACACATGCACACACACACACGCACAAGCTCATATACACGCATGCACACACACACCCACAAGCGAGCACAAACACACACACACACACACACACACACACAAACACAGACCTCCCCCCCACACACACAAATACACGCAGCAAAACAGGTTCGCTTTTCATATAGGTTGTTTATTTTGATAGATTGTGTTGAGTAGTCTGTTTGGACTGTATGTTGACTCCAGTAAGACGGAGAGAGCAAGCAAGGTGCGGTTTGAGGTGTAAATAATGACAACGAGGGTGCGTAAGAGATATGGAGGATTCTCAAGCTTCTCCTCCTCTGTACAAACAAACACTGGCCGGAAACACTGCAGATATAATTTGCTTGTTTAAGGATGGCTACCACCTCAACTCCAATTCTCCCCCTGAAATGTTCGAGTTCGATCACCCAAAACCCAAAGGTCTGTGTAGCATAGGCACTGAGCATGAGCTAGCATACAACAGACAACAGCAATCTTAGCCCCCTAAAGATCTATAGTCAGTGAAAGGTGCTTAAGATTAAAGCATCAGTATAACTCGTCGTTAGCTGCTGCCCAAGTGAAATTCTTGTGGTGTTGTGTAAAATATTAATGAATCAAACATTGGTTCAGTGCAGGGTTTTCGAAGCATTTGTTTTTCTAAACATCTGCTATTCTGTTTCATGGAGGGTAATTGTAAGAGTTAGCATTGCAGCTTAACCAACACACTGAGGATGTTCTGCTCCACTGTTCTCCTATGGACAGATAAGTAGTCCTACAGGCATGTTTAGCCCAGAAAGACTTAACATTTCAAAGGTTTCACGCAATGAAGACAATGAAGTGAACATAGTTTGAAATACTACTAGCTGTTTGCTTTGAGTTATTATTCCTAATGCTTTCTAACTCCTATGCTTTCTAAATTAAATATATATTTTCATTGAATGTCGTATATGTCCTCTTTTGAGAGAAAACTAAAAACAGTACAAAAACCCAAAAGCTGTTAGGTCTGTGGTTTTCTCTTTGCACTGTATGGTATTTTCAACCAGCTGCATTCCCATGCTGTTGAAGACATATATATGCACAGCCGCTGTGCCAGTTGGCTATGTTTCTACCTCTTATTTTTTAAAGAAGGTAATATGGGCTTTGTAAAGCTCAGAGAGCGCTCTCAACCCGGGTTCTTTGTTGGGTTAATCTGGGAGGGAAATCTGAGTAGAATATCAATTCACGGGTTCATGACAGTTGGGCTAAATTGTGTTTGTGTCTCTGTCCATCTGGGCAGAGGGGGGACACTGCTCGGTAGCAGTTGGGGTCCGTTGTGACTAATCGCCTTGTGAAACATGAAGGTGTTGTGTCAATAAACCTGGGTTCTACCTCATCCATCACCTGCCCCTGACAGGAACACACATGCACGCTTTTTTATTCCTCAAAAGTACACAGACGCACCCTAACACACACACGCACGCACGCACGCATGCACGCACACACACACACACACACAAGCAAGACTTGAACAATTTAAGCACACCTGTGTTCGCACAGGAAAATGCCGTTTGACAGGAAAAGGTACATGCGCATGCAGACAACCCACACACTCACACACACACACACACACACACACACACACACACACACACACACACACACACACACACACACACACAAGCGGAGAGTAAGAGAGTCTGTTGTACAGCTACGTTTGTGTTGCTCAGGTGCCTATGGAAGGGAAACATAAGAGAAGAAAAATAAATCTCTTTTCAACAGACCATGAAGGTAGTGAGTTTTCCACAGGCCCCCTGTTTCGTACTGGTCTGGATGAGAGAGAGAGAGAGAGAGAGAGAGAGAGAGAGAGAGAGAGAGAGAGAGAGAGAGAGAGAGAGAGAGAGAGAGAGAGAGAAAGGGAGGGAGGGAGCGAGAGAGAGAGAGAGAGAGAGAGAGAGAGAGAGAGAGAGAGAGAGAGAGAGAGAGAGAGAGAGAGAGAGAGAGAGAGAGAGAGAGAGAGAGAGAGAGAGAGAGAAGGCAGTGGGCGCGTTACATCAGTAGCCTGGACTTTCGGTTGGACTTGGATCATGTGAAAACCATTTCTGGACAAGTGCTGTGAATACATTTACCCTCTGTCATGTGTGTATTTGCGCGAGTGTGTGTGTATTTCCTCGCCTGCTTTGTGCATGAAAATATTAGCTTTAGTTGGGGATCTGGCAGACACACATAAACAATAATGAGCAAAGTATGATGATGGTGACTGGCCGAGTTAACCTAATGTATTTGTTAGACTGGAGGGCTGCTTGGATTTTCCACAAGAAATGCTCGCGGTTGTATGAAAGTCACCACCAAATGGTTTCTGAGGATTGCCATGGTTGTGTTTTAAGTGTCTATATTCACATGAAGACTTTACTGCAGTGCCAAAACCCAAATCATCCATCCATTTCCCCCGCCCTACTCCCCCTCGCTCTCTCCCTCCCTCTCATCTCCTTCATCCCATCTCACCATTTAACATTCCCTCCATTTATCCATCCAACCCTAGCAGCTTCCATCCCTTGCATCCCTGAATCCTTCCATCCATCCATCCATCCATCCATCCATCCATCCATCCATCCATCCATCCGTCCATCCTATTTATCTGCTCGTTGGTTAGGATCTGGGGGTTGAAGCCTGTCCCAGTTTATTATTAACGTCAGACAGGAATACACTAACTGACTGACTGACTGACTGACTGACTGACTGACTGACTGACTGACTGACTCACTGGCTCACACTAACACACCACTAAATTCTGCTCCAGAGCATTAGGTTTTTGCATTTGAGATTAGAAACCGTGGATTCGTAGAGATCCCTTGATTTCATACATTTTTTAATACATATTGATAGTAAATAAAGTAAAGTACAAGGTCACAATATTTAACTCACATTCAAATATGTGATTAATAATGTTCACATATTTATCATGATATTATTCATCGCACAAAAAGCGCCAGCCTGTCGGTTGTTTTCGACAGTGCCTTTTCCATCCACAAAAATACACAGAATATGTGATTTTATTTCTTTCTCCAGCTCTGAGTCTTATTCGTTCTCCTCTGGGGATGGCCTTGCCTGCTGCTGTTAGCCTGAATAATAATCGAGAGCGGAGGAGAAAATCTTTCTGGCAGAGCCGTTGCTTACAGAGGAGAATGGACTGAGCTGAATCCAAAGCCAGCCTCTGATGGAGACTCCAACACTTCCCAATTAATTAATACTATTGTTGTATACCTGCCGCTACAATTGTCAAGATTTTTAGTTTTTTTTCTCTCTTCCGTCAAGAGATTTTGCTCTCTGCACTCTCTGAAGTACTAAGCACACATGTATTTTCCCCTTCATGAGAGAAAATGTAATTCTCTATCACTTTCTGTCTCTTTTACTTTCTCTCTCACTAACGCTCTCTCTTTCTCCATCCCTCGCTCTTTTATTTTATTTTGCTCTCTTACCTTCTCTCTGTACCTCTCCCTTTCGCCCCCTCTCACCATCTCTCTCTCTCTCTCTCTCTCTCTCTCTCTCTCTCTCTCTCTCTCTCTGATTGTCTCTCATCCAAGTCCCAGTAGATCTAGAGTCACATGCAGCCAATATTTGCAGACAATTTAAATGCACAAACACAATTACTCAACGCTTACAATTGGGTTGCTTGTAACAGGCTGAGGAAAAAAATTATTACCTCAATCATATTCAATTTCCGCTAACGGCAACTTTGCATTGCGTATTCAGTACAATCTACCTGCATTATCCTCATATTCCCAATTCACACTAAACAACCACGTAATGCAAGAATAAAGACGACGTAATGTGTTTTTTTCCCATTTTTATCTATTCTTGCAAGAATCCAATAAATGTACCTCCGGGTTTTTGTTGTTTGGAAAATAATGTTTTGAATACATATACAAATTAATGGAGTAAAGCAATGTTCACATAGAGACCCAATCATTTATAAAGATGATTCAAGTGAAGGAAAAAGGTGTAGGACACAGCTTGTGATTGGTATGGATTTCACAAGGTATCCCCTTCCATTCAGTTGTAATTGTTCTAATTATAATACATTTAACCCGAGACTTAGCTGATTCTTCTCTGGTACAAAGGAACATGTACAGGTTCTCTATGGCGTCAATTATGCCCTTTCAAACTTTTCAATTATAATTAAACATGAATAATTAAATATCTATAGTGTATGAGCCAGTGGCCTCCCCCAACCTATAGACAAATCAGATGATCCAAGCAGGCTTTAAAACACTTTCAGCGACTTTTTACCAATGGCAATACCGACTCCTGTGCTCCTCGTATGCATATGACGATGTTTTCACTCATTGTTATAGTCAAAGTATACAAACAGCAGCGTACTATATTTGGAACAGGGGATGACTACCCTTGCCTTCATCAAGTGATATAAACATTAGACCTGCACTATGTAACCTTATTATTGTAGGTATTTAATCAATTAAAAGAATACTGAAGTGGACCTTTCCCCGGAATACACCCCCCCCACACACACACAGACAGACACATAAACACTAACACACTTTGCACAATTAGGTATCTATAAATGTAGCTACAACTCAGGCCACTAGAGGCTAATGGGAAATCATACATATTACCGCTTTAAGTACAGCCGTGTTCTGTTGAATAAATGTATTTGAAGCCTTACAGAGAACAGACCTGGACTCTGTACAGTGAGAGAGTTAACAAGAGGAGTACATGCGCTGGGAGAACAGCTCAGGGGACGTTCTCGGTAGGAATATTACAAACTTGTTCCACACGCTGCAACCTCAAGGGTCCAGGTCAGCATATTAACGAAGACTCCGACATCGGGCTTCAGAAATCCCTGAGATGATTTGAGTCTGATTATGATTCCTTACGAGTTCATTTGGTAGCATAATGAAAGGTGTATATCAATGCAGATCACATCTCGGTGTATCCCAAGTGCCCCGTCTGCGATTAATAAAGCACATTGTATGTTCTTTTTTTAATGCATTTAATTGATCACTGCAGAACAGGCTTCTAAAATGAGCTTGCTGTTGCCGGCGCACTAATTTGACTGGATGAAATAATGGTTCATTGCTTTGAGTATTTTCTCATAATGTGCCAGATTAAACGCCCTAATTCATATCTTCAATTTCATTTTAGTAAACATCAAATATTAATCAATTTGGAATGGATGTAGTTGGAGGTCTACCTTCATTATGTGAGTTTTTTTGAAAGATACATTGACATACACGGCAACGAGTCATGTTTCGTAGATTAGGGGACAACATGTGGCCTTTATCTGACTCAACTGGCAGAGCATGGCATTAACTGTATCAGGGTTACAGGTTCCATTCCCTGTCTAACTCAACTGAAAGAGCAGGGCATTAACACTGCAAAGGTTAGAGGTTCCATTCCCTGTCTAACTCAACTGGAAGAGCAGGGCATTAACACTGCAAAGGTTAGAGGTTCCATTCCCTGTCTAACTCAACTGGAAGAGCAGGGCATTAACAATGCAAAGGTTAGAGGTTCCATTCCCTGTCTAACTCAACTGGAAGAGCAGGGCATTAACACTGCAAAGGTTAGAGGTTCCATTCCCTGTCTAACTCAACTGGAAGAGCATGGAATTATCAGGACCAGGGTTAGGGTTCCATTCCCACTGGGGGCCTGACCCATATTGCAACACCGATATGCACTCACGGTGTTGCGAGACGCTTTGGACAGAAGAGTCGACCCAAAGACACATGTTACAGATATTAACTATGGAGTGATTTAGCAGATGCTTTTATCCAAAGGGTGACTTCAGAGACATGTCATTAAGGAGCAGGTAGGGGCCTTGGGGGACTTCTCCCTAAAGGAGGCCAACAGGTTAGACTGCAGACGAAGAGGGGGATGGAACCCAGTACACTAGGTCTTCAAGAAGCCAACCACACTGTCCCGTCCCCCTGGCATATCTGCAAATCCACACAAACTGAATAAGCACAACAACCAAACAAAAGCCCATCCGGCGGCCTATCCATCTGTCCGTCCGTGTGCAGGGAGTCAACACCACAGCAGAGCCGGACTTCAGGACAGACGGAGGGCCAACTGGAACGTTCCCACGCTCCACAGGCCCGGCTCATTAAGAGCATGCGTGCTGCCGCTGAGACCCCCGGAGCGACGGGCGGGGCCGCGGGTGCGACGGGGGCGGGGCCCCGGGAGCGAGCCAGCGGAGGGAGGCTGTGGTCTGGCCCCTTGTCTTCGCGTCTGTCTCCCCTGTCAGCTGGAGCCGTGAGGCCGATCTGTGGACGTTATTTATTATATCTGTACTGACGAGGCCCCGCGGGGCCCGGCGGACAACGGTGGAACATCTGGTCGGAGCGAGAACAGAGGTCCCGTAAGATAGCACACAGGTCAGACTGCTGTGTGTGCGTGTGTGTAGGTGTGTGTTTGTGTGTATTTGTGTTTTGGTGGGGTGGGGGGGGAAATGGGTGTGCGTGGGAGAGTTGTTTCTTCCTATGTTTGCGACGCTATCTGTGTGTTTGTCTGTGTCTGTTTATTTCAGAGCGTGTTTGCATCTGTGTGTGTATTAGTGTGTGTGTGTGTGTGTGTGTGTGTTCCTGTGTGTGTGTGATTGGGAGAATGCGTCTTTTGGGAGAGACACTTAGGGCCGGTTGTTTGTATTGTGTATCATTGTGTGTGCGTGTATGTGTGTGGGTGTGTGTTTGTGTGTGAGTGTGTGTGTGTCTGTGTGCATGCAAGTGTTTGGATGTGTTTTCAGATGATGATGAGATACAGATGGAGACAATACTCGTCTATATCGGGTCCAAACAAAGAGAGAGAGAGGAGCGATAGACAGAGACAGACATAGAGTAAGCAGATGAGTCACATGAGAGGATTCAGCTGATCCCACACACACACACACAGAATCCAGCCTTTGTTTGTAGAGTTCACATGTGGTCAGTGGGCGTAAATGAGCACTTCCTGTCTGTAAGACCGGTAGAGGAAGTTCGCATAAGAGCAAGAGAGTGCAAGTGTGCTTGAGAATATGGTGTGTGCATGTGTGTTTCTGTGTGCAATCATCCACTTAATCCAAAGCGACGCAGAGTGAATTCAGATACAGTTCATTACGGAGCAGGGAGAGGGCTAGGGGCTATTTTGGATCAAGGATGACTCAAGTTTACATCGGGAGTCATCGGGGATCGAACTCTGTACCTTTCGTCCGGGACTCGAACAACTACACCTTCTCTCCCACTGAAAAGCCTCTCTGAGTTCCGCGTTCAGCGCGCGCGGGCACGTGTGTAGTGTGTAACCACGGAGACTACGACGGCGAAGGAGAAAGAGCATAATGATATTAACGAGAGGCCATTCATCACGCCGACTCCTCACTTAAGTTGATGAATAACAGTGATTGGGCGGCGAGACCGGAGTGGAACGCACGCCACGGCGCTCAGCCAGGGCTAACCTTTCAGTCCATTAGGCCACGCGTCCCCGCAGACTGCACCGGAATGGACTGTGGAGATGCTAACAAGCTACTGGAGATTTGGCGGGAAATGTAGCGGGGGACGGGGAAATTAAAGAGAGTGATCGTTTTTTGGGTTTATTTTTAAGACCACTGCGAGACCGGCTACTTTGCTGACCGCTCGTCACTTACGCACTCACACACGCAAGCACACATACAGACACACACACACAAAAACATACTCAGTCACACATGATGTATCCACGCTTACCACTCACGCACAAAAACACACACACACACACACACACACACACACACACACACACACACACACACCTGACAATGAATACAAACAAACACTTTTTTATAGATGCATCACAGTTCTTCTTTTCTTTCAAAATAATCTCATTAATTATTGAATCTGTTCATAACTGAATTAATTGGTCCAATTGGGAACATCCTCCCATATAAATGGTAGATTCACTATAAGGAACACCAGACACAGACATATACAGTACACTTCAGGCTTCATTTAAATTAAAAAGGAAAATTAAATGATAAGAAATGTTGCGGCAATTTAAGGCATAGGCAAAAGATGATTAGGACCAGCCTTATCTGGAACCTTTAACTTGTTCGAAGCAATTAAACAGACGCATCATTTATCACCCCGATGCTTCTGTGCATCACAGTTTCCAGATTTAAGGCAATTAACTGCGTTTCTATTCCTTCGCTAATTAAAACGACTACAGGGTTATAAAGATGCGTCGCGTCTTATCAGTGGTATTTATTCGTTTATTTATGGGTCCTGTTTGTCAAGTTGAGGTTTTCACGAGACAGGGTTTATGGACTTGTGCTCGCGCCAGGCGTATTGAACACAAAACATTACCGGACAATGCAAATTATAATTAGTAGCGTAAATTCCCGCAGGAAAGAAGTAGCAGAAGCAACAGCTAATATTGCAAAGGGTCTGACTAGCAAAGGAAAATGTCAAACTGTGTTTTTATTGTTTTAGTTGTTGAATTGTTTGTTTGCATAATGTAGATGATGAGTTATGTTTGATTTATTGGAAGGGGGCTATTCAAGGTACAAAAATAACCATACTTATGGATAAAGTTTTGTATAGAATTTTTAGTATTAGATTTCTAAACTTTCTATCTCTTGGTTTTTTCCAATATTTTTCTAAATATTTTATAGGTTTTTATAGGTTTTATAGATGTCTTCCTTTTTCAATACTTTCAATAGCGTCCTCATAGCTTTCTATTGCGCCATCATCAGTTTTCAGCTCAAACATTTCCATCATTCCTCCTATCCCAGTAAACATCTGACGAGCGCTTCATCCAAAGCCCTAGGAACCATAACTCAGCTGCAGGTGGGGAAGCTGTTTCCATCCTGGGGGCAATATTTCACCACCGGACCAGTATTAATAGCATGTGGGGAAAGTACTCCTAAATCAATCCCCTGGTTCCACTGGGAGATACAAATTTATTTTTTCATAAATATATAAACACAAAAGTATCGCCAGACAAGTGAATACTTTAGAGAGCCACAGTCAAGACGTTGTTCAATTTTGAATCTGAATTCCCAGGTGCTTTTGTTTTGGCAGTGCGCTTTTACTTTGGAGGGAGTACGCGGCAGCATCACTGTCAGCGTATCTAAGAGGTTGAAGGGGGGGCCTGTGTACCAGAGGTGATGAGGACTCCAGAAAGCTCTGTAGGAGCAGAATGCACTTACGCTCCTCTTGATCTGCCAATTTCTATCTGTCTGTAACTGTCAGCCTCTCTCTTTCCCTCTCTCCCCCTCTCTCACTCTCTCTCTCCCCCCCCTCCCTCTCTCTCTCTCTCTATTGCTTGCACTCTCTCCCTCTCTCTCTCTCTCTCTCTTGCTCTCTCTCCTTGTCTTTCGTCATGTATCTCTGCCAGACAGACTATCAGCATGTACTGTATGTGCATTCATTGTATGAGTGTCTTTTTTTGTGTGTGTGTGTCTGAATTTGTGTGAGTGTGTCAACCTCTTCTGAAGCCTCACCTTTCATTTCTCTGTGCATTCCCTACCTTCTCCCCTCCCCTCCGTCCCTCGCCCCACCCAGGCCATCTGTTTTTTCCCTTTCTCCATCACCAGATCTCGTCCTCCTGTCCCTCGCTCTCTTCTCCGTCAATCAGTCCATCAGTCAGCCCCTGTCCCCCCTGTTCCCCCTGCTCCCTGGTTCCCTCCCCATGCAGAGCTACGGTGATCACCTGTGTTTGAGGCCCTGTGCTCCAGGTCTCTTCCCATGCAGAGCTACAGTGATCTCCCGTGCTGGAGGTCCTTGGCTCCAGGTCCCATGCAGTACTGTAGAGGGATCTCCTGTACAGTTGAGTGATCTGCTGTGTTGGCGGGCTCCGTGCTGTCCGTCGTGAGACGCAGAAGGAGTCCATCTGAGAAATGGACCGGGAAGGGGAGGGGGGAGGGGGGAGCTGTTGGAGTGTGCATGTGCATGCGTTGATCTGCAGGTTTGAGTGTGCGCGTGTTTGTGTGTTTGTGTATGCATGTATGTGTTTGTGTACAGGTTTTTGTGTGTGCATGTGTGTGTATCGCTGTATGTGTGTGTTTCTGTGTGTGTGTGTGTGTGTGTGTGTGTGTGTGTGTGTGTGTGTGTGTGTGTGTGTGTGTGTGTGTGTGTGTGTGTGTGTGTATGCATGCATGTGTTTGCGTGCAGGTTTATGTTTTTAGATGTGTGTGTGTGTGTGTGTGTGTGTGTGTGTGTGTGTGTGTGTGTGTGTGTGTGTGTGTGTGTGTTCCTGTGCGTGTTAAACTGTATCTGTGTGCCCATTAGGGTGTGATGTATGAAGTGACAGTGGTGTG
>NC_079432.1:9240678-9258178 GCF_026213295.1 Gadus chalcogrammus | reverse complement strand
ATTCCTCAACTTAATTGGAACGTAGTTCTAGGTATCAGTTGAAATAATTCTACAGGAAACCAATACGTTCAATTTGAAACCCTGGGATTGTAATGTATGCAACCGCAGACAAAGATGTCAACACACACAGACAGACACACGCATATGCACACACACACACACACGCAGACAAACACACACACACAATCTCGCTCACACACACAGACGTAAACACAAACACACCCATAATCACACAAACACACACACACAAACACAGAGACATGCAAGCACACACACAGGCGCGGAAGCATACACATAGATTCAAACACACACACAAACACACACGGATGCAAACACGCACCCAGACGTGCGTCCTGGAGGCAGGCGGCGGCGCTGCACTATATAAACGGTTGGCGGGGCCTTGCGTGTTTGATAAATCTCAGCAACCTGCTGGCTCATCTGTTTGGCCTGACAGAGCAAAAGGGCAGAGGGATTAGCCGCTTATTAAGTAGCGAAGCAGTGCTCTTATATCACCCTCACCCCTACGAGAAAGTGTCTCCCCGTTGCCCATGGCGGCCACGCTTTGGTTTTTTTCTCAGTCAGACTTCATGAACCACGGGGAAAATAAAATCCCCCAAAAAACACAAGCCGGGGCGGGGGATGTTGGCTCTGAGAGTAGCAGCAACCCAGACAAAAGATTAAGAAGGGAGCGGGCAAGGTTAGAGCGGTGCTTTGGAGAGGAGGGCACAGAGCAGCTGCTGCCACTGATCTGAGGAGAGGGTTGCAGGCTGGAGGTGGGGTTTGAGAAGATACTATTCCGTAGGTGAATCAGGAGCCGCTACCATATTAGAGGTTCTATAAAACATGAGCTCGCAGAAAATCGACTCGCCGAAAATACTAATTACCACACAAACAAGACCAAAGTCAAAACAACAAGTTAGAAACAAGGAGCGAGTCTTGCAGGTTTGATTATTTGTTTGTTTTTTCGGAATCAAGTCAATTTCGTGCATTGAAGCAGTTGGATAATTAGTGTAGTTATAAAAGAGTAAATGGAAGAGCGTGTCCCTGAAGCCAGACCCGTCTTTCTCATCCGTTTATAGAACGCTGTGGGTTTCATTGTACCAGACTTCCTCTTTCTAAAATGGGAGTCACGAGAACAGACACTGGAAAACATGTGACTCCTGAACACAAAGAGTCTACGACACCCTGACCCAGGGAACACTTGATACATACAGAGAGTCTCTCTGTCTGTCTGTCTGTCTGGTCCCATGCAGAGCTTCACTGTTGTCTCCCTGCAGGACCCCTCGCAGTAAGGGCAGTAGGTCACTTCCCCACCACCCCCCCATGACCCCTCGCTCACATCTGGAGAACAAGTCAGCTCTCAGGTGACCCGATAGATACTTACCCTACAGAAGACCCCTGTGTGTGGGTGCTGTTTGTGTGTGTCTCTGCTGTATGATGTATGGGTGTGCGTGTGTATGGGTGTGTGTGTGTGTGTGTGTGTGTGTGTGTGTGTGTGTGTGTGTGTGTGTGTGTGTGTGTGTGTGTGTGTGGGTGTATGTATGTGTGTTTGAGTGTTACTGTACCGGTATGTTTATTTGTGTATGTTTGTTTATCTGTGTATGTCTGTGTGTGAGTGTATATGTTTGTGTGTAAGTGTATGTTGGTGTGTGTGTGTGTGTGTTTGTTTTATGTGTATTTATCTGTATGAGTCTGTGTGTGAGTGTATCTGCTTGTGTTTCTCTGTGTGTGTTAGTGTACGTGGTGTGTGAAAGTGTATATTCCTGTGTGTGTCTGTCTGTAAGTGTACGTTGGTGTGTGAGAGTGCATATGCCTGTGTGTCTCTTTGTGTGTTAGTGTGGTAACGTGCTCCTGGTTTCAATTGGGTTTGATGGCGGAAGATCTATTAAAAGTCTTTACTGGCTGTCATACAGACACAGTGGTAGGTGAAGGGTACCATATTAATATTTCGCCTTTCACTATAAATGCCAGCCGAGCAGTGGGTGGTCAACGAGAGACACAATGCTGCTCTCAGTCCAAAGCGAGTTATATCCGAACTCTTCAGTTTTATGAGTGGCTCACCGTTCATAGTGCATCTCACTTCCCTATTATAGCGTCTTTTGTGAGCAAAAACTGGATTTTAGCACGACACGTCGAAGGAATGTCATTTTCTCAAAGTTGCAAATCATGCTGGCCAGCTGCGCGCATTAGCCCGTGGAAAGAGGGTTCGTAAACTTGTTTTTAAACATGTCTCCTGACGACATACAGCTACTACAATTGAAGTTCCCTCGCTGTGAATAAAAAGTTACTCCATCCTATTCTACGCTTTTTTGAGGTGACTCATATTCGTGCATGGGGGGGTGGGCGATACTTTTGCAGTGTTATTAATGACATCCTGACATACTAAAGTACTTATTATGGAGGCAATGTCACCCTCACCTCCAAATACAATTATCCTGGAAGCTAAGACGGTCCAAGGTTCATGTTTTATGACAACATGACAAATGTGAGCTAAATTGTTCCATGTTAAGTAAAGGGAGTGTCAGAGCCTCCCCAAATAGAAGTAGATACAGGAGTGAGTACAGCGAATGTATACAGTTCTCCGGTGATTCGCAACCGAAGCACGCTGTCAGAAACAATTACACTCTCTTACGCTTAAGTTTCATTCAAATACATTTAGTTTTATCTGACTCATTGAATTGCTATGGGGCTTCAGCTTTTTATGCAACAACTGCCAAATAGAAAGCTAGAGAGAGAGAGAGAGAGAGGGAGAAGAGAGAGGGAGAAGAGAGCGAGAGCGAGAGCGAGAGCGAGAGAGAGAGAGAGAGAGAGAGAGAGAGAGAGAGACAGAGATTGAGAGAGAGAGAGAGAGAGACACAGAGAGAGAGAGAGGGAGGAAACAATGGCCCTTTTTGTCTAAGGACCCATCCGAGTCATGAGTAATTTCCCATTGTCCTGACCGAGCTTGAAGGAAGCCAAGAAGGCCTGGTGACACAACACACCCGACAGCTAGGCTAATTACCCCGTCAAGACATCTCCAAGATCCTGATTGTGCAAAGAGTTCAACGCTAGGCTAAGCCCACACGATGTACGACCACGTTCAAGTTTAAACAGATCCCAGACTCCTGAGCTCGCGAAGCAGGAGAATACGCTGTTGTCATCTCATCTCGTTTTATTTAGCAGCGGACTGATTGTCTGTGGGTCCAGACTTGTGCATTACTGCAACTGTATCCCCTCTCTCCGTGTTGGGTTTCCTTCTAAAACACAACCAGTCTCTGCTTGCCGTTTGAACACCAAATGCAAGTTTGGTGTGTGTGTGTGTGTGTGTGTGTGTGTGTGCGTGTCTCAAAGTGTGACTGTGTGTGAGTGTGTGTGTGTGTGTGTGTGTGCATGCTTCGTGTGTGTGTGTACACCTTGACAGGCCTGTGATGCAGCGCTATCGCTGAGTTCTCCCGCATATGTCTTGAACATGGATGTAAGAAGACAATGAAAAAATCTCTCTCTCTCATTCTGCGTGTTTGTGTGTGTGTCTTTCTCTCTCACTCTTGCTCTATCGTGTTTCTTTTTATGCACAGAGGTGTGTGTGTGTGTGTGTGTGTGTGTGTGCGATTGTGTGAAAGCCGTGCAGGGTGAGTCAAACAACATCAGAAGCGTGACACGCCGTTCTGCGGTGCGTGCTGACAAGGAGCCAGTGTCACAGCAGTACTGTCCCTCTGATGAGAGATAAAGAGACGGACAGATGTGGAGGGGGTGAGAGATGGGGTGATAGAGAGAGACAGAGAGAGTGGAAAAAAGAGAAAGAGACAGTGGTAAAGAGGGTGAGCCATATAGAGGGATATCGAGAGAGAGAGATAGGAGGGGGAAGAAGGAGAGAGATAGAGAGATTCAGAGAGAGACAGATACAAAGGGGTACAGATGGGGAGTGGGAGAGGGAGAGTACACAGACATAGGGAAAATGGAAGATAAAGAGAAAGAGAGAGAGAGAGGCCCACGGAGAGATGAAACGTATGCAATAAGAGTCCAGGAAGAATTATCGCGAGAGGCTGAGAGATAAGGATAGAGCGTGAGATCAAGGATGAGGAAATGAGAGAATTGGGGAGATCGAGAGAGAAAGATACAGAGCGATAGACTAAATTAGTGAGAAAGAGAGAGAGGGACACAGAAGGAGAGAAGAAAATACCAAATTAGTAGAAGAGAGCGAGAGAGAATAATTAAAAAACAGAGAGAGAGAGAGAGAGAGAGAGAGAGAGAGAGAGAGAGAGAGAGAGAGAGAGGGAGAGAGAGAGAGAGCGGTACACATCAAATGCCTCGTGGGGAGGGAGAAACATAGGGGTCGGGCCGAGACATGAGAGGGGGGCTAGGGGAGGACGGGGGAGGGAGAGGGAGGGAGGGAATACACATCCCCTGAGATGAAAGAGGCCAGGCGTCGCCATTTCCAAAACAAGGATGCAGTGTCGCCCAAGCAACAGTATCTCTCTCACCTGCATCCATCTGCCCTTCAAACACAACCACACACACACACACACACACACACACACACACACACACACACACACACACACACACACACTCTTCATCTCTCATGTACAAAGCACCTCTGACACATTGTGTATGTGGGTCGCGCAGACAGACGTGTGAGGTCCAAACATTGGTTATAGGGGCCAGTGTGTTTGTGTGTGAGTGTGTGTGTGTGTGTGTGTGTGTGTGTGTGTGTGTGTGTGTGTGTGTGTGTGTGTGTGTGTGTGTGTGTGTGTGTGTGTGTGTGTGTGTGTGTGTATGTGTGTGTGTGTGTATGAGAAGCTGCTACCGATTTTGAGTTGCAAGTGTATGTCTGTGTGCGTTCTTTCCTGAATAAGCCATAGTGGTTCAGCGTTGTTGTCCTGCTATTCTTTTTTTTAAAACATCCCCCACTTCCTCTCCCTCTCCCCTTCTCTCTGCTTTATCCTATTCTCTCTCTCTCTCTCTCTCTCTCTCTCTCTCTCTCTCTCTCTCTCTCCCTCTCTTTCTCCTAAGCCTTTGAGGCCCGACAAGAGGACAAAGGCATCCATCACAGAGGCAGGATCGGCTTAGAGGTCCATGTACCCCTGGTTCTGATCCCAGAACATTGTCAGGTCCCCTTCGCTATATAACAGAGACCCCCACACACCAATCCTCCCTCAACACACACACACACACACACACACACACACACACACACACACACACACACACACACACACACACACACACACACCCACACACCCCAAACCTCCCTCAACGCACACACACACACACACACACACACACACACACACACACACACACACACACACACACACACACACACACACACACACACACACTCAAAAACCAGTCTTCTGTTTCTTCTACCTTCTTATATGTTATCTTCATCACAGCAGCCTACTCCTACAGCTCTACCTATCACAGCCAACTTCAGCAAATACACATCGACACTTTTGATTTTCAAAATAAAAGACTGTGACAAAATGTTGAAGGTAAAGGAGTAATGGATTCATTGATTCTTTTGGGGGGGGGTGAATGTTTTATTTTGTTGCCTGTTGGTTATTTAGTGTTGTGTGGTTGTGATTAGTGATGTTAGCAACAGATGGGGCATTGCAATAGGTTGCAATTTACAGTTCACAGGGAAGTACAGCGAATTCCAAAACATTTATTCGAGCAGCAGGTAAGGGTTAATAGGCTGCCTAGAGACCAGGGGACATTGGGGATCGAACCCAGAACATTTCGGCCGGGAGTCAAACCCTATCCTACTCCTTGTCAATCCTCATCATCAATTAAACAATTCATCCCGAGTAGGATCCCTTGATCCATCAAAAACTCCATCGCAAGGGGGGAGAAGAAAAGTATCAGAGTCAGGAAGTCCGGGGTTTAGATCCACAGGTCGATGAATAAAAAATGACAGAGGAGAACATAAAGGTCTGCTTTCCAAAGCTCTGACCAGCCATGCAGGAGAACATGGAGAACATATAACTCTGGTTCTCCTTTCAGGACGCGTGTATACCTCGGAGATACCCAGAGGTCAGCTGGTAAAGAGGCTGAGCTGGTGAATAAGAGATGATGTGGGAGCGTTGTTCGACTGATCAGCGCTATTCGGGGAGCAGTGGTGGGAAGCACGGATCCCAGACATGTGCACACAGGCCGGAGCTATTTGCCAAGAGGAAAGGGTTTGTTTTCATGTGGCGCTGGAGGTGTGGACGTTTCTCTGTGCACTGTCTTCTGACAGTTTGAAGCAAAGGGGGGAGTTCAGGGATGTGGCGAAACACGACATCAAACCCCCCTCTGAAAATGAAACACTCAACCACCGGCTGAAAGTTGCTCTGAGATTAGCATCTACTGTTTTTCTAATTTTTTTTTTTGTTTCTGTAGAGGGATTTTTCCTTTGATACAGCCTTGGTATTTAGCAGCGCAAAAACATGAAAACACAGCTCTCAAAAAAGCGCCAAGAGAATGAATTTTAACGAGCAGTAAAACTTTATGAAAAGTGTATTCCTGGCAAATGTGGAACACTGCCGTGTGTTAAGTTTAATGAGCAGATAACTCAAACCTTGGAAGAGGGGGGGACCACAGATAGCCCTCACCTCAGAGGAGATGTGTGGTGGTCAATGGCTGACCATGCTAATAACTGAAACGGTTCTGAAATTCTGTTTCAAATTGTTCACAATTGTCCCTCTCTCTGTGTCTCATTTTGTTTTTAGGTAATCTATGTAATTTTGGTAGAGAGACAGCTGTGAGATGATTGGCCTATTTTCAGTTATTTTCTCTCACTTCTTATCCGTTTCACAGTTTACCATTTGAAATGAGATGTGTGCCTGTATAAAAGCACTTTAAATGGCATTTGTGTGCCCTGCTGTTAAAAGTGTGCCCTGCTGTTACATTGTTTGGCACGAGAGGGTGTTGGAATATGAAAGGTGGGCGGGAAAAGGAAGTAGACCTCGTCAGTGGGTCAGAACCCAACGGTCAGGCCTGAGATCTCAACAGTCAAGTCAGTTGGTTTCCCATTATCTGGATTGCACTATCCCACACTCACTTCCTCTCTTACACACACTCAGACACAATCCCCCCCCCCCACACACACGCACACATACACAAACACACACACTGGTACATGCACACAAACACACACACATACACACATGCAAAACACACACACACACACACACACACACACACACACACACACACACACACACACACACACACACACACACACACACACACACACACACACACACACACACACACACACACACACGTGTTATGTATTCTGCTGTGGTTAACACATGTGGTCCCACATGGAGAATGAGAGTGAACTTGTTACAGTTGTAACTTGTTCAGTTCGCCAGCCATTCAGTGAGTTCATCCACCAGTCTGTCATCCAGTTCAATATGAACACACTCTGACACAAAGACAATTATCAAGCCTATGTAATCGCTCGAAAAACAGGCTGCTGTCCTCAACAAACCAGGGAACGGGTACTCTACGTTCCCAGGTAGAGGTTTAATTGCCCAGGACCGGCTGGAGTAACAGCTGCTAGATATGTGAATTCACTGTCCGCTACCCCTTCCCTCTATTTATTTACCCCATCTGATGTGCATATACACACACAGGCCTCTCGTCTTTGGCAGTATAGCTTGTGTATCTCTGGATGTAGTCTTCAATTATGAACATACTGGGGAGAGGACCAACTGCGCTCCCAACCAGGAGAAATGTTCAGCTTGCAACTGAGACGGCTTTTTGTTTAAAACTGCATAGGTTACCTACTGTTCTGGCTTGGTTGGCTCGCTATTCACGGGTACATTTCTCGAAAACAGGGTGCGGACGTGTGTTTGGGTTTGGGGGAAACTCAAGGTGACAAAATGAATACATGTTTTCTTTTGGATTTTTTCTTTTCTTTTTTTTTCTCAATTCATGGTAACTAATTTATATTTATTGCTAGGGGTACGCGACTGAACACGTCAAGAAGATAGATGATAAGGAGAATTCAGCCCCCTGGCGCAGAAAAACAAGAGAATAAACACCAAGCCCTGTGCGTTTCTAGCAAATGTATTTGTGGAAGCTCGCCAAGTTAATTTCGAAACGTATTTTGGAAACATGTAATAGAGAAAGGGGTGGGTTGGGGGGTTATGAAAATTCTGGTTGTTTTCAACAATGTATTATATAAGAGTATGTGTTTGTGTGTGGGTGTGTGCATGTAGATGTGTATGTGCGAGTGTGCGTGCAAGGTTGTGTGTGTCTGGCGAGCATGGATGTGTGTATATGTGCGTGCACGAGTTTGTCTCTGACAGGCCTTCGTCTGAACCTGCCTATTGTATTCGAATGTCGTTTTGTGGGACATTTCTGAAGAATGTGGAGTACGTCAATAAACATTAGATACAGACAGAGAGAATGGGAAAGGGTAAATAAGCAAAGGAACAGGTGTGAGGTATTTCAAGAGGTGGGTGGACACCATGATTATTTCAGCTGTCTGTCTGAAAGCGATTTCAGTGAGGAACTTCAGTGAGGAACTATCTTTGGGAATTGCTATGAAATGATGTTTTTTAACACCACAAAGATAAAAAAAGTAATATATAAATATATATATATATATGATGTCAAGTCAAATATTGACTTTATGGATATTTATGGATATGCTTATTTCATTAGATTAGAAATGTGTAGGCCTGGTAAGAAATCGAGAGAAATCTGTTTGGAAAATAAATAAAAAACCTACTCACTTACATCATAGCAGTAACTCAGCAACAAACGTCAACACAAATAAAGCCAACAACTAACAACTAGGATTAAAAACAATTAAAAAAGAAGAAATAAAGCGTTTATTGCTCCAGAAATACCCAGTAATAGCCGTCTTTAAACCAGGGCCCACACCCTGAGCTTGTAATTTTAAGCGTGTACGTGTGGCCGCGACCCGTGCTCGCCAAAAGCTTGTTTACGAGAGTGGCGCCCACACAGAGGCTCACTTTGTAATTCACAGTGTTAAATTATACAAACTATTGATAACCCAGAGAGCGAATCACCTTACACTCCACCAGGACGGGGGTGGAAAGAACTTATGGAAAGTGGGGTTTAGGCTAAATGTATGGAGACCAAAATAAACTGCTTGCGGAGGAGCTAATGGAGCCATGCAATAAACTAAATTACAGATCAGCCCGGTGGAGTTTTTGCGATTCTGTGTGCAACGCCGATTTTACTGTTCATCTACTACAGGCGGCGGAGGTTGCGAGAGGAAAAAGTTAAAGGGGCCTGATTTGAATCCTTATTTCATCTGACGAACAAGCTCTGAGTCCCAGCAGAACAACTATGAGTTGACAAACACGCGCACACACACACACACACACACACACAAACACGTGCACACATACACAAATACTGATTTACCACTAAGTCACAATGTCTGTGTGTGTGCTTGTGTGGGTATGTATAAGTGTGTGTGTGTGTGTGTGTGTGTGTGTGTGTTTCTGTGTGTGTGTGTGTGTGTGTGTGTGTGTGTGTGTGTGTGTGTGTGTGTGTGTGTGTGTGTGTGTGTGCGTATTTGATTGTGCATGTGTGTGTATGTGTTTGTGTGTGTGGGCATGTCATACATATGCTCTGTGGGGCACGTGTGCATACATGTGTGAACACATGTGTGCAAGAATGATAACACGCGGACAGAAATGTTCTCACATACACACAAACACAATGCTGGTATGGATAACAATATATATGTCAGTGCTGATGTCCAACATGAGGTCTTGCAGAGCTCCTTCCCATGGCGCCCTGGGGAGGCTTGCTGTTAATGAACCAGAAGAAACGACTGGATGAGAGAGAGAGAGAGAGAGAGAGAGAGAGAGAGAGAGAGAGAGAGAGAGAGAGAGAGAGAGACGAGGGGGAGTAAGAGAGCAGGGCAGAGAGAGAGTGATAGAATTAGAGTGAGACCCACTGATAGAAAGAGAGACATGTTAAGAGAGCAGAATAGGGAGAAAGAGAGAGCATGAGTGAAAAAGAGTGTTTTGAAGAGAGCAAGGCAGAGAGAGTGAGAAAGAGAGGGAGAGTGTAGAGGGGCATTATGATACAGAACAGATCTGTCTGTTAACAGGACATTCTTGCACACTGATCCACTGATATTGAGGGATAATGCAGAACATGTCATCTGTTGAACATGGAAAACATCCCAGAACTGAATTGCAAATCTACTGCGGAAGCCGAGAAGCTCAACGCGGAAATAAAAGAGCAAACAAACTCCAGCGCATACTACTAACATAACCGCAGGTTTTAAAAACATGTTGCGTCACGTTCTTTGAAAACACACCCTCCCTCATCACAGTTCACAGTTACAGTCCCGAAGGGCTTCACAGGCCAACGTTCAGATAGGATATGACAGCTCCCCCGACACACACACACACATAACCCCCTTAACCCTGAAATAGGCGAGGAAAAACCTCCTGAGAACCTCCAGAGGGGGAACTGAATGAACCCGTAGGTGGACCTCATCTGAGCAATCTCTTTCCCAGAGTGTTGTACACGAGGAGTGAAAAGTGCACAAAGAATAACGTCCAAATTGAGGTAAAGTGGACGAGACAAACGAACATGGAACAACTGGCGATCTGGGGAGCGGTTTAGTGGCCCTCTGCCATTAATGCATGATGGTGGTCTCTCTCTCTCTCTCTCTCTCTCTCTCTATCTATGATTATATATGGTTAAATATATATATGGTTACGTATTTATTTTACTCTCTCTCTCTTTCAATCTCACTCTATATATGGTTACATGGTTAGATATCATATATATATATATATTTAAGGTCATATTTATTTTACGATGTCTGTCTCACTCTCGTTCTCTCTCTCTCTCTGTATATATATATATATATATATATATATATATATATATATATACATATATTCCTTCGACTATCTCTTGCTCTCTCTGTCCCTCTCTTTCTAAGTTTATATAGATATATCATGCTGCGCTTGACAGCTTCTCTCCCCTGAAGCTATCAAAATCAACATGCAGGAACTTTCACCTATTTACCTCATCTGGATCTCCTCCAAAGCCAGCTGCCTGCCAGCCCTTGTTTTCCCTCCTGTCAGACGGCCCTCACCAGCCTGTCATGTTCATAAGCACACCGCGTGTTGTACCTCTGTAAAGTAATGGTTTTAGTAATCAACTAAATTCAGCACTAAAGTTTTTTTCCTTTTTGGGGGGAACCGCCATACTAGTCGGTGAATCCGTGTTAATTAGGGCGCAAAACATTTTGGTTTCACAGGCTTAAGTTTGACGCAATCAGCCAAGCACGCGAGAAGCCAGGAGAAAAGGTGATCTGGCCTGGGGCTCCTTATGTGACAGGCCTGCGCTCTCACTGATATCAGAATACATGAGCTTGTCCCTAGCCAGCGCCTGGGGGCTAAGCGCTAGACCCGGTCACCAGGATACTTGTGTGAAACATAATACAACAGCCAATAAAGTTTTAACCCAAGTGTTGGCCTTTCAACTTTAAAGCATGAGTGTAAAACGAAGCCACTTGTCAGGAAAACCCTGTTTAGCACTTGTGTGGCTGTGGTGGGTGCGTTTGTGTTTTGGGGTGTGTGTGTGTTTGGGGTGTGTGTGTGTTTGGGGTGTCTGTGTGTTTAGGGTTTGTATGTGTGTGAGTGTGGTGTGGGTGTATGTTATTGTGTGTTTGTTTGTGTGTGTGTAAGTTTATGTGCGTGCCTTGCACAAGTTTTCTTGTGTGATTGTGAAAGTGTGTGTATGTTTCTGGGCACGTGTGTGTGGGCGTGTGTTAGAGTCAATCAAGGTGCACGTGAACAACCAGGCCTGGGAAGTTGCACGTCCGCAAACGTGCTCAAACCGCTGGTCCTTCTCCCGTTAAGCTCCTTTGATAAGTGGGTCAGCGTGAAGGGACACGTGCTTTGTTTTACATCCATCGTCCCTCCTCTGGGTTCCCCATCCATCACTTGAACAAACAGGCTCTGATTCTGCTCAGTTCTGGAGGCTTAGGAACGTGTTGCTGAGGACGAACGATGGATATCAAATCACTTCATAGTCACGTGATCCATGGGACTGTTGCGAAGTTGTCTTTGGGATGCTTGTATTGGACCGTATCTGTAGACAGGGAGTGGTTGCATGGAAGCTGATTCCCCATTGCGTTCCTCAAGGTTCCTGATTAGGCGATCGGGAGCACAGGCTGATCATGGTGTAGCTTATTCTGTGCCGTTGCAGTTGGGGGACAATATGGTTGGAAAACGGCTGAAACAAGTCAGATCTGTTGGAATGCTTCAAATTGATGGTGTATGCTTAAGGAATAACGGTCGCTCCTTTGATGTGCTTAATTGCAACCCATACATCACGTTTAATTTCCATGGCTACATGTCATTGATTTAGGGAGTCATCATCATCAATAAAATCACAATCATAACATAACCACAATATAGGCTTACAAATTCGCTTTACATTTTCCAGCTCACTAATGGCTCCTATTGACCGGGAGATATTGATAATTAAATGTGACACTGATTTAAGCCTTACAAAAAAAAGGCGCCGCGCTAGATGCGGCTAACCCCAGCGGGCTCCTGGGCCCACTGCCACACTCTGCCACGGGCCGTCGAGCCGCCATTTTGGATCCTGATGCATCCAACAGCTGGCACCGCACTCAGAGCCAGGCGTAGGAGGAAAGAAACGCATGAGGCTCAGGAGGAGGAAAGAGGAGGAGGAGGAGGAGGAGGGCGAGGGGGTGAATGAGGAGGTGTTGGCGGTGGGGTGGCGCTCTGTCCATCACCAACGTGGAAAGGCCGGCGTGAGCGGCCGCGGAGCATGTCCGACACGCAGGCACGCTGCCAGATGACAAAACATTGTTTGAGGAGTGGAGCAGACATAACAACAGCATGCGTCGGAGTCCATGCATGCGCTGGAGTGAGGCCGCACGGCTGTGGGACAGACGTCCCCCCCCAACCCCCCCCCCCTGGTTGGCTCTGTGGTCTTTTTATAGCGAAAGCTATGAGAACATTGTGTTTCAAATGGGGCCATAATGTCGCAATGGCTTTGACAGTTGGCCCTCTTTCAGCAATGTCTTTGTCCTGCCTTGGCCAGGTATATATATGTGTGTGTGTGTGTGTGTGTGTGTGTGTGTGTGTGTGTGTGTGTGTGTGTGTGTGTGTGTGTGTGTGTGTGTGTGTGTGTGTGTGTGTGTGTGTGTGTGTGAGATAGGATGAGATAATCTACTGGGTTGGAATTTTTGTCACATGATCCAGCGCTCTAACGTTGCGGGAGGGAAAACAGTAAATGTTGAACAGCATTCCTTTTTGGTCTTTTCGATACCTAGGGTGTGTGTGACCGGGAATCTACCATAGCCGTGTCAGGTATTGGAGACTCCTGTGTGAATCGTTCTAAAAACAGAGAGACACTTACACAAAGAGCTAGGGGGCAGAGACAGAGAGCGAGAGAGAGAGAGAGAGAGAGAGAGAGAGAGAGAGAGAGAGAGAACGCAAGAGAGAGAAAGATTGACTGTTTTCTATTTTGACGTCCAAAAGCCAAATGTTCTTGAGCTTATTCCTTTCAAATATAAACGTTAACTTTAAAAACGACACCATTTATCCTAGCGCCAAGTCATGCTAACACATTACACTTGGGTCCGGACGGAAAATGCAAGGTAACCTCACAAAATATCAATTTTAGCAACAACATTCTCTTTAACCCTCTCTCTCTGTCTTTAAAGTTGTTGGCCAACCTACGTGAAGTGTGGGTGTCGTCTCTTTGCCCTCCTGTTCTATATATACAGGGCACTAAACTGAGTGTACGTGTGTGTGTGTGTGTGTGTGTGTGTGTGTGTGTGTGTGTGTGTGTGTGTGTGTGTGTGTGTGTGTGTGTGTGTGTGTGTGTGTGTGTGTGCCGTACTGTATGTGGGTTTCAGCGCGAGACTGAGAAAGCACTTTTGGGATTAGTCTCATAGGTTGGAATGCCGTTTATGGACTTTGCCAAGTACGATGTTCCTTATTTAAAGCCAAAAGGTTCTACTTTCCGAGTTCTCCACTCCATAAAGATGCCTTTTGGCCTATCGAGGTGGTCTTTTGAAAATGTTTAATGGGCAGTAACGCTTCGTTTTAGCTCTTTTTGTGTTCTTGCAACACCGGTTTACGTCTTGATGTCCCTCCAAGCATAGCATTGTTGTTTAGCATTTTCCCATCGGTGAGATTATTATGGTGACGTTAAATTTGAGACCACCTGAATTATAGTACGCTGTCTGTTTTGGAGACATTTTTGTTGGACAATAACTGCAGGGAATGGTGAACCATCTGCCTGACTCTAAGCTGGTAAACGGCACAAAATGGCCCTAAAACCTTTTCCCAAAGCCCGACAACATTTTGTGATAAAATGGGGAAGACAAAAGGCCACACTGTATTAATGTTCTTTTACAGTTGAAAACGCTTTTTGATTAGAGGAATGATCTGATTTTGTTGATACTTTCATACCTCAATGTCAAGTCACAGATACACACTTGAAAATGTTAACCGTTTTCCAAGTTGTTAAGAGTGTGTCCACGCGGGACCAAAGCCATGCTGTTCTTCCATCAGGGTACGTCTGTGTGTCCGTCATGCCATTCAGGCAGGACAGAATTCAACTCTCTGTCGTGCATTGATTTTTTTTCCTGTGATATTCACTCACTGGTTGAATAGATTTTTGGGTTTCTGGCACAGCTCCACAGATAAAAATGAACCAACTTCCCTGCTATGATATTAGGTGAATGAAATATTAAAGAAAGATTTTGGGGAAAAAAAATACAATTTGAAAATTATAAATGCCATCGGTAGAGAATGCATTTGAAGTAGACTTGATTGGAAGGCTGGCTCGCTTAGTTAGTGTGGCTTGTCCGATGATGGATGGATCTTTCCGCTGATGACATGAAGAAACGTCGACTTGGTTTATGTTCCATTTGTGCTTCTGTGCGGAGCGCGGGGCAGACGAACAGCGGTGGCCACATCTGCATCTGACACACTGCATTCCTCCGCCGCCGCTGCCCCTGGCTCCGCTCTATGAATATTTCAGTGACTTAAAATGGCTGTAATCCTAGCAGGGTAGTGCTGGCATAGAACGCCACTCTGCAGGTGGCGGAGCTCAGACCCAGACGATATGTCCAGGACAACGAGGTTGTCTAGACGCTACGGTGCCAGGCTTCTCCATTGGGGGATTTTCTACCACAAGGTGGGGAAACTAACCTGGTACAATCCCCCGGTATGTGCAGCCTAGTCGTGCAAAGATTACTCGGCCTGAACCTGTTCCTTAGTATTAATTCGCTGTGTGTTGGAAAAAAGTGTGTTTGGTTGAACGCAGTAGGCTGGTAACTTGATCTATCCCATCATGCATCTGGGTGGCCGCGACCCTGTGATGTCCCCATAGGATAGAATATTCTAAACAGCTTGTAATGTCTAATCAGCATCGCATCTGGAGTGAAAACCAGAGATCCTTTAAATAATGATCCCCCCCTGTAGAGCCAAAATATGAACAGATCAATTGATATAATACAGGTAATTAGCCATCCTACGGCTACGGAAAAGGTTCCCCATGGTTCTGTCTGAAATAAAGACGCTTTCTTTGTTGCCTTGGCTCATAGCCCGCGGCTGTTGGGGGGGTTCTCTGGATGGGAGGCAGCTGCAACGCTTTAGCGCTCAATTCAGTTCAAGAACAAAACAAGGAGATGTTATCGAATCATTGAGTGGATTTGGAATAACAATCAGCCCGCAGTCAAGGTGATCGGTGGGCACAATGCTGGTGTTCTCCGGGAAACAGATCTGTGTCAAAGATCTCGTAGAACACACAGATTAAGATCACGTGACATGGAAAAAGGCCTGTGCAGGATTACTTAAATATGGATACGATTATGTTTTGATATTCACAAAGTTTATTCACAGGTTTGCTGGGATTCACTTCCTGTTTTAACACTTTTCAACATCGGCAAAAAAAATATTTGGGGGGATTTTCACAATTACATTTGTTGTTAAATCTCCCCAATCTCATAAATAAACGGCTTAAAGACCCCGTGTCAGTAGTTTAGGATCCATCTTTGTCAAAGTCATACCCTTAACAGTATCCTCATATGCCCTCTTGCATACCATACGTGCAGTACAGTCAACTTCCTAGTGGTGATGTGACATTTAGAAAGCGCCTCACAGGGTCAACCACAAAGTCTGAGTCCACAGCCTCCCCTCTCATGACTCACACTTGACAATAAGCGCTGCGTATTCTGCGACAACGTGCTAGCATTTAGCCTAGCACGCGCACCGCCTCCAACCGTTCATTATGAAAACCCTTAAGCATTAACTGGGGATGAGCCAGCTTCTGCTAGCCCGCCGGCACTAGGCCTGTTCCATGAAAGAGACGGGAGAAGAAGGGGAGGTGGAAAAAAGGGTGAACTCAGCAGTATTCTGCATACATATATCGTCTGTAGCATTCCTTTTAGCGCCTGAACAGGATTAACAAATGGCGGTACACTTGGTAAACCGCGGAGCTAGGCTCTCGCAGGGCCGCACAAAGAGCAGCTTCTGTTTTTTGGATAAGAGGGAGAGGGAGAGAACAATTCCTAGCGGTGGTCCCAGAATCTGTTAGGAACCATTCTCACAATAGCTACAAAGAGGAGTGAATATCAGGCCTAGACATACTTTACTGGTGTCTTTCAACTCCTCCTCCCACTGTGCATCTTATCGCTGAGTGACTCTCTCGCACTCGCTCTCCTTTCATCGCAATTTCCCCACAAAACCAGAAAGCCAGAGAGTCGGAAGTGATATATATATCCAAAGAATCAAACGATGGTTTTATGTATGTATCTCAAAGTATTGTCCCAGAGTAGCTCTTAACAGCCACAAGATGGCTAGCAACAAATGGTAGAGCCATTTGCGAGAAATAAGTGGAACCTCATTTTATATTTTCTCTCACTGATACCACAAATATGTCCAGCTGAATTTGATCGTCGACACCGTTTAATTCGCGTTGCCGGGCCGACAGCACAGTCAGCGTTGTGCATTGGTGTTGCCACGGCAGCCACCAGCTACTGGGTGATCCCTTTCAGCGGGTGCGCCTGGCTGGCAGAGACACAGGGTTAGTTCCCATGTTGCTCTGCTACTGTTTGGACCCACCAAACGCCACCAGGCGGGGGAGCGTCCTGGAGCCGGCTGGTGCGGACTACGTTTTGAAATAATGTGTTTTGATGATTTAGAAACAGACCGACATTTTCCGGAAACCTCAACGGTTTTTAGCAAAGGTTCCCTTTCCCTCTGTGGGAATGCAAAGAAACATATGGAACTGTGCAACGCATAGTTCTCATATTGACTGGGTTGCAAATAATAAAAACACAAGGAGAACCAGGTATTTATTTCTCTAAAGAATTCCCCGTCTTGTTAAATATAACCTAACACATGTCCTCTGTGTGTACCAGTGGGGGGGCCTTGCAGGTCTCAAACAGAGACAGACTTCTACTCCTACACCAGGGGGGGGGGGGGGGGGGGGGGGGGGGGGGGGGGGGGGGGGGGGGGGGGGGGGG
>NC_079432.1:9238891-9240578 GCF_026213295.1 Gadus chalcogrammus | reverse complement strand
TGAGCCAACAGTGATCTACATGGATCGAGTCTCAAAGATGTCCTGTTTGAATCGCTCTTGAAATTCGAACCCTTTTCTCCTGTTAGGCTAGTTCCCTTTTTCTTCTTCTCTTTTCTCGTTCCCAGTTCCCCCTCACTCTCCTCTCCCTCTTATTTTTCCCTCGATTTGCTCTGTCTGTCTTCTCTATCTCTTTCTCTCCATCTCACTCTGTTTTAAATTCTCTCTCTCTCTCTTCTCTCTCTCTCTCTCTCTCTGTCTCTCTCGCTCTCTCTCTATGTCTCTCTCTCTCTCTCTCTCTCTCTCTCTCTCTCTCTCTCTCTCTCTCTCTCTCTCTCTCTCTCTCTCGCTCTCTCTCTCTATGTCTCTCTCTCTCTGAGGTTTCGGGGCCACGGTAGGGCCGTGAACATGTGCCGGGGATCTCCGTTTTTAATCCCGCTGTCTGGATAACCGTCCCGGAGACGAGCGGTGACCCCTCATCTCGACCTCCAATCCAGAGTTATGACACAATACCCCCCTTCCCCTTCCCCTCCCCCCCACACACACACACACACAGGAGGCCCTATTAGTTTCAGCAAGACAACTTTGTTTCCAGAACCAGGGGGAGGGACATGCCGAGGAGTGAAAGTACAATGTGAGCGAGGGCACGGAAACCACGGCGACCAGATGGAACCACAGATTGTCTTTTAGCTTCAGCGAAACCATGTGTGTCAAAAAATGTTGCTGTGCGAAATCCCATTTGGGTGTGTGGGTGTGTGTGTGTGCGTGTGTGTGGGTGTGTGTGCGCATGTTTTTATAAATGACATGCTGAGCGGTGTGGAAGGGATTTCTTTTTATAAACAGAGGGCAGGCTGGGATGTTGCAGCTTTTTCGCCGTTGGGTTTCTATTATTATTTAGCAGACGCTTTTACCAAGGACGTAGAGCGGATTCAGATGCTAGTGGTCAGGGAGCAGGGGGTCAGGGTACAGGGTCAGTGGTCCTCGGACCCCTCGGATCTCTACAGGTAGACTAAGGTCGTCTGGGATTGAATCCAGCGCTTCTTGGCTGGGAGTCAACACCGTAGCCACTTTACCATCCTGTTAATTGTATCACGGACCGTGAACGAATATGGACGGGAAAACCATAAGTGAGACGATTCTTTAGTCGATATACCTTGATGACGCATTGAGGGAAAAATTGTTGAAGAATAAAAAGAAAACGATGGGTTAATTGTGGTCCAAAAGGTGCCTGGCTTAGTTCTTAAGTGTCTGGTTTGTCTCGGCTTAACATTGTTAAGCCAGACGGAAAAAAAAAACTTCATGTCTTAAGAGGTAGGGTGCAAATGTTAAGTTTTTGTCAAGCGAGAGTACAAAATACTCGGCAGCTATGGCAACAGTATGGCAGAGGATTAAAATCAACTCAGCTTATCAACGTCCTGACAGCATAATCACGTCGCTAGTTGTCTCTTTCATAAGCTGTTCCACCTGCCATCTGATGCGATCGGGATTCAGCCAAATTCCTCCCCCCCTCCCTTCACCCACTCCCTCTCCCCCCTCCCTTCACCCACACCCTCTCCCCCCCTCCCTTCACCCACTCCCTCCACCCCCCCACACTCCTTTTCTTGATGTATGAATATTTTGGCAGGGGAGAAGGGGCTTAGAGTGACAATCATACCACTTTTCTCTCACATTGCGTGGTAGAAAAGAAGAC
>NC_079432.1:9096391-9233891 GCF_026213295.1 Gadus chalcogrammus | reverse complement strand
TGTTATCGATGTAAAGAAGCATGCAGTCTAAACATAACACACGACTTTGGGGTGGCTTGCTTCTGTGTGGATAAGAGACAGACGGAGAGCAGAGAGAGAGAGAGAGAGAGAGAGAGAGAGAGAGAGAGAGAGAGAGAGAGAGAGGGAGAGAGAGAGAGAGAGAGAGGAGTAGGAGAGAGACAGACAGGGGAGAGAGTGAAATGAGAGGGACATAGAACGAGGAATAGGAGATCAAAAGAGCGGGGTAGGAGAAAGGAAACCGCTGGGGAGACATACAGAAACAGAGGGAGAGGGCTAAGAGAGAGGAAGAGTGAAAGAGGTAGGAGAGGGGGAAAAAGAGGGAGGGAGAGACAGTGTTTACAGTGTGGTTTCCTCCTTCAGAGTGAGGTGATGTTCAAGATAGAAATCTTTCTGTCGTATTCGAGTGACCTTCCATGGTGGTAAATGTTACCAGGGAATGAGAGAAACACTATGAAGCCAGATCATTCCCCTAGCTCCCCACTGCTTGCCTACAGGCTTTCAAGAACAAAAAGCCAAACAGAAAGACGTTCACTGTACTGTCTCCTTACAGTCAAGGCCATGAATCTCGCAAACCCTTTTTCCTCTCAAGCCGCGTCTTTAAAACTAACAACCGTAGACCAAACAAATACTTTGGAGAGAAACGCTTGTACGTCGAGCTTAAGTGCAATGCTACAATTTCAACTGCATGAAGGGAAAAGAAACGGGAGCGCAGGCTGGTATTTGGACTGAGATAAACGTGACGTCCTTGCGTGGGAAGAAAGGGTTTGTTTTTACGTCTCCAATACCACTGCAACCTGGAATTACATCGCAAAATTGTGGGTTTGGACGGGGGGGAGGAAATAACATTATGCTGTTTCCGTTGGACGTATCAAATGGTGCAGGTCCCGCTGCGCTGCAGTTGGCCTGATATATGGAGGAATGAAGCGCTGTGGACGCAGACCGCCGTTTGTCTCCCGCCACGGGGCGACAACACAGAGTACCACACGAAATAATTACAACCACGGATAAATTCTCTCATTAGAGGGGTTCACACACCGTCCATAAATATCACAGTTTACCGTTTGGATCCAAAAAGAGGAGAAGGGATCGGTGTGTGTGTGTTGGAATTGGAGCAGTGGTCAACGTGTTTCATTTTCACATTTCTGAACCGTTTTTTCTGTATTATTTCTTGGATGTTCGCCAGCAAATGTCAGGGGTTTAAATTAAATAAAGTTTGGCAGCTCGAGCCAAAGATCATAGGGGAAAAATGCACCTGCCGACCTTTAAGATGCACGTGACTTAATCATGTCCGCCTTTAGACGTGAGAATCTGAAAGTGGTATAAATATATATATATATATATATATATATATATGATTCATTTGTAAGATAGGATCGAGGGATTTTTATGTCCGACTAAGAAGGTGTTGGTGTACATTTGAGAGAGAGAGGAGAGAGAGTGACTGACATAGTGTGTGACAGAGTGTGTGCTGTGAGAGAGAGCGAGAGCGAGAGCGAGAGAGAGAGAGAGAGAGAGAGAGAGAGAAGGGGAGGGTTAATGGAGTGATGATAGAAATAAAGCGATAATTAACTATGGGCAAATGTTTACGTGTTCCCTGCGGTCTGTACGTGTATGCGCATGTAGCCCACTTGCGTATATGCACGTGCGTGCGTGCCCAAACGACCAGGACCGGCCGACAATTGGCGAGGACTCAACGCTCAATCAGAGGCTCTATTTAGCGCGAAAGCGAAATACGTCAAATTGAATTAGTGTGGCTGTCAAGGTGTGTCTGAACGCTATGAATCATGAGATAATTACTCAATACTGACAAATCTGTCCGTACAAATAACTTCGCTTGGACAGAGATCGACACAATCCTGCCCGCACGGTTTTGAAATCGCAGACTTGTAAAAAGACTATGATGATCAGGATTCAGGATAATAAGTCGGAACTCAGGCCAGCAGCATTTAAACAACATGAGCTTTAAGTCTGCAGTAGCGGTGAGAGACCGGAGCTGGGTGGCATGAAGCCATCCCTCGATCTAAAACATTCCTGGTTCTGAGGTAGGAGGGACTGAGAGGAGAACGGGGGGGAGAGAGAAAGAGAGAGGAAGGGAGGGAGCGTGTGCGCGTCTGTGGGTGAGCGAGAGAGAGAGAGAGAGAGGAGACTGACGAGAGGAGAGAGAGAGAGAGATGAGAGAGAGAGAGAGAGAGAGAGAGAGAGGAGGGAGGGAGGGAGAAAGAGGGAGGGAGCGAGGGCGACCGGAGCAAACAGAGCATTATCAACCGAAATCATCTCAGAGCACATCTTCGGAGGAGCGCGCCGTGCCAACACGAGGCTCAAAGGCGTAAGTTTTCAACCCAACAAGTTTTTTTTCTTATTATTATATTGCTCCTTTCTCACAACTCGGACGCGAGCCCTGATGGCAGTACGCGGACGTGGCGGTGGATACCTTTACGACCGAGTCCCTTCTGTGTCGGGAGAGCCGAGCGGCAGGATTGGGCGCTGCTGTGATCTGCGTCTCGCCGCTTCGGTCGCTCTGCACTGCGGAGGGTATTGAGTGTGAAGCGCGGAGCCGCTCCTGCCGTATCGGAGGGGGGAGAGGAGAAGGGTGCAGACAAACAGCGCTGAGGAAAGAGGCTTCCCAGGGGGACCTATAGACACTATGATGTTCCGTGGTGGAGTCGCAGGTTTCGAGCGGCGCGTGATTTTGAGCGTTTTGTTGCAGAAACCTTTGGAGCGAGCGCAGTCGGAGCTTTACGCGCGGGGCGCTGAGAGGAGGACCGCCGCGCGGTGAGGAGAGAGAGGGACAAAGTTGAAGGCGATACATGGGGTGTACTCTAAATGGATCTAAAGGATAAAGGCTCGACTCAGGTACAGTCATAGGCGGTTTTTTACGCGTTGGGTTATCTGTGTTGGAAGAAGCAAAAGCGTTTAGTCACCAAATGGGAGTTCAGTTACTTTTTTTCATTATATTTTATTTGACTTGACATATATTTTTTGTAAAATACTCTACTTGGTTGGTTCTAAATCCCCACATTTCTCCTGCACAAAAGTAAATTATCGATCGTCTTCAGACAATAAACACTGGGCACCCTGCGGATTCCGAATTCATTGAACGGCTGAATAATTGAACCGTGGCTTAATTAGATTTTACATCGTGTCAAAGATCGTCGTACTACAAAGCGAACCGCGCCGCATTTTACACCCCCGACCACGCCAGACTTTTCTCTTTTTTTGTTGCTGGCTTTCACTCTCAATGCACTGCACGGTTCTCAATCTCCCCCCTCTTGTAATAATTCATTCAATTGAACAGTGCACACGGGGCATGCTTTGAAGTAGGCCTACCATAGCCTACACCTGATCCGCCCTCGATCGCCTTTTAAACACCCTATCCGTTTTAAAACATGTAATTGCTTTCACCCCCCTCCGTCCCTAAATCCACATCTAATCGGATTGTCTTGGTGGTGCGATGGCATTGTTGTTCATCGGGCCGTGAGCACTGCGCTCGAATGAGACACAATTTTATGTTGTTGAAAAAACAACACCCCTGGTTTGAAGTATTTTCAATCCGAGCTGTCTCGACGGATAACCCCACCTCTTGCCAGATAGTAGGCTGGGTGTCCGCCGAGAAAAGAGGCAACATACTTTGTTTAGGCTAGACGCCTCATCTTTTTTTTTTACATCGGATTTGGTCTTTTCGTTGTACGTCACTTATGCAGTCATGATGATCATGTCGGTGCTACTGCTTTCTGCTGTCGGTTGAGCTGCTGCTGTGGTACCAATACACACACATCCGCACAAACGCTAACACACGCACACACAGAGACACACACACGCACATACACATATGCTAACAAATGCAGACACACGCGCACACACACACAGCACACACCGCACACACACACACACACACACACACAGACACACACACACACACACACACACACTCTCTACTGCATATTGACCCCTTAAGCTCTTTACACAAAGCTTGCTCCATTAATAAAAGTATCTCAAACATGTATAGCCTAATGTCCCAATCAGTGTTTCTTCATCTCCCCTCCCTTCTGTTCCCAACACACACACACACACACACACACACACACACGCACACGCACACACTCTCACACACGCACAGGCACACACATGCACACACAAGCACAAACACACACACGCGCACGCACACACTATATACTTCAAGTTATTGTTTATTCAAGAGGCATCAATATAATGAATAATTAAAATAATAGGCCTAATTGCAGGTTATTATCTTGCAATAAGTTAACAACAGGCAAGACTGAGCCGTTTATAGCCTACTTAAGCTATGGTATTATTAGCTATTAGGTATATTAGTATTATAAGTTGAACAACATTTGACATATTGCACATGTAATTACCATATATTGGATTAGGTCTACACCCCAGTGAATATCCTTGGGTGCTACATTATTACGTCGAACCAAATTCCTGGCATATTAGAATGTTCAGAAAACCGTATAGGCATATTTATTGTTTTCCAACCGACAAACAATATAAGCCATCCTCCCTGAAACGACATTACAGCTTTTTCGTTTAGCTTACAAACAACATTAGGGCCTCCAGCTGTAGTTTAGCTTACTGGGCATTCCCTCTGCCTACCCTGACCTGCCCGAGGACAAACAGTTGGCCAAGGACAAATAGGATCCTTGGCCGTTGGTTAACGTTTAACCCTCGCCTTTCCCACATGTGTGTTCAACAGCATGTGATCTCCGCCAGTATTGACCCCCGGTGTGGGCAATGTTGTGTGTGCCGTTTGAGTTCCAAAGACGACCACGACAACAGCGTGTGCAAGCGGTAGTGGTTTCTACCAATCATATAGGGGGGAGAGAACAACAACTGTGGAACAAGATATGGGTCTTTCGCTCTCGTGCCTTGGATGTTATGTGCTGCCGTGGCCTTGTAACGCCTCGCAACACACTCGTGTTGAAAAATGGCCTGTTATCGATCATGTATGCCCGACCACGGAGCTAAATTATTTTCCAATCCCATTCCCTTTGACAGGCCGTGTATGTCAACGTAAGACGGACGGGGCATGAAGGGGCGCCACTCGAGTTGTCCGTACCCCCTCCTCTTTCATTCTCTCTCTCTCTCGTTCTCTCGCTCTCTATATCTCTCTTTCTCAGACTCTCCTCCGTCTTTCTCTCTCTCTCGCTCACTCTCTCTATCGTTACATCAAGAATCAACATTCAAAGGCCTTTATTGACGTGGAAAACATGCATTTATGGAGCGAAAGCACAAAAGTGATACAATATACAGTATGCATTTCGAAACAAAGCGATTATAGCGCAAAAAATATATATTCTAAAATACACTGGTTGGGGCATGGTGGATCTAATCAAACTATTTCCTGGGACTAGGTCATAGAATGTTTTTTCTCTCTCTCTCTCAATCTCTCTCTCTCTCTCTGTCTCTCTCTCTCTGTCTCTCTGTCTCTCTCTCTCACCTTTCCATAGGGTTGTGAGTCTTAAAGGGGAGCAAAAGCATCCCTTGACCTACATGTAATGTAACAGCCCTCCCCCTCTTTTTATTTTTGAGAGAAAAACATTGCCTTCGTTGACTGTAAGCAGTGGCGTGTTTACTTGCTTTTCCTCTTCTGTGTTTAAATTCAGGCAAAAGCTAAACGTACACGGTTTGTTCCGTTATCATATATTTTTTCTTTTTCATTTTCGGGAGTGTACGTTGATATTTTTCTGTTCATTGTTCAGTGACCTTATGATTGAAGTCAAACTGTGTTGAGCTGGTGTTTTGGTGATAGTTTTATGGAGATGGCGACGACGCATGTTGTGTCCTTTAGCAGCTCTGCTAAGGGACTAGCTGGTTCGATGCAGTCCTCTCCTCTCCGCTAAGAGAGCAGAAAAAAGGGATAAAGGCCTTCTTTATGTCTCCGAAACCGGATGGGAAAGAAGCTGTTCTGAATATTTATCAGATGCTTTGGCCTTTTTTGGTGCATAATTTCAGACGAGCCGTGAACTCTATGTCTCATGACCAGCGCTCTGTGTGCAAGAAAGAATGACTGAGGGTGTTTGTGTGTGTGTGTAGGGGGGGAAAGACTGTGTATGTCTGTGTGTGTGTGTTAGTGTATTTGTGCCTGTGTGTGTGTTGATGTGTGTGGATATGTGCATGTGTACGGTGTGCTGCATATGTGTGTGCGTGTGTGTTGAATATGTGTGTGTGTGTGTTGAATGTGTGTGTGTGTGTGTGTGTGTGTGTGTGTGTGTGTGTGTGTGTGTGTGTGTGTGTGTGTGTGTGTGTGTGTGTGTGTGTGTGTGTGTGTGTGTGTGTGCGTGCGTGCGTGCGTGCTTGCATACATGTGAGTATCAGCCAGTGCGTGTGTGTGCATGTGTTTGTGTGTATGTGCATGTGAACGTGCAGACAAGCAATACGTTCAGGAAAGGGTATGTGTTTGTGTGTGTGTGTGTTTGAAAGGGTCTGTATATGTGTGTTTCTTTGTGTGTGTGTTTGAAGGTGTGGCAAAAAAAAGGCTCAATGTATGCGTGTGTGTGGTGTGCTGTGCGTGCACGGGGTTGCCATCAAAGGAGAGACAGAGAAAGAAAGAGTGCATGGGAGACGAAGGGAAGAAGAAGAAGAAAGAGGCCCCCCACCCCTCACCCATCACCCCCCCCCCACCCCCCTTGGGCCACCACCCCTGAAAGTCCTAATCTAGCATCTCTTTATTTTCCCCACAGGTCTCCACATCCAAATGTCATCCCCCTCGGAGCCTGCCCCCGCCGGGCACCAGCAGTGTGTGACGGACAGGCCGACCGGAGCCTGCGGTGGCTCTCTGCTGCGTGGCTTCAATTTGGCCCCGGCTGGGCCCCGCGTGAGGCCCCCAGTGAATGCTGCTGCCGCTGCTGCCGCTGCTGCCATAGTCTGATAACTCAGCATGCGTGGAGTCGGGCCAACGAGGACCAGCCACCACTAATGAGAGCATTTCTCGTCCCCCTCTTCTGTCTCTGCTGCTGCTGCTAAGGACTACCGTTTACTGGAGTGGCGCGGACATGATCCTACTCTGAACACTACACCCTTACCGAACTCTCCTTACTTTTTTTGGAGTGGGGGGGACTATTTTCTCCTTTTCCTACCAATGCTGGATATATAATACGTTTCCTTCGAGATTTTCTCATTCTTTTTTATTGCTACACATCGATCCTTTGTTCATTTTTAAATCTTTTTAGTTCTTCTTTCTCCATTTGCTTGGCGGTTGGTGTTTTCCCTCCACTATGGAGTTTCCTTGCGGACCCTGGAATAAGGATTGGCCTTCGTTTCTGCAGTTCTGGCTGACGGTTCTCCTTAGCCTGCAGCTGCAGTTCAGTCCGGCGGCGCCCTGCCCGGTGGAGTGCCGCTGCGACAAGACGTTTGTGTACTGCAACGAGCGCGCCCTGACCTCGGTGCCCCTGGGGGTGCAAGAGGGCTACAAGATCCTCTACCTCCACAACAACCAGATCAACAACGCCGGCTTCCCCCTGGAGCTCCACAACGTGGCCTCGGTGGAAACCGTCTATCTGTACGGCAACCAGCTGGACGAGTTCCCCATCAACCTGCCCAAGAACACGCGGGTCCTGCATCTCCAGGAGAACAACATCCAGACCATCTCCCGGGCGGCGCTCGCCCAGCTCACCCAGCTGGAGGAGCTCCACCTGGACGACAACTCCATCTCCACGGTCGGCGTGGAGGAGGGCGCCTTCCGCGAGGCGCTGAGCCTGAAGCTGCTCTTCCTCACCAAGAACCACCTGAGCAGTGTGCCCATCGGCCTGCCCGAGGACCTGCAGGAGCTGCGGCTGGACGAGAACCGCATCGCCATCATCGCCGAGGAGGCCTTCCAGAACGTGACCCGCCTGCAGCGCCTCCTGCTGGACGGGAACCTGCTGACGGACGAGGGCATCGCGCCCGGAACCTTCCAGGACCTGGCCAACCTCCGGGAGCTGGCGCTGTCCCGGAACTCCCTGACCTTCCCGCCCCCGCTGCTGCCCAGCCAGTCCCTGCTGAAGCTCAGCCTGCAGGAGAACCAGATCAACCTGATCCCCGTGACGGCCTTTGCCGGCTTCCACCGGCTGGAGAAGCTGGACGTGTCCAACAACCAGCTCCAGATCCTCACCCAGGGCGTGTTCGATGGGCTGATGAACCTCAGGCAGATCACCGTGAGGAACAACCCCTGGCGCTGCGACTGCGCCGTCAAGTGGGTGGTGGTGTGGCTCAAGTCGCTGCCACCGTCCCTCAACGCCCGGGGCTTCGTGTGCCAGAGTCCGGACAAGGTGCGCGGCATGGCGGTCCGGGAGCTCACGCTGGAGAACATCCACTGCCCGACCGACTCCGGCGCCGAGAAGTCCCCGTGGCCCACCCTGCGCACCACGCCCCCTCCGCCGCCGACCACCATCGGCGACCCTCCCCCCGCCACCACCACCGCCACCGTCGCCGGCGGGGGCGGCTTTGGCGACGGTTTTGGCGACAGCTCCGCCCCGGCAGACCCCTCCTTCCCCAACTTCTTCGACCCGCCCCCCTCCCCCCTCCCGCCGCCGCCGCACCACCCGTCGGGGCCGCTGCCGCCTTACGAGGACCCGCTGCAGATCTTCTTCCACGGGGTCAACTCCACCTGCATCCAGGTGAGCTGGGCGTCCTACTTCAACGTCACCGCCTACAAGGTGACCTGGGTGAAGATGGGCCACAACCTGATGGGCGACGTGACCCGCGAGCAGACGGTGAGTGGCAACCGCCGGCAGCTCAGCCTCACCGAGCTGGAGCCGCGCTCCGTGTACCGCATCTGCGTGTACGTGCTGGACACCCTCAACTCCTACCGGCCCGGCGAGGACACCATGTGCCTGGAGACCAGGACCAAGCCCGCCCCGGGCACCAAGCCGGCGGGGCCCGAGCAGGCCGCCCAGCAGGACCTCACCTCAACGCTGCTGTTGGCCGGGATCATAGGCGGGGCGGTGCTCATCGTCCTGGTAACGCTGCTCAGCCTGTTCTGCTGGCACATGCACAAGAAGAGCCGCTCGGCCTCGGCCAACTGGAAATACAACCGGGGCCGGAGAAAAGACGACTACTGCGAGGCGGGCACAAAGAAGGACACCTCCATTCTGGAGATGACCGAGACCAGTTTCCAGATAGTGTCGCTGAACAATGAGCAGCTGCTGAAGGGGGATTTCCGCATTCAGCCAATATACACGCCCAACGGGGGCATCGGCTTCAGAGACTGCCACCTCAGTAACAACAGTCTAGCGTACTGCAAGAGCAGCAACGTGCCCAGTACAGAGTTCTGCCACACGTGATGCAAAACTGGTTAATAATGCGTTGAGGCATTGCCAGACACACACACGCAGACATGCAAAAACGTCCGCAACCCACCGAACACACACACACGGGCACTTTCCTGCCGAGAAACGACAGGAAACCACATGGACACACACCCATACCCACGCAAACTAGCCGATTGTGTAGGCACCAAGACAAAAAAGACTTTGAAGAAATCTAGTGAACTATAACTGTACTATATATATTTCCAAGTTCTGTCTACAATGTAATTTATACTGTGGATTATAATGTGGGATTCTCGCTATGTTCTCTATTATTATTATTATTATTATTATAATTATTAGAAGAAGAGATACAGCTTTTGTTTCTTTGTTTTTGTAACCAGCAAGGTTAACATGTTGGGAAACCTGAGGCCCCCATGGCCTGGGCTGCACGTGAAAAACGAGAGTTCAATCCGAATCAGACATGAGTGAGGTGTGGACTCTGACGCACACAGCGAACGTCCGTCTCTGATAAGACACGACACAGCGCTTTGAAGTGGGGGCCCCTCGAGACTCTCTGCTGACCACGGGAACCAGACATGACCTTTGGGTTTTAAAAAAAGACACCACCGGCCACCCCCTCCCTATCCAGAGCAGCAGTGTAGACTCTCAGAAGCTCCCACCTCGCTGATTACAACGTGAGGGAGGGCTGGGCTGACTCGTGGTGAGAACCAGAGTGGGGGAAAATAAATGGAGCAGAAGTGCACTTTTCTTTTGGAATTAATGAAACCCTGAGCGTATAACCAGCACTTCAGGAAATTAGCTTTGGTTGAGTTAGCAGGGGAGTGAATAGGGCACACTCTTTGACACGTCTTAGCCCTTTAAGGGTCTAAATGGGGTACCCATTAACTATTATTAATGGGGTTTCAAGAGGAGAACGACATTGGGTTCTGATGGACACTGAGCCTAGCATAAAGCAAATAGCACCATACCCAGAACTCCCAGTTTGACGGGTTAACAACAGAACAAAGGCAGGCTTTTCCTTTAACAGTAATGAGATAATATTTTCAGAAATTCTTTTTTTTTTTGAAAAAGCTAACAGCGTTCCAAATTTGTATTTGCGCGTGGTAGCACAGGAAAACAAAGTGCCCAGTGTAGTACCGGTAATTAGTTATTTGTTATTTTTCAAACCAGTGTCCCAAAAGTGATAGGGGTAGCCGATGTGTTCACTGCCTCCAGGGTGCAGTGGCTGGTGTGTCCACAAGAGGGCGTATTCTGAAAGTGGGGCTTGCAGGGCAGCAGCAGAGGCAGATACAGCCAGAAGGAGAGAGAGAAACCGAGAGAGAAAGAAAGGCAGAGGGAGAGAAAGACAGAGAGGGAAAGAAAGGCAGAGAGAAAGACAAACGAGTTGCTGAGATCACTTTACCTCGATCCTTCCCCCTGGAGAACCATTGGCCCGGGCCACATTACTCATGCTCAAACGCCGGTGTTTGGCATATTAATGCTCATCGAGCTACTTAATGATGTGGAATCATTTAAAACCAACAGTGTATTCTACGCTAAGCGGCTAAATGATATAGATTTTTCCTCATCTTCTTCTGCTTCCTCCTCATCTCATCATCCCCCCCTTTTTATCAATCATAAATCAACTCTCGCCTTTCCTTTCCTCATCTTCTCCTAAGTGGGGTTTTTCATTGGCCGAAAAAAGAAAGAGAAATTAAGAATTGGAGGGACGGGCGCGATGGCTTTGGCCTTTTTGGAAACCCCAGTGGTGTCGCTAATTACGCACCCCCTCATCTCTGGATGGCTTTGGCCCACGGCCCGTCGTTCGTTCGTTGCCTCAGATGGATTCAAAGCGCTTTCTCTTATCCGCCCATCTATAATCAAACGGCGACAGAAGCAGCGCGTCCCTCCTGTGCTCTCTATCCTTCGTCGGCGCTGTGCTCTTGTTCTTCATCCGGCCCTTCATCGTTATCGCCTCCCATTGTCTCTGGATGGGGCGCCGTCCCCTCCGTTTAGGGCGCTCTCCACCTCCGGCTCCAGCTCATGCCGTTCGTTTAATTGGACGTAAAGAGGAATTTAAAATAATGAAAGCGTCCCCCTTGAGGACAATGAGAGACTGCTTGATGGAAGCCTTGTGGAAAGCGTAAATACGGTGGGATTAACGGCGAATTCAAATGGCGCAATAAATGTGGAGAAAGCCGGATCAGTGAAGTGGTGGAAGGTTATACACTATTCTGTGGAAAGATAACGGATATGAGAAAAATAGACAGATTGGATCTCGCTCTGCCGGGATTTTATCAGTGTACTTTCTCCGGGGCTGCCTGGCTCTCATTGTGTGTGTGTCACTCTTGCTCTCCCCGTCTCTCTCTCCGTCTATCTCTGTCTCAAGGCCTGTCACTGCCAGTGTCTCTCCCTCTGTCTCTCGGCCTGTCTCCTCACCTCTGGTCCCAGCATGAGTTCAATTAAACCACCGTCTGACTCCCAGGCCCCTGGGCGCCCGGGTATTGGCCGTCCCCTGAAAGGTCCTCATTATGCGCCCCTTAAAAGAAAATACTTTTATTTGCTTTGACAAGATTTTATTTGGGCTTAAAGTTTTCCCACCAAACACCACCGCCCGCCGTCCCCACCACCAGTCCCCCCAACACACACATACACACACCAACTCCAATCATCCCGCTTCATAATCCTCATCCAAAAAAGGGAGGGAAATATGCAGCCCCTATTTCCACCAGGCCGAATCAATGTCATGCTTGGAGATGACAGTAGGGAGCGAGAGAGAGAGAGAGAGAGTGAGTAAGAGGGAGCAGGGAAAAGAGAGAGGGAAGGAGAGAGAAGGAAGAAAGTTTGGGAGAGAGAGAGAGACGGACACAAATATTGTACTCAAACTGCATTTAAAAATATATATTTTATTTTAAATATACATGAAGTTCATCGAAGAACAAACCAGACTGCGATGGTAGGTGTGGCAATGTGGCGCTTATCAGTGCCGGAACGTGATTTGTGCCAAGCTGTGTCGTTCTCAACCTTGTTGGAGGGTATTGCGTATAAGCTGTTTTGAATGTGAGCAATATTTCCGATCCAGACTAATCTGTATGCATAGGTTTTTCTCTATTTGACTTCCCGATCAACACATGCCAAGTCACATCTCCTGTGGTCACAGCATAGAGTCTAAATATTATTTTTCCGCTGTCTGGGTTTCCAATGTCGATTTCACCATGCAGTACTGTCCGTCCCAACCCTAGCCTGACCTCTCCTTGACCTTGACCTGCTTCGACCAGAGGTATGACCGACTGCTCTGTTGCCCCGTTGACAAACCAAGGTTCTGACCGGTTATGCATCCGATAATAACCGCTTCCTGTTGCGTGTCGTTTGGAACGTATCACCACATTTCCATAATCCCAAAACAGAAAAAACCTGAAGCTTTACTCTTCGTTTTGTTTCTTTAGCTTTAATTTCTGTTGTGGTTGTTTTTTTTATTTTTGTTTTTAATAATCACTTTGTGTTTTGGATAATTGAATCAGACCAAACATGTCAGTTCAGACTATTACAATGTATCTCACCAATCAGTGAATGTTTATTTTTGTTGTTTTCTTGGGGTGGGGGAGGGAGGGAGGGATGGAGGGAGACAGGAAATTGCCTTACACTTTATGCAGTATTGAAAAAGCAGCTGCATTTATTTCAAGGACTTCATAGTGGTAAACCAACAAAAAAAAAGCAGAAATATAGACGGGCAGGGAAGAAATCAACCAACTTAACTGATAGAAAGCACATGTATTCGGTTGGAGATAAGCTGCGCCGACGTCATCCACAATAACAGTATTAGCAGCGATGAAAAAAAGCAAAAAGTCCACAGAAAGAGAGTAGGATCGGCCCTAACTGACTGTTGGTGCTCTCAGAGCGGTGTGAGGCTAACGATTGGGGCGGTCTGAGGAATAGCTCGGCGGCTTCTTTCACAGGAAACATTACTCTTCATTTCCACTCTGTGCGGTGAGAGAACATGGTTGTGGTGCCGTGACCAATGGAATTACACAAAACGTATTCCCATCTGAGACAGGCCGTTTATTACTTTTATCAGGGTGCCCGAGAACTAATCCTTCCCCCTTATAGCTCATTGATTCACGTTTTAAATAATTATGTTTAATGACTGAGAGGTCAACTTAGATAAAGTGTTCACGTGGACGAAATGTAAGACGTTTAAAGTCATCTTTTTTTTTAAAGCAGACTCGCTCATGTTTAACTTTTTCTTAAGGCAAAAACCATCCATTGCATAGGCCGCTAGTGATCAGCTTTTATTCAACGATTTTCGCATGTTATTTCCTTTTTCTTGACCTTGTTTCTGGTGAGCGGTAGGTAAGCAGGATTTTGATAACTGGCCAATTCAAATAAAGGTTATGCATTCCCCCGAGTCGAGCAACGCATTCTACCCTTTTACCTCCAACAATCGGCATACACGGCCAAAATATAATCAGTCAATCAAACAGGAACAATGTCCAAGACATGAAAAGAAGCAGTCAGACCCACAGACAGAGGTTGCATGAAATGTGGTAGTGTTTGGGGTGATAAATCATCCTGGAATATTATTAAGACATCTGCGTATTGCGGTAACTATTCAGAGGAGTTTTTCCAAGGCGCCAAAGTAACTTTTTTTTGTTCTCATAAAGAAATATTGGTGTTGTTCCATGTATGTGCCTTGAGGTTGAACTTACAATGTAAAGTCCTTGAAAACCTTTAAATGTTTTTGCACAAAATGTAAATACTTAAGTGAAGCTTTTTGCAAATAAAAGAGCCATGGGATTTAAAATGGCCCATATTAGTGTTTTTCAGACATGCATTTTATGAAGCCTCTGAGAACTGGTTGTTGAGTGTGTGTTTGTTTGTGTATATGTGTGTGTGTGTGTGTGTGTGTGTGTGTGTGTGTGTGTGTGTGTGTGTGTGTGTGTGTGTGTGTGTGTGTGTGTGTGTGTGTGTGTGTGTGTGTGTGTGTGTGTGTGTGTGTGTGTTTGCGCATGCGTGCATGTGGGTGTGTGTACGCATCTGCCAATTTTCATGGTTTTCTTGTTTTCCTGCTGGCCTGTTTGTATTTAAACTGTCAAAGGATCAGTATTTCTTGGTATGGGATGAGATCAACTTTGGCCGGGGCTAAATCCGTTTTGGGTCAGACGCTTGTTAATTCTAGGTCAAAGATTTGTGCCGTTACGTACATTTGTGCCAACATATCCTCTTATGTTTTTATGTGAGCGCCGTCAACGGAAAGCTTGACATAAAGTATACACTGCATAGCAGGAGGCTGGAGAAAGTCCAGTGTTTCTTCAAATTCTACGTGTCTGGCACAAATGAATCCCAGCGCTCTTTCCCAAATCCTCTTTTTTTTTTTTAAATACTTTTGATTCTCACAGCCACATCCCTACAGAGATTTCCTGAACCCCTGACCGGTCAGAAAGCACATTTGGCTAATGCTAATTAACTCTGACCATCAACCAAACCATTCAACCTCCCATACCACCAGATGTATTCTTCTTAACGATCTCCGAATGTATTAATGTGATGTGTTATTTAAGGGCTGTTCATCGTGGTATCCTCTCAGACGTGGGAGAGGACTAAATATATCACTGCTGCAGGCGCTGTTTAGTTTGCTCTCTCCTCTCCCCGGGGAAAACAAAGTGACCGTTTGCTCGGCTTAATGTTCCGACCATAACCCTGCAATTATCGCCTGATAAGTTCAGGCAACGTATCGTAATGTGTAAAGACCATCTACTTTTACAAGGTTAATCGCTTTTTAGTCGCAGCGGACTTCGGACCGGTTTTGTAGCTTTTTTGAGGACCAGGCTTGGTCCAATTGAGGGCCATCAAATCTACTTTGTAACACTTCGTTAAACCCTTCTCATCCCCCCCTTCGAACTCCAGAGTCTCCTCTGTCCACGCCGAGGACAGAGGACGCCAGGACTCTCAAGCCAAGGAGTTTATGTCTTTAATATTTATATATATATATATATATATATATATATATGTACGATTTTTCGGACTGCGACCTTTGTGAAAACATAATGAACCAACCAATCGGAAAGCTTTCGATTTGGTCCTTTTCCCAGTTTTTCCTGGACGTCTTCCTCGCACGTTTAACAGAGCGATGAATATGAATGAAGCGCCGTGCCTTTTGCCTTTCACACCACTTCCGAACTAATGTGAACGGCGGCGGCGGTGCCGTTTGATGCGTCTGCCCTTCCTCCCCGGGCACCGAGTGGTGGAGCACAAGGTAGAGAGAGAGGCCAAATCAATTAAGGTCATTACGGCGCTCTCGCGCCCACCGGGCTAGCGTGTACTCAAATGGACGCCTTAAGAGGAACATTCTGGAAACAGGCTGGTTCTGGGAGCTGCAGAGTGAGTGAAAATTATAGTTCAAGGGTAAAATAGTTTTTCAAGGAAAAGGGGGAAGAGAGTGAAGTCCAGGCTGTCCTTCCGTTTCTAGTGGTTTCCTTTTAAGTTTAAATATCCCTTCCGTTGGATGTATTAAGTTAAGTAAACAGGGTTGGGTACGCACGCATCTACCAATCTCCACCCATCTGTCTGTCTAGCAGTTCATTCATATATTAGCGGGCCTGCCTGTCTTAACTATGCACGTCTTACTAGGAAAAGGAAGTATGCAAGTGCGTGATGTGCTGTGATCTTGACAATGAATTTAATATGAGAGCGAGCACGGTGCAAATGAGTAGTGGGTCTGACGGCTCACGCTGACGCTGATCAGGGGGTTAGAGGCTGCTAACATGGTTTCATGTTAGGGAAAACTGACAGCATGAACCTAACACGTGGCGAGAAGTTACGTCTTCATGATTTAGGAGACATCTTTATGCAAAGCAGGCTGCGGCTCATACTGGAAACACTATAAAGATGTTCCGGAAGCACGTCGGGTGAGGCGGGACGTCTCGGGTCCCCGATGAGAACTAGGCTCGCGGACCGGAGACTACAGTGACGGACCCTAACCCCCAGACTACCCTGCACCCTAAGCCACAAACATACTCATGCAAACGCACACACGCTCACACACGCACAAAAGATAGAGGAACAACCTCAATCGCAGGAAGAGGGCAGCCGGACCGTTACTGAAGTAGCTCCAGTCCAGAACCAGAGCGACGTGAGCGCTCACAAATGCAAAGCAATTGCTGCGCCCTCCCCTCCACTGATGCCCAGCACACCGAGTAAGAGCCCCCCTCCAAGTGCTCCCCTCGGGCAGGATTATGGCGCAGACCGTACCGGGGCATGGCCGCTATGCTGATGACACCTTGCATTGTGTACATGAAACCTGCGGGCGGAACCTGTCCACAGCCGCGGTCGTTCCGTCACCCCCCCAGGGAGATCAAATGGCCCTGGAGACCAGCCTGATCTTGCGAGTTCACACTCTGTTTCTCTCTCTCTGCGGATCAGTTCTTGCCTCGAGGCCGTTGGAAGTCTCTCCCAGAAATGAAAAGGACCAATCAGAAGGAGGGGGAGGCAATGCCGCAGTCAGCATAATTTTAGAATGTAGAAATCGACGGAAACTGCTTTTTAAGCGGGGTAGAACAGAATGTGCAGGGAAGGCTCCAGTAGAGGAGGAGGCGTGTTTTTGCTTCCAGCAGGGTTCGGTGAAAACTAAGAGAGCAAGAGCGTCGCTCAGTTATTGAGTATGATTGGCTGGAGTTCTTTAAACAACATAAAGAACTCCAGGCACGCATATGGACATCAATAGACGCATTTTCACAATGTTAGACAAACATCTGTCCCTCAAACCCCTTTGAGCTCTGGTTGTAGACTCCTCTGGACTAGTTTTGTCTTCTAAACCGCGCCCTGGTAAATAAAGTGAGCGCACCCTGGAGGGTCGCAGGAGGCTTGAGGACTTCAAGGCAAGAGAAAGTAATTTACCATTACAGCCCAGAGGCCTGTTCCTTTCTCTTAGCGGAGTCCAATCCAGCCTGGATAATCCCCTGCCGGCCCGTCCATCTCTTTTCATGTCCAGGACATCCTGTTTTACACATCACTAGGTAAATCTTCACTTGTTTCTTTTTACAGGTTATTCATGATTTACCAGCCAGCAATCGAGTCGTTAAGTCTAGTTCATTTTTCGCTCATTCTTCTACTTTTTTTTTTTTTTACCATTTTTGTTTTATTTTAAAGATGGTAAAGAGGAGTGAAATAAAACATGAAAACATTTTTGTAGAAATTACCGACTATGATTAGTAAGCGCTGTTCGATTTAACCAGGGTTGGGATTCAGGAGCGCTCGCGCGTTCAGTTCTTTGATAAAACACTTTATAGATCCAATTAAAAAGAGCAGTTTCAAGCAGTTAATGAGCATACGAGTACAAGGAATATAAACTGAGGCCCACATTTTCCTCTATATATATATACATACTTTTATCCGAGGGGGGGAGAGAGAGAGAGAGAGAGAGAGAGAGAGAGAGAGAGAGAGAGAGAGAGAGAGAGAGAGAGAGAGAGAGAGAGAGAGGGTCTGTAGGGAATATAGCTTAGTACTCCGAATAGTTAGTTGGCTTTTTTGTCTTTCTTGTATTTCTGGGTTTAATTAGGTTTTAATAAGGGTGTGATCACGGCAGAGTTGTTCCGCCCCACACTATGCGGCAGCACTATAGGGGGAATCATCCCAGAGGTGGTGTTAAAAACTCTACACAGCGACATACATCCGGCCCGCTGTTCCGTGAAGACCTGCGTCACTTTTAAATTAAGCAGGATGTTTATGGATGCAAAAAAGCAATAACAACCTGCGGTGTAGCATTTGCTTGCGTGTGCGTGCGTGTTTGTGTGTGTGTGTTCGTTTACAGGTTCAGCCTGTAAACTAAAGTTGTCGCTAATGAAAACGTCACGCATGGCTAGACTTCATGTAAGCCCCCCCCCCCCCCACCCTCGACTTTAACAAATGTGCCCGCCACCTGTATGAAGGGAAAAGTAACCTGCAAAAGACCGGGAAAGATTTCACTTTAACTGTGGTCTCCCCTGGAGGAGGAGGAGGGGAGGGGGGGGGAAAGCACTCCATATGTGGGGGGGGGGGGGGGGGTCATGGGGTCGTGGGGTTCACAGAAGCAGGTGGGAAGGAGCAGCTGTAACCTTGACTACAAAAAAGAGGTCTGTCCCCATCTGGTGTGGCACGGTAACGCATGAAGGCGCTGATGGATAGCAAAGGTCGCCGACACAAACACCCACACAGACACACACGACGGACACACACACACATTGAGACGCACTTTGAAAAGGGAGAGGGAGAGAAAAATGAGGAAGGAAATACAAAAATGTGTTCTGTGTATTAAATGTCAAGCCGAGTATGTGTTCACCACGGATATAATGCATGGTGTGACCTCCCTTGTGGGTCGCTATGTCCCAGCAATACACAGAACGTAGGAAGATGTGTTTTTGTGTGTGTGTGTGTTGCCATTCCTGTATGGGGGGGAGGGGGGGGGCGTTCAAGCCCATTGGGAGATACATTCCTTTCAATGTACAGCTTCAGTAGGAGGGGAAACCTTATATAAAACAATATTGCAGCCTAGGTTTTTCTCCAGCATATATAAGTTTACATGTCATAGGAAACATAGGAAGGTTTGGATGAAGAACACAGCACCAAAAAACCTACCGCCTGGTTTATGCTCGACATATCTACGAGACAATGTCACCACGCATCAATTCCCACCGAGAGAGCCTACTTGTATCATTCTTTTTTTTTTTTATAGATTTTAATTGGATATTTTCAATTGATTCCAGCATTGTCACTGTTGATTTCACTCGCCGCACTCCTCCAGAAGTACTAAACACAATCAGCATTCCACTAATGAAAAGTATTGGTGCTGCCACGCTTATCGTATTCTATCAGTGGACAACAGCATACTTAAGGATATACGTGTAATCACCGTAGCAACCAGAAGCTAAAGCACTGCAAGGCATTCACATCGATTCAGCTCTGTTGAGACGGGACAATTATACTACAATTATACCCTTTATTTATTTATTTACGAGTTTATTTGTTTTGGCGATTTTTACAGAGGCCACAGAGTTCACTGCGGAAACCCGAGCATCAGTAACCAATATAAATATTCACTGCTCGCTTTGACTGTCAAACAAACAACGGAAAGAACAAATTATGCTTGAAACACATGAAAAGAGCCGGTGCCCGTTCCTCCATTTTGATGTCTGGTAAAGCTCTGATTCGTATTAGAGGGAACAAATCCTCGCCGACCAAAACAAACAACTCAGACAACTCAGACTCTGAGCTCATTAGAGAGCCTACTTTTCCCCCCAGAGTGCAGGCAAAGTCAGACGTTATGAATTGATTTCTCTATTTCCAGACCATAAAAGCAGAGTGCGGAGGCATTAGAGGAGATGAATGATGCATTAGAGATGTACAGTGGGGTGTGTGAGTGAGTGTCCCTGAATTAACCAGACCCGTCAAACAAGCTGTTCCCACTCTCAATCTCTCAATCGCTTTCTCTCACTCTCACAGCTGTCATTCTCTCTCAGGGATTCTCACTCTAACCACTCTCAATCCCTCAATCGCTTGCTCTCACCCTCACAACTCTCACTCTTAGGCCCAGTCCAATTTCTACCCCTTACCCCTCCCCCTTGTTTTGAAGGGGTAAGGGGAAGGGGTAAGGGGTAGAAATGGGATTGGGCCTTAGACTCTCCCTCCTGTAGCACTCTCACTCTCTCCCTTTTAACTCTCTCACTCTCTCCCTTTTAACTCTCTCACTGTTCTCTCACTGTCACTCTCTCCGACCACTGTCCCTCTGACCACTCAGTGCCACCCTCTCGCCTGTCTCACTCTCTCCACACTCTCATGCACTCTCAGCACTCACACCCTCTCAACCTACCCTCACTCTCTCGCTTACGGTCATTCTCAGCACTATCACTATTCCTCTCGGCCCTCTCACTCCTCCCTAAGGACAAACTAGACTTCATCATTGAATGCCGGGCGTAGGTACACAGAGGTTTATTACACTGGCAGTTGGTCGAATGGACACGCATACGTATGCGAACCTCTGTCATGAATCAAGAGGAAAAGGCAGCGGTGGTGACGGAGCGGGGGCGTACGCCCACTACGCCAACTACCTCTAATGACATTTCTGCAGAGGTGTGTGGGCCTTCGCAGGTGACACACAGACCCCCGTCGTGCCTTCAATGGCTATTCAAGGCAGCAGCATAATCCCTTCCCCATCTCCCTCTCTCTCTCTCTCTCTCTCTCTCTGCTCTCTGCTGCCTCTTCCTCCCGAAGTCCCTCTCACACTCTCAAAACAGGAAGCAGCGATTAAACCCGAGATCAGAGGCCGGGGAATAGCAGCGCGATCACGGACGCGCTGACTAGCGACTCGGGGCTAATCCCCGCCTCTCCCGGCTCACAGCTGGGGAAGGCATGGCTCATGACTGCTCCAAATGTTTTGGACGGGGCGAGGACGGCCCTCCGGGGCCCCAGGAGCACGGCGCACATTACACGTTAATGAGTTGGAACGCGGACAGCGGAACCCGGGCTCAAACTGCCAATTAAGCATATGCCGCCGCCGCCGCCACCGGAGCTACAGATGAGGGCATCTGACGGCACTCAGGCCCGGCCCGCCAGATCTGAGGTCGGAGCTACTCCTCCTCCTCCTCCTTTTCCTCCGGGGGGGGGGGGGGGGACATGGAAGAGATCCAACGCGGAGGACGGATGACAGCCAACGAGGTCCCCGGTGGAGAACGCCAGAGAACACAGAGGCTGGATGGAGGGTGACGGGATCCCACCCCTGGTAGTTTTGTCGTACACACCTTCCCCGACAGCCTCCCCTGCTCTCCTGTGACTCACTGTCTGGTGTGGTTGTGAATGGATCCACCGGTGAGCCTATGAAGGTTTAAAGGTGGAGTGGTGCTCTTTGGGCAAAGCCTTAATCAATGGTTTCATTTAATATATGGTTTCATTTAATCCATGGTTTCAATGAATCAATGGATTCAGAGATTATTGAAATGGTTACAAAGAACAGTAGAATACCTGAGATGTAAAAAATATGTGATACTAACTGGCTCAGCAACTGTGTGATACGACCTAGCATAGCTCTGCTGGCTGGGTTACCTGAGTGGGAGGGGTAAGGGGTTGTCGATAGTACGATTCTTGTAAACAAAGAAAGAGGTACAGGCTGGCCAGCAGTTATAGGATGGGACTTTATTGATAACATTACTGAAATCACGAGCGATCAACATTGAATACAGATAAATCCAGGTCATTTTAATCTACGAGCTACTTGACATGTTACAAAATTTGGCTTCCATTACTGCTTATATTACTATTATGTTAAAAAATTATACTAGGGTTAGATACTATTAAAGTTATTCATTTGACATTATGCATGTAGAAACCAGCCCCGGCCCCCAAACTCCCTTTGGATTGAGGAATTCCCTTCATCATTCCCTCCGTGACTGTCCCTCCTTCCCTCTCTTTAAAGATCATCTCAAGAGCTTCTGTTTCAAGAACACTTCTCCTCTTCAACCACTGCATAGACCCTCTGTATATATTATTTATTGATTTTATTTGCGTTGTACTTCTCGTTGTGCTGTCTTTCTCCTAGTGTGTTCATGAATCTGTGAAGCGACCTTGAGTGGGAGATTTTTTTTATATATTATAGATATATATTTTATTATTATTGAACATACATGCATGCATATTTAAAGTAATGTTCTATTATTATTTCCAGAATGTTTCAGTGACCTAACCTTGAACAGAACGCACTCTGTGCAATCCTTTAGCCGTTACACAGAGCGGAAGTTAGCGCTGGCTCTCATATTGTTCCATTGTTGAAAGTTCATTTTCTCCCAGAGTCACCGGCGGCAGAATCAACACTGACAAGTCAATTTTCCCCGTTCCACGCCGCGCCGCTTCCCCCGCTCCCTAAACCGCACACATCTGCCGGTCGTGGGCCCCACGCTCGCTCCTAAACTCGGTGCCAAGAGTCGTTTGCACGGCATCTCTCTGACCTTGGCACGATGGCCTGCGAGCCACTTTAATTTAATCAGTTTCCCCCGAGCGTGGAGCTGTGCTCATTGTTAAGAAACCATGGAACTAAACACACACACAGACAGACACACACACACACACACACACACCAACGTAAATGTCTGTGTGCTCCTTCTACACATTTACAAAACTGGCATGGGTGGGTGCGCACACAGAGAGAATAGAGAGAGGAATACAATTATGCAAACAAGAACCCCTCACACAAACACACATACACACACACACACACACACACACACACACACAGGCACATGCCAACACCCGTGCCCCCACCTACTCATGCCGTCACACACACTCACTCTCACCATCATCTGCAGACACACGGACACACACGTGCACACACGCTCATCGTTGTCGCCTAGACGATGGCTTCGTGACAGACCAGAGCCCCTGGGAGCCCCGTCCGCATGTCCCCTCAAAGGCCAGCCAGACGGCGGGGCTGGGGGCGGGGGGGGGGGGCTGTGCAGGGGCTGGGGATGGGCAGGCATCTCCCTCCATCAAACGGCCCTTCTGTAATTATGTCATCAATCATGGCGGCCATGACGGGCAGATACTCGATTAACCGAGTGTTGGAATGCAGCGCCGGACCTTCTGCGGCCCAAGGCGCCGCTGTCATCCTTCTGAGGAGCGGGCGCACGCCGGCAAGTCAAACACACACACACACACACACACGTTGACACACACACACTCTGGCAGACATCATACACCCAGTTATTCATACAAAGACATACAACACACACACACACACATCGCCTCTCCGCCCCCACAATCCCTGTCCACACACCCACCCACTCTCCCGCCGTCACCACCCCCACACCACACACACACACACACACACACACACACACACACACACACACACACACACACACACACACACACACACACACACACACACACACACACACACACACACACAAGCATCTCCCCCCCACTCCCCCCAACCCCCATAAACTTTACATTCTTCTTCTTGGGTTGCCGTGGCGATGAATCAACGCGTTATAATCCTGACAGGGACCTGGTTGATTTTAAAGTCCCTCCCCTCTTTCGTAACGTACAGCAACTTCACATGCAAAGCCTCATGGGTCTAATCATCTTAATCATCATCATCATCATCATCAGGAAAGTCTAGTGGATGTTTGACTCCTAGCCAAAAGGTCCTGGATTAGAAGCCCAATTTTCGCATCCTACCTGCAGGCCCACTGGTAGGCTAACCACGATGCGTGTTCAGCATTAACCTAAATGTGCATTAATGGCGTGCATCTGAGACGGCCATTAAAAAAGGGCTCTGCATACAAGCGTCTGCTAAATGTCTGAACGGTAAACACAGACCCCGGCTGTGACTCTGTGGATGTGAGCCGTGTTTGTATTTGTCATCAAAGTGCTCTGCTGATTTCTGTGGCGTCGCGGCAGAAACAGAACAGAGCACGCTCACAAACACAGACACAGCACAGGCCACGTTCCAACGGGGATTGCTACCTCACTCTGCATTATTCCCCTGTACGTTCTCGTCGGAAATTACACTGAGCAGATGGCTTCCTCCCGCACAAACACAAGAAAGAAATTATAAAGCGCATCGGGGGAATCGTCTCTCGCCACATCTGGTCCCACACACGCAACATGCATCTAAGAAGCCAGCAAGAGGGAGCCGAAATGGGTGTCGCCCTATTAACGTCATGTACGGCACTGGGATGCTGGTGCAATTTCCCATTTATGAAAGTCATGATCGACGCGTCGCGGTGCACGCAGGATATGTCTGGGATAATTGACCGAGGGCCCTGGATCTGGGCTCTTGAATGGGCAGCATTGTCTATGGCAGATATGAGTCTGTATGTGGCGTGTAATGATGAGAAACCCATGGAGAAACACGCTAACTTGATTGGATTTCATGTGTTTTTTTTCATTGAAGTGGGGGTCGTCTAATTGCCTGGTGTGGTGGCTTTGCTTAGCAGCTGGGAAAGTGTGTATGGGTTTGATATTACTGTGAGAAAACCATGATTTAATCAAATGATAACAAATTGAACCTGGCTTATGCTGGTTTAGTGGGGTTAAACCGTGTTACGTCCAATTATATTTCTGAAATGTTTTTAGCGTTCATTAGCCATAATACGACCAGACTTTCTATGAATGTTTTCACTAAAAAGAGATGATATGATATTAGTCTTAATCACATTTGATTCATATACTTGGTATTTTGGGATTTTAATCTTCAAACTTTTTATAAAATGCTACTAATTATTCTGCCCTGTTTTTGTGGTACAGATACATCGTATTAACACTGATGTTTTACAAAACAATGATCGTTTTTTCCAATTATTTTAGCAGTAGCAGTAATAGTGGCAATAGTAGCCACGGCTCAAACACATTGCATTCATCTATTTTCAATTCATTTAATCGTATTTAATCTTTTTCAAACAACACCATTAGCCGGCTTTTCCCGGTAATGCGGTTCCAGTACTAATCTTAAAGGAATTAGTGGTTCTTCGATCACACCGCTGCCTAGCGTTACGCTGAGACGCTAACTCCACTCATTAGCCCCTGAGCCGGTCGAGCATGAAATAGAGGGAGAACGGCAGCTCAATATGCATTCTCAGCTCCTGTACGGACAGAGCAGAGGGGGCGGGTGCTGATAAATAGATAGGCAAGCCTCTGCACTTATACTGATTCATTGGATTGCTATCGAACACTCTTTGTCACGCAAACCTGGACACTGTGCGCCCATTTGCGGTAAACAGGATTGGAGAGTGGAGGGAAGGAGGGATGTGTGTGTTGTGTACTTGTTTGTTTGGCTGGGAGGTTGCAGATGTGTAAATCAAGCAGGAATTGTGTGTTTGTGTGTGTAATGAGGGAGTATCCGATGACAGAAGGTGTGTTGGGGATGTCGCTGGGCAAAGCCGCGCAGCAAATGAATAAAGATGGAGACGCCTCGACGCCTACGGCCAGGCCTACGTATGTTTTATTATAGAAGCACAATCGATAGGACCAGCTTCAACACTGGTGGTAAATACAATGTGCAAACCGGGGCAGTATATCTTTTATCTCTCTTTCTCCCGCTTCCTAGTCTTTGTGTCCTGTGGCACGAAGGACATTTCTCCTTTCATGTTCTTTAAGGAAAAAGGAATGCTCTCTAGGAAGAGAGACGGGAGGAGAGCCAAAGAGATGGTTTCACACAGTAGTGATGACACGAGGAGAAGGAGAAATGTATCAAGGCAGTTTGAGTTCAACTAAAAAGAAAGAGGTTTTTGCTGTAGTAGAGATCCATCGAGCAATGGGGAATGTTACTGTTAGTTAAAGCTAGGGTAACACAAGGTTTGAGCTAAGGTGATGCGAGGCAAAAAAGCTAGGGTAATGCTAGGTCATTGCTAGGGTAAAGGCTAGTGTTCATTAGCCTTTAATCGAGTAACTCAGAGCTAATTTAAAGCCTGATTTTAATCCAGGTTGTAGCCATTTTAGGTAAAGCTATTGTGACGCTAGACTAACCATTTTAGGTAAAGCTATTGTGACGCTAGACTAAAATGTTGGGTCTGGGCTGAATTTAGAGCAGTCTGTCTGTCTGTCTGTCTGTCTGTCTGTCTGTCTGTCTGTCTGTCTGTCTGTCTGTCTCTGTGTGTGTGTGTGTGTGTGTGTGTGTGTGTGTGTGTGTGTGTGTGTGTGTGTGTGTGTGTGTGTGTGTGTGTGTGTGTGTGTGTGTGTGTGGGAGAGACAGAGAGAGAGATCATCCTCATATCACATCTGGGGCTGACAAATTAAATGTCCTCACCTCTCCTATCATTCATCCATCTGATTCCCAGCCATAAAACATTGCCCATCATGTCACTGGGGCCTCGTCTGTATTTCAGCCCCCAGCCACGCTGGTCATCGGCCCCATCGCCGGTCCAAACACCAGCTGTTATACCAGCTGAAATAACACTAAGCGTTGATAAACTCACATTGTACTACTTCGATGGCCCTTAGATGGCATGATGGAGATGAATGGATGGTATGTTGTGCATTTGAACACATCATGATTATCTTGTTACAAAGTGTGAATTCAAATTTCTGCATAAACATTGCACCTCAATCGACTAGTCCCCTTTTCAGCCTTGATATATGATTTAAATACTTATAAAATACGTGTGTACATTTTGAAACCAATGTTTGCAATATATATTATTGCCATCTTGCGATCCTTTGGCATCTTGCTGTGACCCACTTAAAGGTTGTGACCCACAGTTTGGAAGCCACCCTTTAGATGACAGAGTGATAAACATGGTCGATCATATCGGAGAGCCAAAAGAAATACAAGAAGGAACTGTGAGTTGGTATGAATACCGGAGTACGCACACTAAACAACCTGCCTCAGGTAGAAAGTGATAAAGGGTATACAGACTAAAAAGGGCTGTAGGTTCGATTTTTGTGATCTATTATTCTATTGTTATTTTTTAGAAATAATCCATCTGCTTTTTATGAGTGAAATGTATAGTGGGAATATCCATTTTGAGTTGACTGCGCTTGCCTCATATCTGTATGAGCCATATCAGTCAATTTTTTTAAAATTCGGGCCTCTCTTCCATGATTGGTTCACGGAATCCATCTTGCCCGTCAATCACAGGTGTTTGAAACGCAACACTTCCCAAAGATGGAGAAATATTGAGAGAGAGGGCGGTAGTAGAGAGGGAGGGGGCATTTTTGGGGTTTAGTTTCCAAATCGTACCCTCTTCTTCTTTTTACAACTCTTGAATCTTACCTGCAGCACCTTTAAGCCTGGCCAGGGAGTTATATTTAAGGTTCAGCAGTATTTTACCATCAATTCTAAGCTTAGTTGATGGGGGAGAATAGATGGGGAGCACATTGCTGTAAATAGTCCATTCAAGCAGGATAGCGACTTGCTCACCTGCTGGTAAAACGTTTCCCAATAAGTAATTTCAAGCCTTTCAGAGTGCTTGTCTTTTCGTCAAGTACAATTCTTCAGGCACTCACGAAAACTTCAAGCAATCAGAATTGTCCTATGGTGATCGGTGTTTATTTGACTGAATTACATGCGTTGAGAGCACCCAAGTCAAAGTGAAAGTGTTGGTGGTGGCTCCATGCCGTTTAAAAGGCCCTTTTGTCTGTTTGAAAAAACAACAAATGTGTATGCAGAAATAAGTGCAGGGAGAGAGCAAGAGCACTGCCTACTTAAGCAAGTTTTGTTTCAGGTTCAGAGGTCACTTCCTATCAGTATGACTGATTGCTTGCCTCAGTGCTGAAGTTGCAAAAAACAAATGATGCATTGCATTGACTCTTATTGATCCGAGTGTCTCCCTTAAACAGCGCAATAGCATATAGTTTAATTAAAAGTCAGATGTTGCCTTCAGTACACATTTACAGACAACTCCAGGTTCTTTAACGTTGTCTTTAGTGACGTTGTTCGTCCCCAACCAGGAGTGTCTGTCACCAATTCTCTGCATATTATCGATAAGGTGACTAAGATGAAACCCTGTGCATTTGTTGGATTACGTATACCTTTAGTATTTAAGGCGTGTGCGTCTGTGTGCGTGTGTGCGTGTGTGTGTGGTGCGTGTGTGTGTGTGTGGGGGGGGGGGGGGGGGTCAGAATGTGGCCCTGTGGTTAGGGTCTCTGACTCCGAGCCAAAAGGCTCTTGTTTCATTCCCCACTGTATCTACATATCTGTAAGCATTGGATGGCTGTCTCTACATAGTCATATGTTTTAAGCATTAAAGGAGACATATTATACCACCATGTGTGAGTGTGAATAGCCTTACAAGCCGTTTCGTAAATCTGCACCATATGACATCACTAGTGGGCGTGTCCACCTAGATCGGTGCTGGATAGATCAGTCTACCAGCCTACCCAGTGGACTGAAGTAAACCTTGCTCATATAGGCAGCACAGAGCTAGGTGGACACGCCCCCCATTGATGTCACATTGGGCAGATATTCAAAACGGCTTGTAAGGCTAATCACACTCACACCTGGTGGTGGAATATGTCCCCTTTAAGTGATAAAAACGTTGTCATCAAGGGATGTCCCATCGATTCAGCCATGTTTTCATTAACTCATTGTGTCTCCATAGCGTGATCATAGTGATCATCTTCACAGTGTCCCAAGCTGTCAAAATAAACCAGAAAACCCAAAGAAAAAAACTAACTCCAGACACGAGTCGTCTATATTGTCAATTGACTTTATCTTCCACGGGGCTTTGCACGCAAACGTGAGTCAGGACAGACCTCACAGGGACCTGTTTAAAGCCAGGTAAGTGAGGCAGATAGAAGTAACAGATATAAGGGACTGATATAAGTAACAGATAGAAGTTAATTTTGAAGCTTTGCAGCACTACACAATAGTTTTTCACAGCAGTGGTTACCATGTCAACGCAAATATAAACGAATTGTCAAGAGAAAAAATAACATTTTCCCGGTTGTTGTGCAAAAAGCCACAGAGCCTTACTCAATCCTTGAGTAAGTACTTGTGAAATGCGATATTTTGCGGACCAAGTACTGTCCCAAATTTGCACAAGTTTGCATTTCGCAAAGATTGGTAAGAATTGCAGGAGATGTTCTTGACATGCTCATTGGTGTTTACGTGCGTGAACTTGGTAGCAGATATTTCAGCATTCATTTCGGCATTCAAGCGAGGAGCTGGGCGCAGCAGGGCAGACCAACAACGACATGTAGAAAAAAATAATAATGCAATTTCATCACTGAATTCAATAATTTCTACAAAATTTGATGCAGATTCGAAAATGTGGCCATGCAAGGTCATTCTTCCAAGAACGACTAGCAAAAACTTCTCCCCAAGAACACAAGTCCTTGTGCATTATGGTATTGAGGGAGGTTTGTAGTCTATCCACTGAAAGCATTTCCATGTTGTCTTATACATTGTAGGCGGTTGTTTGGCAACCTTTAGAGCAGAGGTCTTCAACAGGGGGGGACCCCTAGGGGGTCCGCAGAGGTACTGCAGGGGGGGTCGTGAAAGTTTTGGTTGATTAGAGATTTATTTTATAGTCCCCCCGCATTTTTTCCACAAATTGAAATGTCTTTCAATACACATTAACATGAATCCAACACACTAGCCACGTATACATGGACACTTTTGATCCGATTTCTAATCGGAATAGATCTATTCCTATCATGCGATCCGAGTGTACAATATACATGGCATTTACAAAAGTGGTAAGCGTAAGTTCATATGTCTCTCGCGCACACCTAACACATCTGGACTGGCTGCGACATTTTTATGCATTTGAGCTTTTCTCTGCCTGCTCCTTCAATTAAGAAGAAGGACAGCACAGCGACGTCAGCTTCTCGTCTGGTCTTTATATTTAAAATAAAAACATGAATATAACCTGTGTATTATTTGAATATCTTAGTATTGAATGCAAAATAAGGTACATTTATGCATGGCACTCAAGCCCCAACCACAGCGAGATATACCAGCATCCAATGCGGAAGTGACAAACATTGCAGTAGCACCGGGTGGCCACTACGAGGTGGTACCAAAAGGGAGCAATTCTTCGTTGACTGTTTTCACAGTCTTATTAAACCTATTTACAGCCTGGTCCAAAAAATTCTAGTCAGTATGTTTAGTTCATATCTCCATGACAACACTGAGGGGGGGGGGGGGTTTTTTTAGTAGGCTAGTTTTTATTTTATTTGAGGTTAAAATGTATGAATAATTAGGGGCGTGACCTCTTGAGTGACAGCTAGCCGCTGACTCTCACCTCGACTCGGAGGCTAGTTCTCACCTCGATGGGCCTATCTCCCACCCCCATCAATGGTGGGCGGGAGATCAATGCCCTTTTTTGGTTAAAGGAAATGAGGTGGAGTCAAACTATGAAGAGTCAAACTAAGATGGCGACGCGCATAAACCAAGAGAACTGGATGCAGTTGGAATAACTGAGGTCTGCCCGGATGTTACATCCATTTTATATACTATCTATGATGGCACTATAGGACCAGTTTAATGTAAAACACCATTTTATACAATATATAAGTAGGGGTCCCCGCTCCATCTCTCCATCAGTTTGGGGGTCCTTGGCCTGGAAAACGTTGAAGACCCCTGCTTTAGAGCAATACAAAGAAAAAATTGGTTGAACGTCCCTTTAATGCCTTGCCCCTATTTGTTCATTTCCTTTCATGCAGGTAACTAATGCAAGTAAGTGACAGAGAATGGTGAGCTTGCGCCTGAATGCAGTCAGCCTTGGCTAGCTCTTTGGAGTAGAGTGCAGCGCTAAGTAGCTTATTTCTCTAGCTACACATCCAAGGATGAATAGGATTATCTTTTTGCTCATGGCAGAAGCACTATAAACTTATATTACAATTGCATGTCTATTCATGCACTGAAATTAACAAGACAGCACAGCAAACACTATCCATACACTGTATGTGAGTGTGTGTGTGTGTGCGTGGGTGATGGTCTGTTCAAGCAACCTCACCTGGCCCGAGTCAGACTGATTAGTCTCTGGGGCTGGGTGAGGCTGCCTGCCCCCCTATCGTGCATTGAACAATCACTGTGCACACGTTCAACCAGCCTTCACCCTCCTACCATCACCGACCCTGGGTTCCAATACCCATACTTCCATACTATTAAGAATGCAAGAAAAATATTTAGGCTCTCCCAATACATAGTATGGGAAATGCAGTATGCCAGAAATATCCGGATGTTGTACTACATCCAGTCGTGTCTTGCAGTATGCAGGCCAGCATGTTCTTGGAGCTATTCTGCCCCACAGTCCTCTACGCACCAGAAGATGGGTCACTTCGACGGAGCCCGCCAAAGTCGATGGGTTGCACTGCAGGTGTGCGAATCAGTGAAATTATCTGTAGAATGTTCCAATTGTATGCATACTGTGTGCAACGGTACATGCTTTGTAAGGGAAGCTGCAGTGTGTACTACAAGAACAAATAAAAAGTATGAGATTCGGAGAGAAACCATGGATCTGTATGTTCCCTTTTCCTCTGCAATGAACCGGTTTCCAACATCTTCACCCTGTGTCCTGGTTATGGAGGAGCCCAGTAAAGGCCATCTAAAACAATTTTTATGAAAGTTGAATGTTTCAAGAAGCATTCCAGTCAGGGTTATAGGGATATTTGAATGTAGAAATAGCGGCAGTAGAAAAGTGACACTGTGCATGTTTAATCCTAAGGAGTGGAGGGCTGGTAACTCAAACTCTGCGACTACAGCACAACCACAACATGAGGTCTCTTGAGAGCTTTAGAGATTAAAATCACGTTGATTGAAATCATAGAATATGTAGCACGGCGAGACTAATCCCCGTCAAATAGGAGCGGGAAACTTCATAACGCAAGCTTCTCAAGCTAGAGTCTGGACAGGAATTCCGTCTCCGTCGGCCAAGAGGAACACCTCGTCCCTTGCCTGGCTATAATAGGATCTCCCAGCAGGGTTCTCAAGCTGTGGCCCCTGTGTGTCTGCACTGTCAATGCTTCAGGCATGAGAAAGGGCCACACACACACAAACACACACACACACACACACACACACACACACACACACACACACACGCGCGGGCGGAGTCCGTTGAAAGGGAGGAGAAGCACATTCTTATTACACTCAACCAGTTGAAACATGAACTGGTGAGCAGCCCACAAATAGTTCACCAGAAGTCTGGACCCTGCAGTACTAATTAAACGCTAATGAACTCTGAGGTCGTCTGCTCTCCCCTGAAGTGTGCGTGTGTGTGTGTGGGTGGTAAGGTGTGTGTCTGGTTGTGTGAGTGTGTTTGAGTGTTTGGAGGGGAGGAGGATCTGGTTGTGTCTGGGTGTACTTTTATTGATGGGTGGGGGCATGAACATGCGCACAGTAGGGGGCAGAGAGAGAGAGAGAGAGAGAGAGAGAGAGAGAGAGAGAGAGAGAGAGAGAGAGAGAGAGAGACGTACAGTCCCATCTTCCAAATGGACTTGCTGCCAATTAAAAAAAGAATAAACCCCACTTTCAGCAGTAGCAGAAGAAACATCGGGGTCTGGTGGTCACAGCTAGAGGCTAACGAGAGAGAGAGAGAGAGAGAGAGAGAGAGAGAGAGAGAGAGAGAGAGAGAGAGAGAGAGAGAGAGAGAGAGACTCTATCTGCGACCCACCCCGGCACCTCTGGAGGATCACAAAGGAGCAGAAGAAGAAAGGAACGGGTGGCTCTGCCAATCTCTGATACCCTTTCAAAAGGACAGGCATTGTCTGGCCTCCTGCTCCACCAATCCCCCCTCCAGTTGGCAATTGTGGCTTCCAGTCGGCCGGAGGATGTGCGATGAGGACCCGTCGTCCCTCCATTCAGCCAGGGATCGCATGGACTCGCTCGCCTGGGGTCAAATGTCGCTCCTTTGAGCCGGTGGTTTGCTAGCATGGCTGACGTCCGTATTTTCCCTGGCCGAGTTACGGCTATTCAGACGCTTATTGAAATAGCAGGGTCTCCGAGATGTGTCTGGTTTTATTTTTACTTTGAAGCAATGCGTAGTGACGTATTTCATTTCAAAGTAGGGAGAAAAAGCTGCCGAGATTGGAGAATGTTCCTCTGAGCTCCCCCTTGGCTTTCACAACGAATTACAGTGTCCAGTGTGGATGCACAGTATGTCCTTCGAATGTCTGTCTTTCTCTCCGTTTGTATGCGTGCATGAGCAAACTCTCTGTGTAGTATGTTTGTTTGCAAGTGCAAGCATTGATGGTCCGTCTGTCCCTCTGTCTGTCTGTCCTGTTTGTCTCTCTCATGTCAGAAGCGACCCAGTTCCAGCCCTTGAACTCCCCTCCTCTAACCTAGCAGTCTATTCTGGGGTAATGTCGTATCCAGGAGTTCGACAATTCTACAGCCTGAATGGCGCCTGGGCCGTAAACCATGGTGTGAGGGGTGGAGCATACGAAGATATTTTCCCGGAGATAAACAAGTCCATCTTGCACTCGTTTATTTGTAGGATAGAGTTTTCAGAGGACGATCTTAACAATGAAATATGTGTTCATGATTTGTCACACACGAAGAAAAAAATGATATATATATATATATATCATTTTTAACAAATGTATTTTTCTCAGTTCAGTCTCCTACACAGTGGAGTTTAAAATGGATTGCAAGCCGAGGAGGGATACCAGCAATGGGACGATGATGCTATCGTTTTAGTTATCAGTACTCTTCTGTATCTGAGATTACTGTTCAGCGCTATCACGTTGTGGTTCTGTCGGTCAGGTTGCATCCAGTAGAGACCCATTCCCTGTAAAGAGGGGCTACAGATCCCAGCAGGCAGCCTACACCCAGATTTGAGCCAGTCTGCCATCAGACTTGAGAAGTTAATCCCAAGTCTGATTTGTGAGACTAGTTCTGGGTTAATCTTCTGTGTGAGACAGCATGTGAGACTCGTCCTTACGCAACCACAGGGGCTTAAGTGATACCCTTCCCCAAAGAGAACGTCTCTAAGCTGGTGTACAAGTCACCTGACCAGACAGTCCCTGGTAGCAAGGAGCGAACATTTTGTACAATGTTCGTCTGGTTTAAGATGCATCTACCCCTACCCTTTCCACACACACACACACACACACACACACACACACACACACACACACACACACACACACACACACACACACACACACACACACACACACACACACACACACACACACACACACACACGTGACGTCTAAACTGTGCACCAATCAGAATGGTGAACACATTTATGATTCCACTGCCCACACTCCTATTGACCCTCCCCTCATCGCTTCCCCCCCCCCCCACCCAATTCTCTCGCCTCCCCTCTCCTTTTCTCTCCAACATATTGGAACATAGATCTACAGGAGTTGACGTTCCCAGCAGTGGGCTCCCAGACGCTGATATTGCACCATAGATTTCAACGCTGACAGAAACACCAATGGCGGGCTGAACAAAGAGGCATTAAAGCAAAGATAAACATCCGTGGAAAGCACATAAATCACTTCATCGGGGACTGAGGGGTGGGTTACGGCCGTTTGGTGGGGGGGGGCTTTGGCCACTCGTAATCAATGAGAATCTCATCAGGGAAGGCTTTCAGTCGCACTCCGGCCACAGTTGCAAAAACAGGTGATGGGTAAAAACTGGGGGTCGGCCCTTGACAGCGATTAGCGTTTAGCTTGGGTTAGCAGTATTAGCTGTGAGAGGGTTCATTTCGCTTTGAGCGGGTCTTTACATTTCTCACATGGTGACATCATCAATCGTACTTGTCAGTTCGCAATTATGGCTACCCCGCAAGAAAATTGTAAACCATGTGTGAATCGAAAGTATTGTTTATATATTTATCTTTTTCGAAACCACCAGACCAATATCCCATGTCTTCGTGGGTTAGTGCCTATTGACCCCCACTCTATGTTTATTGATTTATAGTATACTGCACAGTTAATAGCCTACACCATGTATAGCACACTGCCTGCTTTTAGGAGCCATGTTTCCAAGACTGCAGATGATACGTTTTTGAATCTTATCATGGTTCCTATAATAATAGTAATTCATTGCAGTTATATAGTGCACTTCTGCATGGCACTCAAAGTGCTTTACACAGTGAGAGTGGGTGCGTCTGATGGGGGGGAGAACCCATCCTCATGCCCTTACCAGGGTGTAACATCCACCTGGGTGATGCACACTGGCAGCCGGCGCGTAAAACAACACTCCCCTAACGCTCGCTTGCACAGTGGAGAGGTGGAGAGTGAAACTACCCAATAAGAGACCAGGATACGAGGGCCATGTTGGTACTAGAGTTGGCAGTTTGGCCTGGACACCGGGTTAGTTACCCCTACTCTTGGGACAAGTGTCCCAGGATCTTGAGTGACCACAGGGAGACCACGGTTTAACGTCTCATCAGAAAGATAGTCTGTGCTGGGACAGAGTCTCCCGTCTCTGTAACGGGGATGTTGGGGGTTTTATGTTTGCAAGAGGGATGAGCAGCCCCATATTTGCCCTCCAACACCTCCTGGTCCATCTTTGGATGGATCAGGGCAGCCCTGCTTAGACTCAGAAGAAAGCAGCAAGTCAAAGCAGGTAGCCTTGGCTAATACTCAACAAACACACACACACACACACACATTTGACCTTATTTCATCGAAGAGCCAGCAAGCAGAAGGTGTGTCGCTGAATACAGGGAAAAAGGTAATGAAAGAGAAAGGACAGCTGACGTCAACGTTCGAATAGGTGGTGTGTGTGTGTGTGTGTGTGTGTGTGTGTGTGTGTGTGTGTGTGTTTGTCCGTCCTGCAACACCTTTCTCTGTTCCAACAGGAACGACAAGGATCTGAAAAAATATTTGTGGCTGTAATCTGGCCAATCAGATTACGATTCACCTTTCCTTGTAGTTGAAGGCCAGTTGATGACGGCTATATGTGTGCGTGTGCGTGTGTGTGTGTGTGTGAGGCAGTCACAGGTTTTTCATAAGCAATGTTTTCACCGGCTCAAAAAAATTCTAAAAATATATATATAACATAAGTCATTTCCAATCTGTGTCTGGTTCTCCCTGTCTACATTTTGCACTTTTGTTTAATTCAACCAGGGCTGCATTCTTTTATTGTTTCCCAGCACTGCCTATCACTAAATCTAATATATTATATAACATAATAACAACCAATTGAATAAGAGCCGCCGTTGAAATACACACAGAGGAAATACAAATGTGTTGAGCTGATGCGTCAGGTGCCTTCGGGATGTAAATTAGAAAAGTTCTGCAAACCCTAATTTTGCGGTAATGGTGCAATACTTGTTTGAATTGTCTCTTGATATACGGTCTAATCATGAATGTTGACACATTACATGACAACAGAAGGGTTATTGGATTTGGGAATTCTGTTATTATGGAGAAGACGAGAGGTATGGTCTTGCTTGCCAAACTTAATGTAACAATAGAGAGTGATTGATATTAACCTAATTAACAAAAAAAATATTGACATGAATCTACTATAAACAGAATGTTAAATTCAGCAATCAATTAAAAAAATCTGTGGAATCTTTTGACCCTCTTGCATTCTTTCTCTCTCCCTCTCTCCCTCCCTCCATCTCTGTATTTATTTTCCCCTTCCTTATTCCTTAAATGACAGCAATGTCTTTCTTGTCAGCCAAACAAAACACATTAACTCTCTCTTGGCATGCATGTCTCACAACCATCGTTTGGATAATGCACCACGGTTTCACAAAGTTCAGTTTATGATGGCAATTCTTACCACGATTAATAGGATGATAAGATCACGCATTTGCAGACGTCCCTATACCGTCAAAGGATTAGAAAAACTACCCCCAACATATGGAATGAGGAACCCAGCCCATATGACTTTCAGTTAACAATCAGTATGATACCGCCGCATTATTCAGCAAGTGGGCGTTTAAAAACCGATAAGAAATAAGCTTTTATTCCATGAGCCGCTATAAACCGCTCTGGTGTTCTTAATGAGCTAAAACCCAACCAGAAACTATAAAACTCTATTTGGGGTTGATGCAATGCAACTATACTGGCGTGTCATTGTGTGTGTGAGTGTGTGTGTTTGTCTCTGTGTGTGTGTGTGTGTGTGTGTGTGTGTGTGTGTGTGTGTGTGTGTGTGTGTGTGTGTGTGTGTGTGTGTGTGTATCCAATTTGGACAAATGTGTCAAATGCGTGGGAAACTCATTGCAGTTAAACGGCATGCTTTTTCAGCGCCATGAAAAGCGGTGCTGTTGAGGTTTCTATGAATGACCAAGCCCTCTGTGCTTTCATTGTTGCACTAATGGATGCCTGGATGATAAAATTAATTTGGTTCAAGGCCTCTGTCGGTTGGGCCCGATTCAATTGAAATGGGTTGACATAGGAATTTCCAACACTGTGTGTGTGTGTGTGTGCATTTATTCAGTCCATCTGTGTGCTGTTTATGGCTGAATATGTGCGTCTAGTGTACAGATGCTGCATGATTTTGTCTTGCTATTCTGACCCTGCAAACAACGATAGGGACTAATTCATAAACATAGAATTTGATCACAACACACACAAACATACACACATGCACACACAAAGACACTTGAACACGTGCACACACACACAGATGTCTAACTGTCAGTCAGGTTAGATCTACTTTATGGCCGTGGTGCAATAAATCACTGAGTGACAAAGAATGTAATTGGCTGACTGTGATGTCATGGAGATTGTAATTGGCTGAATGTGATGTCATGTAGCAGAGAGAGACTATCAGACAGCTCTCATTCTGCTCTCCACCACAACTTAATTACTACATCTCCCTGTTGGCATTCAAGCTGTCTCCATGGCGATCCATATTTTATGTAATGGGATACAGGAGCACTGCGAAAGCATTAGGTATGAAGGCACATGCACACACGCATAAGGTACACAAACAGCGGCAATCACACACAATCAGACATTCTCTCACTTGCACAAACACACACACACACACAAATACTCATATGCATAAGCTGCAGACACACACACCCCAACACATTTGCACAGACACTAATTAATCTCTTTCAGGGAAAAATCTTCCATTCATTATTCTCCTTCATTTCCCATGCATGTCCACGTTTAATGTTAGGTGAACCCCAGTATCATGCCATCGCCTTGCGTCGGCCCCTCAGTCAAGGGATTTAGACGCCAGCGTGCTCATCCTAAAAACACAAAGGGCTGTCTAAACGTTGGCAGTGTATACATCTGTATTCATTATCGGTGCAAACTCGTTGCTGTATACCAAACCAACCACTTTCCCCTCGTTACTTATTCAATGGGAGAAAAGACATCTCTGATCGCCGCGGTCGTACTCTCATGAAATATATACCAGGCTCTTCTGTTCCAGCGGTGCAGATCGTCTGGAGAAGATGGTCCCGGTGAGCCGCAGACCAGACACCTCCCAGGGAGAGTCCGCCAAGAAACGGTATTAATGCATGAGGCCACAATTCTTTCCCAGCTCAAAAAAAAGATGTGAAATTACCAAATGTCAAACGTTTCCAATCGCTATATGCGGAGACACTTGGGGAATCAAATATCACTTATGCAGACTTATTTTTAATGGATTTCATATAAGTTGTCATTTATATCGAACACAAAGCATCTGTCTGGGAAAATGTCAAGTTATTAAATCTCAAATGTTCCCATCACTTGGGAACTCAAATAGCATATACACTTTTGTCGTATTGGATTTAATTGAAGTTATCATTGATATTTAACTATATTAAGCTAGCAGTACATCTTTAAAACGATGTCAAAAAAATTGCCAAATTCAATATCCAATACACTTGCTAATGCTTACTTACGCTAATGTTGTCGTTTTTTCACATGGATTTGAGTCCAATCATATCCAAATGTTGTGGGCCTGAAATAAACCAAGTTTATTATGAAGCTGAAATGAATAAATCTCTAGAAATAAAATCAATAAAAGTCTTGGTCTTCACACTTTATGAGAATGTTTCTGTTGCTGCCTGCGGCTACAATGATTTCACTAGGGTTTTCGGTTTGACACAACAGAAGTCAAAAGCGTCATGATAAGTGTATGATATTGCATTTCTGAAGTCTTAAACCCACAAATTTCCTAAATTCCGCCAGTGGAAGCATCAAAATCCACTAATAACTAATACCCATGATATTTAAGTTCACACAAGATGTAATTTATTCATTATTCCGAGGCGGGAAATGTGGGTGTAGCAGCATAAAGTACAAAGGCCGCAAAAGGAATTAAATAACAATAAAAATCAAACCTATCCAGACAATATCTGGATACTGTACAAAATGAAACGGCGAAGAATAAACACACATAAATGAAACAACATATTCCGTCGCGAGGTGTTACGGCTACGTCTGTTCGTCACTCTGTTCGTGCATCCGGCGTGTGAAGTGATACCTGAAGACGGAGACGGCAGGACATAGTGAGTGACGGAGACAGAATGAAATGTGTGTGTCTGGAAGGATTGCTTCTCCTTCTGAGGCCTCTGAGATCTGTCAGCTTGACAATCTGCAGACCACTGGGAAAAGAGAGAGAGGCGTGGACTCACCAGCCCGGACACAAAATTAAATATGGATCCACCGAATACTGGGCGGAAACCGCTCGAAAGAAAGCATGCACGCGTGTGTGTGTGTGTGTGGCTGTTTTGTTTTATTAATACAAATGAGCACCCGAAATAAGGCCCACTTGTATTCACGATAAGAAAAATAATTATATTTAATAGTTATTATTCATATCATATTGGTAGTAGTAGTGGTAGTTGAAGTGGTATCAATAGTTGTAGCAGTAGCAGTCATACTTAGTAAAGTGGTAGTTTTATAGGCTCTGTTTTTCATGCGTTTTATAGATCCTTTATGGAAGACATTTTAATGTTCACACATTGAGCATATACATCAAAATTATGATTGCTATAAATCTGGGGTGTAATAACTACTTCGTTGGGGGGTGACTTATCATGCACCTGGTTGTATTTATGAATATGACCTTTATCGCTGCTATTGTGGTGCCTTATTATGAATGTTATGAATGTTAATCTGTGTGCTACACAACTTTTGCTGAAGATCAGAGACTCACTTCATGTTCGTTTGAGAACATTTGTGAGGTGTGCGTCTGTGTGTGTATGTGTGTGTGTGTGTGTGTGTGTGTGTGTTTGTCTCTGCATATGCCTGGTTGTGCCCTATGACTTCGTCTTCGTTTATTTTTTGTGTGGGTGGGACATGTGTCTGATTTCATTACTTTGTGTATCCGTGTGTGTGTGTGTGTGTGTGTGTGTGTGTGTGTGTGTGTGTGTGTGTGTGTGTGTGTGTGTGTGTGTGTGTGTGTGTGTGTGTGTGTCTCACCAGGGATTCAAGCTCTCTCTCTGTCATCCTCCTTTTCTTTCCTCTATCTTCCTCATCCTCCCTCTCTGTGTTATCACCATTAATCACCCTCCTTTCATCCTCTCCCTCTCTCCTTCCCTTCCATCCTCTCCCCTCCCTGTCTTCTCCTCCTATCATCCTCTCGCCGTCTCTCCCTCTCTTTCGTATGTCTTTCTCTCACAAGCTCTCCCTTGCAGCTCTCAACCCGTCTCCCACCCTCTCTGTTCTCCTTAACCCGTCTCCCACCCTCTCTGTTCTCCTTAACCCATCTCTCTCTCTCTCTCTCTCTCTCTCTCTCTCTCTCTCTCTCTCTCTCTCTCTCTCTCTCTCTCTCTCTCTCTCTCTCTCTCTCTCTCTCTCTCTCTCTCTCTCTCTCTCTCTCTCTCTCTCTCTCTCTCTCTCTCTCTCTTCCCCCCCCCCCCCCCCCACCCCATCTCGCCCCCCTGAACCCCACTGCCCCTTAGAAGCTCAGAGGGGGATGAAAGGGAATATTAACTCCATGTAAATTGGGATTTCTCCCCGCATCTCCTCATCCGTCACTGTATTCCCTCCGCTGGGCGGTGGTGGTGGGGGTGGTGGTGGATAAGGAACGTGTGCTGAAGGTTATAGCGTGTCTCTGGTAGGGGCCTGATGGGAGAGAGGAAATGATGTGCGCAGAGAGAGGAAGGAGGGCGGAGGAGTGGGTTGTGAAACAGAACAGAGTGTACGTAAGTCTCTCGGTGTGATAAGTGCTTGTGTTTGTGCTCTACACACTACCCACCCTCCCTCCCCTCTCCCCCCGCCCCCCTGTTCCTAATTACGCTATTTATACTCGGGCGAAAGGAAGAGAGAGAGACGCCGTGGTGATACGCCGAGATTAGCATGCTGACTCGCATTGTTTATCTGACGAGGAACGAGAGCATCACACACCTCTCGCTTTGGGCTGTGCGTGTCTGCGTGTGTGATTTTATTTCATGTTCGTGTTAGAGTGTGCGTCTGTGTCTGTGTGTGTGTGTGTGTGTGTGTGTGTGTGTTTCAGTAGTGTACGATATACAAACTACAAGAGCGCAGGGTTTGCATATTTATGCAAAGCTTCCAGCCGTAGCGAGGAAACCGACATTTGAAATGCCGTTCCGGTGGTGATAAGCATAATTAGGCTGTAAACGTGCGCAGGTTGAGACCCTGTTGGGATCCGTTCAACGACATCTCGCTGCCGATTTCCTCCGCCCCGGGGAAAGAGACAAAGCGTTCGCAGGTGAATGACACGCCTAAAGGGTTTCGGCGAACGACTCAAAAGAATCCCGCCGAAAAAGTGTCAACAAGTCCGGAGCTTTCACAGAGAGCGCAACCAAAATGAATTATAAACAACTCCGTAGGCCTTTTGGATGGTTTCTTTGAACTGTCATCCTCCTCTATTGTGGGATAACGGTAAGAGAGCATGGCTAATCAATGCAGTTAAGTCGTAGATATCAACATCTGTTGCTGCGTCAATGAGGTAAATCAATTAGTTAGTCGAATTGTGGGATAGCACGTACGTACGTTATCTTTGGCGATGGGGTGGGGTTGGGGGGGGGGCACAGCGGAGACAGACGGTACGCATCAGACACACTGACAACATCTAGCCTTTGTCCTGTAAGGTTTGAATCATTCTCTTTCATGGTTATTCCTGTCCAATCAGGGTTAGGAAGAAAGGATCTGGGGTCTCTGTAACAGTAAATCTAAAGGAAACAGCGTTGTCGGTCTTTAGCGTTTACGCCCCACCATCACCACAACAATTGACACAGAAGTCAGCAGTGGAGCATTTATTACATCTTTAATCCCAAGACGACCAGGGTATTGGAACTAGAGACCCTTCCGGTCGCCAGACTTCTTCCAGGCGACCCTGGTAGGAGGAGGTAGGTGGAAACGTACAGTTCTGGGCAACGATCGCTGTAAATCGAAGACGGGGCAGTTTTGCTTTTATTTGTCTGTCCTCAAAGTCTGTAGTGTCACGTTAAAGTGGGTGTAGCTAGTAGCATATTATTGTTCTGAATGGATGACTTTTAAACAACATATTTCTTTCTAGGCAGGTCAAACCTGTCAGATAAAACAATCCCATCGCTATTTTTTCGCCTTCTGACAACCGACACTTTCCTAACAGTTGGCAAAAAACACACACTTGAGACCACAAACCACTCCACTCGTAGAGTTACGAACTCTATGTTATACACGGTCTGTAATTAAACTGGGATTGGCTCTCGACATGCCATGTGAACAATTATTAGACGTACAGCAGCAATCTGACACTGCAGAGATAGGAGACTTCCCTCTCTGAAAGGAAGCTGGACCACGGATTACCTAAGCACTCACTGGGACAAAATAAAAGTGTGTATCACAGGGAACAGCTGTTGTGTTATGTTTACCTCACAGACCAAACAAATACCACGTTCTAGAGCTCCTTTGTCTTTTTATCGATTGAGGATGGATTCCCATTTGCAGATCCACAAATACAAAAGAGGATACTAAGCAATGATTTGAAACACTGGGTCAACTTTTTCTCTCCCCACCCGCTAGGCCGCAACTAAATCACCCCATTTATTTCACATATTGTCTTCCCCGGCACATTACAGTCGAATTGCAATTTATTCCTTTTGTGAATAGAAGACATTAAAAGGTCATGCTAAAACAAAGAGAAATTTGCCCGGCGAGTTGCCGGTAATCCGCACTGTGACGATATAGCAAACGCAATCAGCGGTCTCCGAGGGTTGCAAATTGTTCCTACTCTCACCAGCGGAGGTGTCTGATCTGTGCCGTTTGTTGTTTCGGATTCAAAGCACAAAAGGAGTGGCGGTTGCAGGCACAAAAAAATTGTTGACTGAGCCTCAGCAGACACAGGGGAAGAGATGGGGGAAAGGCCCGTAAATTGGCTTTATCGCCCGCCTTTACAATTAAACAGTTGAGCAGCTGATTAACACTTCAATCTCCTAAGTCCCCGGCTGCAGCTACTACCTGTGCACGCACACAGACTCACACACACACAGAAACACATTGACACACATGCACACAAACACAAGCACATTCACAAACTGACATACCCCCACTCAAATCCACACCGATAGAAACACATATACACAGACACACACTACACGCTGAAAAACAGACACACACACACACACGCTGACTGAGGCACACACTGAAATCTCCCCACCAACACACACAGACAGGCTGACACATACACATAGCCACACACACACGTACACAAACACACAAACACATACCTACGCATACACACAAACACACACACACACACACATTCTCACAGTGACACAAGCACACACTGAAACAAACACAACTACACACACACACACTGACAGAAGCTCAAGCTGCTACTAACAAATATCCACACAACGACACACACAAATCTACACGCTGACAAACACACGCACACATGTGCACGCTGACTGAGGCACACAGTGAAATCCCCCCACCCACACACACACAGATACAAACACACAGTCACACAGTCACACAGTCACACATACATACAAACACACAAACAGAAACACACACACACACACACACACACACACACACACACACACACACACACACACACACACACACACACACACACACACACACACACACACACACACACACACACACAGATCGTTTCAATATACGCTGAGCTCTCATCAAACTCATGTAAATTCGGCTGCAAAACAAAGCTCCCCACCTGTGCCCATCTCTGTTCCGCGGTCATTTCCATAAACCCATCTGCTGCTTCGATTGTTACCAAATCCACAAGCTTCGCTACTGTGACAGCAGTCCCCGTGGCACTGCGCGTCCAGCCATACATTCCTGTGTCACTCAGCTAGACTGCATTCCCCGAGTGATGCGGTGCGTTATTTCTCCATTACGGCCCCCTCTCATCGCGTCATCACATGTCACGACATGAGAAAAGCAAAAGGGTATGACGCTGATGAGGAACATTGAGCTGTCTTGGCACCCGAAGGAATAATCATCGGGATGTTGGGGACTCGATCGCGGCGAGCGTAATGGTTATGACCCCGCGGGCGCAACATGAGGATGCGTTAGCGTTGTGACGTCATGACATAAGTATTGTGTCATCCCGACATGTGAACCCCCGTTAACATTGTGTTGTGAGCGTTGTGCTCATTACAAGTCAACAGAAAACGGATCACTGCCTTGTGTGTCATGAGAGAAGCACTGCTTCGTCTCCCAATATGGAAACGGCCACGAGCTGGTAACAAGGACAGCTTGAAGACCACGGGGGCGAAGAGGTCATAATTGGTGTTGGACGCGGTGGCGGGTCTTAGGGTTCTGGGTCTGGCATTTTGGCAGCGGTGGAGTGAATCCTTCACGGGCCGCGTGGTAAAGTGGCTCTGATTGGGGCTCTCTGACAGCTCCTCATTACTATTTCATGGAGTCAGATGGCTCGTGGCGGCGCCTGGACTGTCCACCGGGCCGGGTTATTCAATGCAACCGACGGGGCGATCACACTCCCACACGCACGCAGGCACACACACGTGTACATGTACATATGCAGGGAAAGACACGGGCACGTGCACGCACTTGTGCACACACACACAAACGCGTACACACAGCTCACACGCCGGCGCACATGTGCACATGCACATATGCAAGCACACAAGTCTGTGTGCACACACACACTAGGGCGGTCAAAATTGCTCAAAAATGACATTCGAATGTTCGTTTGGAAAAAAATCACGAATTCGAACTATTCGAATATCTGGTTGCCTATTTTTAGGCAGTTGCCGTCAATATGTCAATAATGCGACAAAACCATGGTTCAAATTAGTGGGATATATATATATCCTATAAACAGCCCAGTAACGTGGAGGCCTAATCATGAAAAGCCACAACTTTGCATCGCTTGCATTTCACCACCACACCTGCAAGCACGCAAACTATAGTAATCTGAAGAAGACGCCCGCTTCTGAATGTTACAAAGTATGGTAGTGGTAATGTTCCTTGCTTTGCTTACCATTTATAGAGAAGGCCTATTAAAATCGATAAAGAAAAAAATGCATGTCGCCTACGTCTTCCACCATGCCAGCGAAAGGGCCAGCACTACGCACCGTTCGGATTCATGAAAAAAAAGCTGTCTCGGACTTTGCCGAGAACATTGCGTTATAGCAGCTTTCACCAGCCAGACTACTAGCTCCCTGAGCTCTACTTCGGATGCTTATTGAATGGCATAGCCGAGCTGGAATACCTATATCCAAGTACGGAAACCCCGAGGGGATAAAATACATTCGCTCTTCACAATACTAGTCTGTTACACTTGTACCGCAGGAGTGTTTTTTCACATTTTAATATTATGAGGGACATCGCGAACAGACAGAGGCTCATTCACATAGCAGATAGAGGCGCTTGTACCGCGGGAGTGTTTTTTCACATTCGAATATTAATTTTCACGTTCGAATTCGCGTTTTTGGATACATTTCGAACGAATATTCGAACTTCGAATATTCGTTGACAGCCCTAACACACACCCACCCACACACACTCAAAAACACAGGTGAACCCACAAACAGACATACAGACAAACATATGACCACAGAGACACACGCATACACACACACACACACACACATACCAATGCAGACCCACATTTCTTTCGATTTTATATGATTCAGTGATGTTGTGGTTCAAGATGCACTGAAAACGACTGCAGAGTTGTATGATGAAATGTGCCGCGTTTCTCCCTGTGATGTCATAAAGAATGGCTCTACACTAAAAAAGGAACCCGATACATTCAGAGGAAACACACAGACCTTGTGTTGTCACAACAAAGACCATGATTGAAACAGATTAGCGGAGGAATGTCTTTCCAGCCCATTTTCGGATTATTGCCACATTGTGACAAGACCGTGCAAAACAACATATTATTTGCCCAATGTATTATTTCCACATTATGATGTTGTAAAACAAACGCAGCAGGGAAGGGATGAGCAAGACAACGTATTATCAACCCCATTGTAGTATGTTTTCCACGTTACGATGCTGTAAAACTTAACACAACCGAAAAGAGGGATGAGCAATGGAATGTGTTATTCGCCACAGTGTGGGACTCTTGCCACACAAGGATGTGATGAATCATTCCACAATTGAAACAGATGAGACGATGTGTTTGCATATGCCGATACCTCTCCGGGCGGTTTTCAATCAAGAGGGAGCCAGAAGCTTCCTGGGGGCCGGGGTTTAGTGCTGGTGTGGAACCAGATCTTCCCATCAGAAGGGGTCCCCGGGGAGGAGTGATGTCCACTGGAGATAGACCCGCGTACGGTCTGATGCCTGCAGAGCCCGGCAGAGATCAGGCTTTACTCTCCTCCCGCAGACACACTTAACTACACACACTGCAGGCAAACACACACAGACGCACTCACGCAGACAGGCACACATTGGGGATACACACACACACTGCAGGGGAACACACAGAGACAAACGCACGCGCACACACACACGCAGACATTGCGGATACACACACACACTGCAGGGGAACGCGCACAGATAGACGCACGCAGATACACACACACTGCAGGGGAACACACACAGACAAACACACGAACGCACGCACACGCTGTGGATGCAAACACACACTGCAGGCAAAAACACGCACACACACTGACATTGCAGATACACACACACTGCAGACAAACAAACTCAACGACACACACCGCAGATACACACACTCACACACACCGCAGATACACACACTCACACACACGCATGAACACACACCGTCTTTTCAGACAAACACACTAAACTACACACACGCACACACAAACACATAGAAAATACACAAACACATTATACAGTGCAAGCATTACACTCAGAAATAAACCACACACACACGCACACAATCACTACACAGAACACACAATCCCCCCCCCCATCACACACACACACACACACACACACACACACACACACACACACACACACACACACACACACACACACACACACACACACACACACACACACACCTGGGTGCAGTCCTCTGGAGCACAGAGATAGGGATCTGGTGAAGGTCGGTTGAGGGATCTCATTCTCAGCAGAGATGAGCCGATAGCAGCCGTCCTGTGGGCAGCAGATCAGTCCAGTCCAATTCCTGGGGCCGGGCCCCCGAGGGCCCTGCGGTGTCATAACACCTCCTGCTGATCATATCACCTCCCGCACCAAGGACCCTAAAAGTCAATTAGAGATTCCATTTGGATCTGCTAACCTACTGTCTGTGTGTCTCTGTGTGTGTGTGTGTGTGTGTGTGTGTGTGTGTGTGTGTGTGTGTGTGTGTGTGTGTGTGTGTGTGTGTGTGTGTGTGTGTGTGTGTGTGTGTGTGTTGATGAGTGTGTGTGTGTGTGTGTGTGTGTGTGTGTGTGTGTGTGTGTGTGTTGATGAGTGTGTTGGTTGTGTGTTTGGGAGTCTGTATCCTGTCCCAATTTATGTGTGTGTGGGTGTGCACGTGTGTGCGTGTACATGGCAGAATACTGGCCAATTTGTGTGCTTGTTGTATGTGTGCGTGTATGTGCATGCATTGGTTTCATTCCTCTCCCGTAGATAGGTTCCTTTGTGTTTTTTCGTTTGTATTTGTTTATGACACACACAAAGGCTGTTTATTTTTCCTCACACATTTGATGGGTGTACGACGCATAATAATAGGGCAGCGTCAACCTTAATGTACTGCCATGAATCTAATGTTCCATTTAGCATAGAAAATACCAACATCACCTGGCAGATCTCTCAATGCACCTCTTGTGGGGTAGAAACCCACATCTTGGTCAAACATTCACCATAATTCCTCCACTCATGTGCGAGGGCGATGTGCTGGCATTGAACAAGCGGAGATCTTTGTTTTGTTAAAAGTGTTAAATAAAAGTTAACATAACATCATAATAGAATGTAAATAAATAGAACATGAGAAGAATCCTTGAGAGATGAGCAATTAATTATCTTCACGCTCACGAATTAGAAGCACAAAGCTAAAACTGTGAATTTAACCCCACATTATTTTCTTGCTTGACAAATAGTGCGAAAACATTATTCTGAGATAATCAAAACACGAAACTAGAAAGAAACACATCATAAAAGAGGCCAAGGTGAGGCTTTGAAGTCGACAAATGAAAGACGGGGAAAATAACAGAGTAATACAAAAAGAAAGTGAGTATCGATTGACTTCAGCAATACATCAAACGAGAGACTTCGCTCTCACAAGGCTTCCTCCAGACAGCAGCGTTCCGTCAAAGCATGTTACAAGTCAACGAGACGGCGACAAGGGTCAAGGAATGGCCAAAGGGTCATCAAAGTAGACAATGAACAAGGTTCCCCGCTATGTAATGAGAATTGGTCCCCAATGTGTCCCCACAATGTGCAATGTTTGTGTCCTTCACATTGTACAATGTTTAGGACCTCACGATGTAAGCTCATATACACATAGGTCCCCACAATTGAATGTGATATGGAAATGTCCACTATGTAATACAAAACATATGTCCTCAAAATTTATGAATGTCAAGAACAATGTGAAATATGTGTTCCCAAAATGTTAAATAAACACATTTCCTCCCAATATAACACAAACACATAAAGTGTGAGATAAAGACAGTTCCTCACAATGTAGGATGTTAACCTGTCTTCAACATCCCATTCCTACACGCCTGATAGCTAACACACTCTACCCCCTGAACAATATCTTCTTTCATACGCTCATAAATGTGTCCTGAAAAGAACACCACTTGAATCACTGCAAGAGTAGCAGCCATTTTATATCACAGGCAGATCCAACCTGCAATTAATGTATTAGAGAGCCCTCTTCCAACAAACAGACAAACAACACAAGTAACAGATAAAACCACTTATCATTTGCATAAAACAACAACATTAATTATAATTTTAAACATCAAACTTTTGTTTCAACATTTATTTTTTATGTAAAAGGTAAGACATTGGTTTTCCAAAGCTAAGGTCTTAATTCTTAACTAATGGGAATTACGCCCTCTGAGAAATTAATTTATACGGCCTCAGAATGTACAGCTTAACCTCCTGCTGTTTTACGAAGGTGATCTTGTGCTAAAAGGGACCTAATTCCAGACAAGAAACCATATTGAGGCTTTATGTTTGGTTGCAACAGCTGAAGCTAATTTCCAAATGAATTATTAAATGTCCCTTGACGTTGAACTTTTTAACAAGCAGACGGTGAGGGAATAAATGGTAATATTGGCAATAAAAACTGTAAGATTGTTCCAGCACCAGCCTATTCGCAATGTGTTTCGGCCAAGTTCATTAGGGACTTAGTGGCACACAGTACAGCAGCATGCTCAATATATTATTTTCTTTACATTTTGTAGTGAGTTCAACCTAAACATACCTTTCTTTACCTGAATCTAAACGCAGAGGATGGAAGTTATTTCTGCGTGGACTGACCTCATTTCATAGTGGAAGAAGACTAGAACAGATTGTTAATTCTAATTTTAGACATTGAATGTAGTCACACAGTTAACATGTGTTTAATTCACAGGCGTTACGTTTTTAAAGTCAAATATTATAACCTTTAATTGAGCAGCGCTAAATTGTTATCAGTAAATGTAAAGTGTTCACGTCCATTGACTACTGAAAGATTGAAATGCATTAAATGTAAATTCACAATTAAGATACAATTTAAGTGTTAATCAAGTGGTCCATTATCACACGTTTTCCTAGCTCTTTAGCTATCAGTGTCAAATCATATTTTAATGCGTCAGACTGTTATGACCATTTGACGTTTCACTGCTAAATTTACCCTGCCGACAGCTGTTCACTACTTAGAGCAAACGCAGGCATCAGCAAGATCACAACAAACTGTACGTTACCGGCGCTCATGGGAAATGTAGTTATTCCGGGAAATGGGCAGAACCCACTTTTGCCCGGAAACATATTTTTCCTGAAACTTCCAGCAAAACGCACGGTATCTTTAAAGCCTTAAATCGTTGGTAAAACTGATGGTAAATGCAGAGACTTTATAGATCAGAGCAGCTTCAAAGAGATGAGGTGTTCGCATGCTAATTAGGAGCAAGGCCATAGCTGGCTGTAATGTAAGGCCCGTTACCACCATGAAGATCCCAGATAATTCAACCAATTACCTGGCTCTGTAGTGCCAGGCAGTGACATTTCCCACCAGGTGAATGACCTTTCTGAGCTGCCCAAGTCGTTTCCTATGTAGGCTAACACCCGATGAGGAAGGCGCATTTGATTCGACAATGGATCACATCTTTTAATTATTGATGTGGTTATTTCATTGAGCCTTTTCTCACCTCCACTGTTTCCATCTCGATGGCTTCTGAAAACCGCTTGAAGGCAAGATGGTCTTCTGTGGCTGCTTCAAGAACCCTGCTTCGTAGAGTTCAGGGAGAGGAAAGGTGGAACGGGAAATGTCGGGTCAGAGAACAGCATGGGTGTGTGTGTGTGTGTGTGTGTGTGTGTGTGTGTGTGTGTGTGTGTGTGTGTGTGTGTGTGTGTGTGTGTGTGTGTGTGTGTGTGTGTGTGTGTGTGTGTGTGTGTGTGTGTGTGTGTGTGTGTGTAGATGTATGTGGTTATGTGTGTTGTTTGTAGGTGTGTGGGTGGTTATGCGTTTAATGTGTGTGTTTATGTGTGTAAGTGTATGTGGTTATGTGTGATGTTTGTAGGTGTGTAGACGGTTATGTGTTTAGTGTGTGTGTTTATGTGTGTAGGTGTGTGTGTAGGTGTATGCCTGCGCCTGCAAACATTCGAGAACATAAAACATGTTATATATAACCGTAACACTGTCTTTATGTGTGTGTTTGCGTGTGTGCGGGTTTGCATTCATCTGAAGTGTGTGCAGTTTAGTTGATATGTCTGCAAACACTCTACACATACCAAACAACAAATTCCCCATTGTCATTTTCTCTACAGTATATAATCAGCAAAATGGTCATATGAAGACAGGGCCCGAGCACTGCAAGGACCTCCTTACCATGTCTTTGTCCCCGAGGTCCTTGTGTGAAGTGCCCAAAACGGAAGTAGCTTTGTGGGCGGGTCGCTGCCGCTGTTGCTATTGTGAAAGAAAAAGATGGTTAACCCAAACAGATCAAGGAAGAGATGCCCTGAACAGTCATAAATGGTCAAAAATCTATGTTGGTTCATACACTCCATTATATTCTAATAGCCCGTTTGACTCACCAATCATAATGGATGGCTATTGCGTTTCTAAAAAATGAACCTCAATCATAGCTCTCACATTATAACTACAGTAACTGTGAACTTTGTACAATGACCCCCACTTCACTGAGCCTTTTTCAAAGTTATTTGAAAGGATGCAAGAGTATAAAAATAATCATCATCATGATCATACTGATAATCATGCTCATTATCATAATCATAATCATAACAATCATAATAATAAAACCCTTCGACTGCATCCAACTGCTTGGATATTTAAAAGCTAGATGCGCTTTGGGTCCGCTCAGCCCAAGCCCTAACGATAACGACCGGCTATCAGGATCACAGGAAACCTTTCAGGAGGACTGATGAAAAAGGGTTTTATCTTTCAGACGGCTCTGTAGACTTTAGATGCACCTGCAAGTTTAACGGGATGTAGAATGTGAACAGGCGAATGTGTCGTTAAACGGCGCAGGTGCTGGGATGACTCGTAAGGATGAGGTATTCCCTGACACATCTGTCGGGGTCCAGCAGACCCACCCCTTAAAAGCATGTTTTCACAGGGAAATTGAAGATTGGCCAGTACGGTTGTTGCCAGGAAACAAGCCGAGGTTGCTAAGGAGCGTGTCATAAATCCGAAAGGGTCTCGTGTCCATCATGGACTTCCTGGCCTCTGATTGGATACCATTTAAGTTGCTTGTTCGATTCCCCATTGATTCACCGTGTTAAACATGATTTGGTGGATTTATGACCGTTTATTCAAATCTTTGGTGTGATTCCTGATTATTTACAGAGATTTATAGGTTATGTTCTATTATATAGTCGGACTATTAACAACTAACTGAATAACGCCTAACAGGATTAGAACTGCTAGTCATACTATCATTTGAGTTGATTTTATTCAACAGAATAGAGAAAAGAGGATTTTTCAACCACATAACACAACCATATAAGCCGCATAAGGGTAATCAATCAAGGGCAAATAAATTGGGGAATATGGATTACTGCAATGTAGGCAATGACGCACAACACCATCATAAAGCATTCAAGGTGTGTGTGATTCATTTTGATTCCTCAGTCCATTATTCACAGGCGATTTCTTCAAACTAAGTATCGTAGGGACTGGTTGCTCATGCGAAGATCGGAAAAGCAACGTAAACAATAAATAATCAATAAGGGAATCTAAGTGTTTGGATTTACCCCAAACGCGCACACACACACACACATTCACAATACACACAAAGTTTTCAAACGAACACACACTCACATGCAGCCTACTTCACAACATTACTGCCCCACTGCTCAAGACGCTTTGTACACAGAACATCCAGTTCCCAAGTGTTTTTCATTATAATTGCACGGTTACAGTATATTTATCAGACACAAACCCTCACACAAACACACTGAGATTCAGTTACATTCAGTGATTCTCAGTGACTGTGACTCACTTTGTTATATTTCTATATTTCCAACATATTTTTTTTTAATAAACAAAATCAAGCAATACAGCTGAGAGAGCGAGAGAGAGCTAGAGAGAGCGAGAGCGAGAGCGAGGGCGAGGGCGAGGGCGAGGGCGAGGGCGAGAGAGAGAGAGAGAGAGAGAGAGAGAGAGATAAAACTGTTGATTTAGTACGATGCACATAATGTATTTTACATTTTTTGTGACGAACCTGCCTTGTCAGTTTTCTTCCTGTGGGGTCATTATTTATGCATTAATGTTGTGGAGCTAATTGTATGCATCAGCCATATCCGCCCACAGGAATGCAGGCAAGATGACACAGCGACTGGATGTTTTATGCAGGGGTATTTACATAACGCACTCGGGTGTAGCAGCGGAAAACCGCTGGTTTATACTGTATAACTCATCACATTTCAATCTCTGCATTTTATCATTTGTTTATATAGTTTTCTTCCACAGGAGGAGGCACGGTATAGATTTAGATATAAAAATAAAACATCCCTAAACATCCTCTGGCATTACGGTTTTAAATTAAGTTTTCTGTACGAGTCATTTGATCCCAATTGATTCGAAATAAATAGGACTTTGTACTTTATTAGTTTAAGGGTTATGACCTCTTGCTAAAGGATGTCGCCCCACTTATATACCAGCCATGGGGGGATCAGACCCAGTATCTTTCATCTGCCCCCCCCCCCCCCTGTACGTCTTGGTATCCGTTATCCTTGGTATAACGCCTGCGTCTCAAGCCTCAGGAACAAACGAGAAACAAAAGAACAACCAGCGTTTCCCGCCTCAACCGTCCTCATGACATCTGGCCTCGGGAAAAAAAAAGAAAAAAAGAAAAAAACATCGGCCAAATCGAATTGGCATAGTGGCGTCTGGAACACCGGAACACGTAGATTGACCTTGCCCGACTCCAAGTAAACAAACAACGCAATTGGGGGGAGAGAGATTGTTAAAAAGTCACGGTGCGACGAGTCAACTGAAAACAATGCTTGTTTGAAACTTGGCGAGCGAAGGGCCGGCCGTTGGTAAATAATGAATAAAAGACGCGACGGCAATGGCTGGATTGTCGTTGTGTCTTGTTTTAAAAACCTCTGGCCCAGAGGGTTCATCTGGCCGGCGTGGGCCGGGCGCTGGCAGAGCATGCTGAGAACGACAGACAATGGCTCGCAACATGTTGTCACCAGATGGATGGGAACGTGTGGGCTCTGAGCACTTCTCCTTGGGTTCCCCTCCCTACCCCTCTCTCTCTTCCCCTCTTTCTCTCTCTCACTGTTCGTCTCCCTCTCTGTCTCTCCGTCGGACTCTGTCTCGTCGTTCCACTTATGTCGCTCTCTCTCTCTGCCTGTCCGTCTGTCTGTCTCTTTCTTTATAACTTTCTCTCTCTACATGCTACTACTCTCTCTCTCTCTCTCTGCCTGTCTGTCTTTCTGTCTGTCTTTCTTTATAACTTTATCTCTCACCATTCCACCACAATCCCTCTCTCTCTTTGTCTGGCTGCCTTTCTCTATCGCTGTCTCCCGCTCTAATCGTAACCTTCCTCTTTTCCCAATCCCACTGCCTCCCCGAGTGGCGCTCCCCTCTCAGAAGACCCTGTTGACCTTGAGCGTCCCCCCTGGCCCAGGCTGAGATCACTCTGGTAACCCTCAGACCCCTCCTCGACTCTGCAGGAGCTGCTGCTATGCATAACGAACAGCGGTCTTTGTGTTTGTGTGTGAGAGAGAGAGAGAGAGAGAGAGAGAGAGAGAGAGAGAGAGATTGTGTGTGTATATGTCGGGCCACACACAGATATATTTATTTATGAATGTATGTATAAATGAATGCACATACATGTGTGTGTATATGACTATGTCCTGGCTGTGAAGTCATGGAGAACCTCTAAAGTCTTCCATACCATTAAGCCTTGACAGCTCTCAAGCTGGGCATATAAAAAGAATACTAATACTATTACATATATATATATATAAATATATAATTATTAAAAAACATTTCTGAAAAGATTCCCCAGCATTTACAGCGTCAACATTTGGAGCCAAGATGTGTGGGTATGGGATAGGGTGGGTTACTAAGCATGGTTTACACTAAACTGTTTAAACCATGTACCAGACAATCCCTCCTGGGAGGAACACATGTAATCATGGAAGCGGCAGGGGAGACAAACCCTCTATACATGCTTTGAAGCAGTCACAGACTGTTGAACAAGAACGGCAAATGAATCTTGCTGGTGCTGCCATGCCAGCATTCCCTGGAACTTTGGTTTGTGTAAAGCTTTTTGGTTTGGAGTAGCCGTCATGATTTCCTAGTGTGCTGAGTTTACTGACGTTTTACGTTCAGTGGCGACAGCATGCAATCGAGTACATCAAGGCGCACACTTCTCCCAGCACCCCCCAAAGGTTCACTTTATCTCTATTGGTCGGAACCGTCTCTGGCAGCGTCTGATTGATGATTATGAGATTAGAGATTGTGTTTGACTAGAGAGCCCAGTGGGTCGTCATCCTCCATGGCCTTTTTGACGGGTGCCATGTTAACCCTGATTAGAGGTAAATAAAAAAGCAATAGGACAAATAAACAATGGAATACAAAAAAATCGAATACCATCAAAGAGGATTCACAATAGCCACTTTCTACGCACAATCAATGAATTGATTTGACAAGGATGTGTGTAATTGCCTCAAAGAATTCTGGGAAATTCTCTATTTATATTTTGCATTTGTTTTTTTGCATATATTTACATTTAGCTGCTGTAGAAAAATATAACCAAAGTCACCCCAAAGCTTGATTGAATCGGTCCATTCTCCACAGCCTCTGAACTCACGGTGCACATCTCAAACTTCAAAAAAGATGATGACTCCAGTGAACATGCCGACGCCTAATATATATAACATTAAATCTGATTTCATGAATGTTGTTGTTGTTTATGCCTTAAAGAAACTCTTAATTACAAATAATGAGCTCCAGCGTGAACATCAGTGGAACACACTGAGACAGAGTGAGACGGCGCAACAGCTGGATCAAGCATTCCCTTTGATTGCAGCGTAATTAGGACAGCGCAATCATAGATGTTTGCCGCCTTTCGTGACTCCATGACTAATTGATGAGGAATGATTTGACCTATGAAAAATTTACAAGAACACCACCCCCTCACATTTCACTTCCTCCCCCCCCCCCCCCGGGGATATTTGTGGCCCTCTCTTCATCATGCATGAAGTGTGAGGGGCCAAAGGTGGGAAAGCTGCTTCATAAATAATCAAAACATTTAGCAGAAAGATAGAGGACAAGGACTGCTATTTTCTGCTTTTTTTGTCAATTAGCAGATGCTTTGAACCAGAGCGACCGTGTGATTTCTGACGCATCGCTTTAAGGAGCTGAGGAGGAGGCTCTGGCCGGGTTTCCACTGAACGGTGCCGCCTCACCTCAACGCTATACATGCACTCTCGGGGAGCGTCACGAAACGTTGGACATTGAAAACTGTCGCTGTACGAAGAATGATGTCATCTTTTAGGAGTCAAACACGGGGATGGAGGCTGGGAGTTATTTTTCCTTTACATGGAGCCAGACATCGTTTGACTTTCCATTAATTCTGAATAATTTCGGCGGCTTCTTCAAGCCGAATAAAAAAGTTGACTCATTAGTCGGGACACCAATGGTTCGGTTGGATCTATAGGAGGCCTATTAGGCTAGACGTCAGACTATGGGATTCAAACCCAGCACCCTTCAGCAGGGAGTCAATACCGGAGTGACAGCACTTTTCTTGCATGTGGTGAATTAAGTTTTTCTCCTCTGTCTTTTGTTTGCATCATAACAAGTCAGGCCCTGAAAAATATTTCACACAGTTTCAACTTTCTATACTTTCACCACGTCAGCCCCTCACAGATTCTGCTAAAGCACAGGGAACATTCTGTACTGCGTCCTCACTCGTTCCGTCTCTGAATAAACAAGAGTACACTTGTTTACCTCAAAACACCCTTCAGCCGGCAGTACTGGGAGAGCAATTTATCCGAGCAGGCATCGCCCCAAAACAATTTGGAGAAACCTGCGGCCATTTCTGAAAGACAGTTTCCAATGTTCTCCAAAACTAGAGTAGAATTCCCAAGATAATTAGTGACAAACGGAATGAAATAAATGTCCCTGTTCCTATAATGGACCCTCTTTCATCTTGTCCGTCTCCTAAATGCAACACCAGGACATCTGTTCATTCAATGTGATGAATACAGCGCATGACGTTTACGCCATGGTTGCGGAGACAGCAATTGATGATCGGCACGTCCTCACCAGGTTTCAGTAGCTCAGTGACTGGTGAATGAAAGTCAAAGAGGGGGAACACACACACATCCACACACACACACACACACACACACACAGCATCTTCTACTGTCAAAAGGTGACAGTGTGAGAAAGTGAGCGTGCAACAGTGAGAGAGAGTTTGAGGTGTGTGTGAGAGTGAGTGAGTGACAGAAAGAGATAAAGAGATAACATGAGAGGGGGAAAGAGATGGAGAGAATGCTAGACGAAAGGGAGCTAGAGAGAGAGAGAGAACTTGAGTGAGTCAGAGGAAAGGCAATCAGAGGAAGAGGCTGATGAGGGATCCTCTCATTGTGGCTCTGAGGGAGGAGTCGCGGGCCCGTGGTGAATGATATTCATCAGTGGAGGCTACAGTGCGTGGGCGTTGTGTTGGCGCTTCTGTACCAGCGAGGGAGGCGGGATGACTTCTGGGCCACTGGCAGCAGACGGAGAAGGAGGGAGGTATTTCATTTAGTTGCGTGAACCCCAGGTAGGTCTGGGAGGTGGGTGGGTTTGAGTTTCAGCTTCATCAGCGGCTTGGTGTCTGGAGGGTTGCCAGCCGGCTGCCGTGGCAACAAGGGAACAGGGGGTTGAGGAAGTGGGGGGGATGCCGTCTTTATTTGGGGTTTAATAGTCATCACCCTCACGCCTGTCTGAGCCAAAACCAGAGTCAGCAGGTATAATAACTTCATTGTTAGACACACACAGGGGGGGAATAGTAGGGCTATAGTTGAAGGGAGTTCGATGAGTGTATGTACAAACTGATCATTGGTTGAATTGAGATATGTTTATTATTCCCAGATATCTTTGTATGCCTAATGGGGGTCTGAATACCAGCATAGTGCCCCTCGTCTGAAAGGTACTGGGTTCGATCCCCAATGTCCCTAACCTAAACTGAAGAGCCTGAGATGCCCTTGCCTTTACCTGCTCCAAAATCAAGATGAGTCCCTGTGACAGAGTTTCTGCTAAATTACAAAATAGTACTATAATAGTTTGCGTATAAATAAAAAGGGTTTCATAGATAACATTAATAAACACAGTAAAACACAAACTTGAACCTAACTTGAATATGCTTTGAACATATAACGTAAACATTATTATCATGTTTACCTGGTCGAACACTTGGGTCAGGTAAACATGGTGGATGGTGATCGAGTGTGATTGTGTTACTAGCAGCTGCCACTAACACTGCTCCTACAAACTGGTCATACAACACAATGTTCCAGGCTGTCTGTACAGCTGAGTGGACCTCCTCTTTAAACCCAGGACATTCTCTCCACTGTGCAGTGGAGTAAAAATGCTACTGCTGGAACCCATTTCATACTCTTGTAGCCCATGGGCTGGAACTGAATAATTGAAGTATAGTAGGCCAGTTATGGCGACGGACGGAGTCGACCAAAATTTCAAAAGCCCCTTTTTCATTTGGTCAACTTCAGCAGACGCTTTTATCCAAAGGGACCTGGATTGGTTCAGATGCCACGAGGAAGCAGCTAGAAAGTGAAGACGTCTTGCACTGGGAAGCATACAGGTATAGGCTAAGGGAATCATGACACGCAGACTGATTGGTCCATACAATGTCTGGATGAAAAATCCTTTTCCTGGCCTTTAGAAGATGTTTACCACAATTTACTTTTCCCAATTCTATATCTAGTGCAGCTAGGTATGGAAGAGCTGCACTAGGTATAGGCACTCTTATCTAAAGATTTTCCGAACACATAGACTTGATGTCTGAACCTTACAGAAACTTTCTTTCTGATAGAATGCAACAATGTTGTCCACAAAGAAAGAAAACATAACAGTAAACAAACTGAATGTTGGTATTTCTTTCTTTCTATTGTGTGGGTGCATGGGAAGGGGTGAATGTGAATGAGTCTGATATGTGTGAATGTGTTTGCTACAGAATAGGAAAAAAGCAGAATTTGATAGACGTATCGATTGCCGATATGGCGATGAAAATGCTGTGCGTTCTCTAAAGGGGTATGGACTAAAGAGTAATCATACCATCTAATCTGCTGCAAAGGGCACTGTAAATGGATTTTCCCACAGAATAAGCCTGATAATCACCTTGAGGTTACGTGCTTGGTTGCGCACAGCGAGCATCAGCGAGCATCTGTATAGGTGATTAAGTCCACACAAAAAAATCAGGTATGCATGGGATATTTGGAAGCTGCTGAGCGCTTCGAACTCCACATTAAAAATGGTTATTCTGTCATTTAAGAACTACCATGAAGTGGTAAGAAATAACAGGATCGCAGGGCCATGCCCGATGTAGAAAACACAATGTAAACCCTAATGCATGAAGAATCGCGCAGGCTGGTGCATTGTAGGATTTCTTTGAGTGTCCTCTCTACACAATATATGCACACTCTCGTAGATTCATCTGAATCTACATGACTGAGACTCAGGGCTGTATTCCTCTCATAACAACATCCAGAGTGAACGCCTCAGCCAGAATGCACACCCCTTCAGCCTCAGCTCCAGCTTCAGCTCCAGCGCAGACATTTTCTCTAACCAGTAAACCTGAGGCAGCAGGTATTTCTGAGGCGTGTTCACATTCCCCTTCTTGGCAAACTGTCAAGGTGTCAAATACACGCCCAGTGTACACCAGGCAGCCCAAAATGGGCTCTAGTCAAACAGGGTATCTAAGTAGTGAAGTGTGGGGCTGCAGTACACTGTGGGGTGGCTGCAGCTCACTCATGACAAGACTCTGGAAACCCCCAGATATATTTTATGAGGGGCCACCACCAACCCACCCATCCCCAAACACAACTCCCCATTCTCCCCCAGACTGACCTACAGGTAGGAGCTGCAGGATGGTGTTTCTCAACCAACAGAAAAACCTGGGAAATTAACAATAAGAATGAAGCAAGTCTCCCCCCCTCCCACACAAAAGGAGAACTAATGTTGTAGTGCCAATCAACCATCTGCACCGATTTGCATCCGTGGTTCTGCAACACGCCCCCCCCCCCCAGCCCCCCTCCATTTCTCTCCTTTCCACTTTCACTTTCTCTTCACGGAGAGCTGAGCCTGAACAGGGACGGCGGGGCCAGCCTGGCTGCTGCCACCGTCAGCTCGCTGGGATCACTTCCAGACAGAGCCAGATGCGACCCTTGATCGTCGGAGGGCGGGAGACACAGTCACATGGTCGCATTGTCATTGAAAGGCAGATGGACGGGGCGGGGCGGGTCGGGTCGTGCATGTGAGTCACGGGTTTGTAGTCGCGTTGATACACATGGGTTGGTTATGGATTAGAATAGATATCTTAAAATGCATGCTTATATTTGTTGACCAGGGTGTCATCTGCGTAATCTTTCAACGTAAATTCCTTCCAGTGGATTGCATTTAGCCATCTACATCCCCGAGTGTTGCATTGCTTTATGGAATGCACAAACTGATGGAAAAGAGGCTCGTTCAATTCCCTACAAAGGTGGAGTAAAAGTAGAGGCACAACAGGGTAGTGGCTGGGGCTTATTTCATTGTATTTTAATGAAAACTAAGGACTAGGGCTTTACCGATATATCTGCTACCCTTGGCCAATATGTGTCATATCAGTAGATGGCAACCAATATTAACGGCTGATATTAACACAAGTTTTTGTGCTATGTTTTGAAAAGGTCAATGGTATTTTCGGCCAATGCGGAAAATGTTATTAACAAATATCAACCAATGTTGAAGACAGGAAGAATCTTCAATATAGGCAACGTGCACGGCCTGTTTTAGTGTATTTTAAAGATTGGTGACTATGATAACGTTGATCCCTCGGAGGAATGTTTCAGTTTTATGTTTACTTGGAAAGGTCAAATCTCAATCCTAACCCAAATCGATGGCCATCGATTTGGCCATAGATTTTGGCCATCGCAACACAGGAATTGTGTTTTCTAAGCAGAAGCCTCATGCCTCAGGAAGAACTCACATTTTTGAATGCGATACTTATATATAAGTAATGTAGTGTGAATTAATAAATGAATGATGAGTATAAGGATAAAGAGATGAGGCCTTTAAGTCCATAAAAAAGAGTTCGGCCTCCCAACCGAAAAAAGGGCTTTCTGGAAACAATGTGACCTTCAAGATGATTTTCTTGTAGTTCTTCGTTGCTTTGATTTAACACAAAAGCGTGCGTCCTTCAAACTCTGAGAACTGTCGGAGACTCTGCAAGTAGCTGGTACGCAAATAATGAGGAGAAAAGACAAAATTATCGCCAGCGCTTTATTAATAATGCAAGGCAAATCTTGGTCCAACACTTTGTATCGCGGCACAGTTCTCCCTTGGAAAAGTGAGCCGAAAACGAACCAAACTTTGGAAGGAGAGCATGAGCTGCTCTGAACACGTGCCCAGCAGCCAGGGACTAAACCAAGAGCCCATGCCAATATATACCCCACACCTCCAGGGCTTCTGCCACGGATCCCAACCCGCATCCACCGGGCATCCAGGAGATGTTTGAGAGCCATATGTTGTGTATCATTACCTGACCCCAGGCATATGTTTATAATACAGTGTGTGTGTGTGTGTGTTTTTTGTGTGTGTGTGTGTGTGTATGTGTTTGTGTAAGTGTGTATATATGCATGGGTTCGGCTCATGGATGGCGGCTTGAAGGTAGTGTGTGGGGAGGGTGAGCCGGGGGAGTCACAGAGCAGGTGGTTCCGTAATGACTGTCTTGCGGCTTGGCTTTACTCGCTCACTCCCCTCTACGGGGGGGGGGGGGGGGGAAGAGAGAGAGAGAGAGAGAGAGAGAGAGAGAGAGAGAGAGAGAGAGAGAGAGAGAGAGAGAGAGAGAGAGAGAGAGAGAGAGAGAGAGAGAGAGAGAGAGAGAGAGAGAGAGAGAGAGAGAGAGAGAGAGAGAGAGATCATTGATGCACCTCAAGCTCTGACAGTTTACTGTCCCCCCCTGTCTCCCTAGGTCCGTGTCTCCGTGGTCCCATGGTGTGACATCAAACTGCTGGTGGGGTGTAGGAGGGGGCAAGGTGAGGGTGGAGGTAGGGGTGGAGGGGGCAGGGGTTGAGACGCCGGAGGCATGCCCGCAGCGTTCAATCATCCGACATGCAGATCTCGCCTCGTGGTCCCTGTCAGCGTTGAGGGACGACGGTGGAGAGGCAGTGGACTCCACCCTGGGGGGGAGGGGGGGGGGGGGGGGGGGTTGATTGTTGTCAGGGGCCAAGGTGACCGCACCTGAGAGAGGAAGAGAAACCTGTCTCTCTACTCGAAGGGAGGGGAGGAGAGGCAGGGGCTGCCTGTCACTGTTGATCAGTTCCCAGTTCAATATGATTGACCCGGGCAGGAAATCTTTACCGCTCTCATGCATGGATGGATGGATGGAGACTCGAGAACAGGAGAGGCAGAGAGATAGAGAGAGAGCGTGGCAGAGAGAGAGAGACGGAGGCACATCAAAGCGTTGCGCGGCGCGCGGTGGCTCGCTCATGCATGCTAACGCGGCGGCCAAGGTCAGTAAGGGGATGGGGGGGGGTGTTGCTAAGTGACTGCTAAGAGATGCTAGCTCGGCTGGATTGTTGTGGACATTGATTTAACGCCGGTGCTAAATGATTCATACGCTGTCAGAGGCTATGCTTGGTACAGTAGAGGAGGATCCCTTCAAATTATTTTATTGATCGCTAGGAATGGACGTGTAGGCTTGGTCGTCTTGGGGTCAAAGTATTTATTGGATGCAGCCGATCTTCATTCGCTTTTAGTTTGCAGATGGTATAGGAATTATACATTATATTTAAGTACAAATTAATATTTAAATAAAAAAAAGATTTCTTAAAACAAAATCTTTATCTCGCTTTTGAGATCATCCTTGCATTTAAGGACCTCTCCGGGGCTAAACCATTAAATCTGTACCATTTACACACATTCTGTCAGTCTGTATTTACATAAAACTGTGATCACTGGTATCCAATTGGTATAATGAGCTGTCAAAATGCACATAAATACACCATGGGCAATGTGCTGACACCCAAACGGAAGCGCTGTTAATTAACGTACTATGGTTAGCCCTGTCGGAAAAACAATTCATGAATACCCGAACAACAAGCCGGCCTTATTTTATCTGTAATGAGTTGAATCAAACGAAATTGATTCTTGAAGATTGGTTTCCCCGATCTCATCAAGTAACAGTATTTCCTACTGATTGTAAGATTTGAGCCGAGCAGGTGAGCGTGTGTGTTTGTGTTTGTGTTTGTGCGTATTTGTGTGTGTGGGGGTGTGTGCTATTGAGTGATTGTGTGTTAGTTTGAGTGTGTGTGCACATTTCTTAATGTGAGTCTGTGTATGCGTGTGTGTGTGTGTGTGCCTGCATACCTGTGCGTGTTTTCTTTTGTGTGTGTCTCTGAGTGCGTGTGTGTGTGTATGCATGTGGTGTTGTCGTGGCTAAGATGTAAATAAGTTCGCTAATCCAACAGGGGCTAGTGGCCGACTTACAATTTGCATTTTGAACGTTTTCCTCCCCACAGGGGGCTCCGAGAGGTTTATTAGTTCTGTTATTTATCGATTGATTTATTTATTTACCTTTTCGCCTCTTTATGACCACTAAACCATAGATATGGTGCATGCAGTGAAAGGTCCCTCGTTGGCCATGAAATGGAAGCTGATATATGCATTACACACTGCTGATCCAAGATGGCATCAATGCCTCAATACCGCCACAATGGCTTCTTGATGATTATACTATAAAAGGTGCTCACACAGAAAAACAGATGCATTCAACAATGTTTTTGGAAAGTGGGCACTTATGTTTTACACATCACAGGTTCAGGGAATTTAATGGGTTTTAGATGAATGTTTGCTTTTAACATGCTAATAAATATACTTTTAGATGTTTATCCAACAACAACTTTGTCTATTTCTGTATTAATACAAATAATGTAACGATAAAAGTCCCATGTGACCCAAGATATAGATTGGGAGATCATACCCAACGAATCGGCTGGCAAGTATATAACCTGTAAAGAACCGCATTACATAACCGGTCCCACCCACACCCCCGAAAACAAAGGAGTGCCCCCCCCATTTCTATTCAGTGAGGAGAGACGGATTGGAGTTTATTTCATAATATGCTCCATAAAGCAGCACTAAACCTTTAAAAAAGAGGAAAGGGAGAGATAGAGAGGGGAGGAGAAAGAGGGAGACATAAAGTGACGGAGAGACAGAATGACAGGGAGAGACAGAGAGAAAGAGATGGAGAGACAGAAAGAGAGAGAGAGAAAGAGAGGGTGAGATGGAGAGACAGAGACAGAGACAGAGACAGAGACAGAGAGACAGAGACAGAGACAGAGACAGAGACAGAGAGAGAGAGAGAGAGAGAGAGAATATCAAGGGGGTTGGAAGGCCTAAATGGCCTCTGACTCCAGGAGGGGGACGGGGGGGTGATAAAGGAACCCATGAGGATCTCTATGGAAACGCATACAACGCTTTTCTGCCAAGGTATCACAGGAAGAGGAAGAGAGAAAGGGAAGAGTCAGGTTACTTTGAATGAGACTAGAAGTGATGACGGCGCCGTATGAAAAGTGCAGAGCCCCGGACGGACTGCTCGCCACTGATTTGGGATAAAGGGTTCCATATAGGCTAAATGTACGAAGCGGACAGGTCTGACAGGCGCTGTGTGGTGTGATATCACACCGCTGGGGTGCTTCCAGGTAAACCATTAGCGTGCAATCAAATATTGGCAAGGGCTGAAATTATTGGAATGCCCCCCACACACAATTCAAATGCAAGTTCCCAGGAGAGATGGAAGGCGGTACTGGGGTATTGTCCGGGTTCAAACATTTCCCGGATTCGACCCGTCTCTCCGCCAGATTCTTTGATGGAAACGAAACAGCGTTGGGGATAGTGTAATGTACTGACGAATGGGAGGCCGGGAGAGAAGGAGAGACCGAAGGAAGGGAAGGGAGTGCATAGAGAGAGAAGGAGAGACAGAAGGAAAGGAAGGGAGAGCCGAGAGAAGGAGAGGGAGAAAGAAGGAAAGGGAGAGCTGAGATGGAGAAGGTGAGACAGAAGGAAAGGAAGGGAGAGACTAGAGAGAGAAAGAGAGCCAGAAGGAAAGACAGAAGGAAGGGAAGGGAGAGACTAGAGAGAGAAAGAGAGCCAGCAGTTAAGACAGAAGGAAGGGAAGGGAGAGCCGAGACAGAAGGAGAGAGAGAAAGAGAGACAGAAGGAAAGGAAGGGAGAGACGAGAGAGAGAAAGAGAGCCAGAAGGAAAGACAGAAGGAAGGGAAGGGAGAGCCGAGACAGAAGGAGAGAGAGAAAGAGAGACAGAAGGAAAGGAAGGGAGAGACGAGAGAGAGAAGGAGAGACAGAAAGAAGAGAAGCGAGAGCTGAGAGAGAGACAAAAGGAGAGACAGAAGGAAAGGAAGGGAGAGACGAGAGAGAGAAGGAGAGACAGAAAGAAGAGAAGCGAGAGCTGAGAGAGAGACAAAAGGAGAGACAGAAGGAAAGGAAGGGAGAGACGAGAGAGAGAAGGAGAGACAGAAAGAAGAGAAGCGAGAGCTGAGAGAGAGACAAAAGGAGAGACAGAAGGAAAGGAAGGGAGTGCCGAGGGAGAGAAGGAAGCGAAGCGAGTGCCGAGAGAGAGGAGGAGAGACAGAAGGAAGGAATGGGAGAGACGAGAGAAAGAAGGAGAGACAGAAGGAACGAGACAGGGCAGCGTGTTGGGAAATGGAAGCGACGCCAGCGGTATGGGGAGGATAATAACGGGCGGTGGCTGAAAGGTTGCCGCTGTATACTTAATTCAAGCTGACAGGGTGGAGGATAAAAATGGGTTTCTCAGCCGGAGCCAGACCAGAAGGGGCGACCCCTGTGCAATCGTCTTGATAGAGGGGGGGGGGGGGGGGGGGCACACACACACACACACACACACACACATACCAGCACCTCCTCTTCTTCTTATTCTTCTGGCTGATAAGGGAGCGAGACAGGAGGTGCTGTGAGTAGGAGGTGCTGGTGGAGGTGGGTGGAGGTGGGTGGTGGGGCGGTGGAGGCACTTTATCGAAGGTGAAAAGTTGCAGTGTTTCCAGAGTGGACAGCCTCGAGGGTGGCTGCCATGAGATTAGGGGCGGTTATTAAAAAGCAATGGGCCGTACCTTACAGTCATAATGCTCCCCCTCCCAATGTGTGTACTGCAGTGTGTGTGTGTGTGTGTGTGTGTGTGTGTGTGTGTGTGTGTGTGTGTGTGTGTGTGTGTGTGTGTGTGTGTGTGTGTGTGTGTGTGTGTGTGTGTGTGTGTGTGTGTGTGTGTGTGTGTGTGTGTACATGATGGCATCGGTATCATTACATGCTCTGCAGTGAGGAACACAACCCTGCTTCAATACTTTGACCGGTCTTGTTTCTCAAGCGCTGCTTTTACCTCCATAATTTCCTGTCTCACTCTCTCCAGCCCTGCCTGTCTCACCTTCTCCACCCCTTACCCCTTACTTATAGTCATTTCTCGCCCCTGCTGTCTCACTCACTCTCTCTCTGTACATTTACATAGAATTACAAATCCATTGAAAACCATATATGGGCATCTGGCATATACTGTATATGACATGAATGTGTGCTAGCTTTGAATGATTCATTTCACCTTTTCAAGGAGATGACGAGGGAAGATGATAAAGTCACGTTGCCATGGTATCCTATAATGTCTCATTTGCAGCACCGGAGATGGATACCGAGGTGGGGTTGCGGTGGAGGGTGAGGTTGTGCTTCGCCATAATTGCCGCCATCGTAAAGGCGTGTTTGATTACCTTTATAAAGTATTCATGTGGCTTGGCGGCTGAGGGCTCCACAGTGTTTCACGACGGCCCGGTCCGTGTGCGCCGTGACGAATCGGAGTAATAAAAAAGCGTATAGAAAAAAAAAAGAGAACAAGCGGGAAATAACTCTGAAGCTTCCAAAGAGCCAGGATAAAACGGTCTCATATTTTAACAAGGCTGGGTTCCAATACTTTCAAATGCAACGGCTCGCGCGTTCCCACGCGCTCGTAGGAAACGCTGAGATGTAACACATCGGAGACACTTCGTCAAAATCGACTCCGCCGACAGGGGGAGGGGGGGGGGGTAATTATGCAGATGTCGCTCAACTTAAGCATAAATCTTTAGAATCTGCCGGTTTCTTCCAAAGGGGTGGCACCTGCATACCGTGAGCTTCAGCTGACAGAAAGGAACGGAGCAGCATGTGACTCCTATGACGTCCCATGCTTCAAAGAACGGACTGGGAAAAGCTAACATTCTCTTTCTGGTCATCTGTGACTCAGTGACGAGATGGTTCCCTGTATCATTCACCTCCTTCCTCTGACACCTCTCTCCCCACACCTCCTCTCTAACTCCTAACAGCTAATGATGGGTTAGAAACCATCAATACAGCCCTGTGTGTGTGTGCGTGCGTGAGTGTTGTTTTTGTATACAAACACGTTTTTAGATGTTTTTGTGCATCTCTCCTGAAGGCAGTGCATGTAATGCAATCTCTTTTTCCCTGTTTGTTCCTAATGGATGTGTAATATAGAGGTTTTGTACTAGAATGAATATGGATGGTGTGCACGTGGAGGCAGGCTGGTAGACCTTGGGGATTTGGGATGGATAGAAGTTTATATGTAATTATGCTATATTCCCAACATTTCTATAGCTATGTTGATTTCATGTCGATTTATTTTGCTTGCATTCATCACTTTAATGTAATGTTGTTCTTATTCTTGGTTTGGAAGGAAAAATGTATAACATTGTCCATCAAAACTCTTAATGCCATGGAAAAACATCACTACTGCTGCTTCCTACTTATCCTCTATTATTATAATAATACACATATAATATTCATATTCATTCATCACGCCTGTCATCACCTCTTTGGTGTAACTTCTGACACCTTACAAAATGCAGGCGGTAACATTTTATAACCAGAACAAAATCAATATTCACGGTGCAAATGTCCTTGAATGGTCAATTATTTCAACACAAATCACATTTTGACAGCCTTATAGGATATGACAGTCATATTTCTCTTAATATGTAATGCAGTGATTGAATGGTTGCGAATGTTCGTCTGGGCTTTGCGGTTTGCCACAGCAGTCCCAGTATGGACATGATGTTAGTTCTCTAATACTCTGAGGTTTTACGGTTAAAGACCAAATATGGTGTTCATCAGACAAACTCAGATTTAATTGACTGAACAAGAACAAGTTATCTCTCATCAACAATAAAATCCTAGAATGATTCCCTTGCGGCTAAATAAAACCAAACAAATGAAGAACAGACACATTCGAAAGCTAATCCTGCAGTCCTAACGATTTCATTGCATAAAGATGACAATGCAAAACTAAACCTTAGCACATTGGACCTTGTTTCGATCATCTCTTGTAATTGAGAGATCAATTTTGTCTTACTGTGGTTTTGGTCCGTCTTAGTTTTTAATTTTGTCTCTTCTAAACACAAACTCAGATTTTCTATTTATTTGAATTGTAATTGGACCTGATTTTCCTTGCCTGTTTTAACTTATTTTAAATCTATCCTTCATGTCTATAAAAATGATACAACCAGAGAAAGCGCCGTAACTAACGAAATACGATTGACAATGATTCCTTTCCTCAAACTGTGTAATAATGTGCACAACGTAGGAATTTAAATTACAGTCACAGTCGTTTCTCATAGCCATCGATTGATTCACTGTTATTATTGATTCAAGCAGTTTGTAGAGGCATGGGCTGGCTCCGTCGGGGAGAGGGGGTTTGGATCCTAGCCAAAGGTACTTGGTGTGATCCCCAGTGTCCTCGGTACCTCGGGATACCTAACTCCTCCCTGGTCCTAACAGGACACCTCTCTGAAGTGTAGAGTCCCTGACTAAATAGGAGACAAAGGTAAATAGCGGCTTGGACACGCACACAGAGGCAGACCTGCACTCATAGCCCGACCGGACACTTAGCCGACTAGTGATCCTCCACCCCTAGTGATCGCCCCTATGCCTCTCCCCCAGGAGAGAGACAGACAGACAGAGAGACAGAGAGACAGACAGACAGAGAGACGGAGAGAGAGAGAGAGAGAGAGAGAGAAAAAGAGAGAGAGAGTTAATCTGAGATACACAATTACACACACCCATAGAGAGAGAGAGAGAGAGAGAGAGAGAGAGAGCGAGAGCGAGAGCAAGAGCAAGAGCAAGAGAGAGAGAGAGAGAGAGAGAAAGAGCGATAAGGGGTCTTCCCACCTTGTCAGCCCGCTGACTCCTGGTAATGACTTCTCACTTTACACCCCCCCGCATTTGCACACACACACAAACACACACACTCAGACACACACACACACACACACACACACACACACACACACACACACACACACACACACACACACACACACACACACACACACACACACACACACACACACACACACACACACACACACACACCCCCAGCCATCCTTCGATCTGCCAGGGCTGCGCCCCAACATCCTGTATGTGAGGCAGCAACCTGATGCCGCCGCCCTGCTCTGGTGCCCTGCCCCGGCTACGGGGCCCCTGGAGCTCCGCGGAGAGCCCACGGCGGGCCCCAGGCCTAGGGGGAGATGGGGCAAGCTCGATGGGCCGCTGGAGGTGGTGGTGGGTGTTCCCGGACAGCAGAAAGGTCACATACAGCACTTAGTGAGGGAGCTGAGGAAACAACGGGAGGGGTTTGCGCTAGAATGGATGAACAGGGATCAGGAGAAAGACCAGTAGAGCGGACGGAGGGGGGGAGCGAGGTAGAGAGCATGGATGGAGGGAGAGGGATGATGGATGATGGATGTAGGGAGGAACGGGCGGATTGATGGATGGAGGGATAGATGGATGGATTGATGATGACTGGATGGAATGTTGGATGGATGGATGGATGGATGGATGGAGGGATAGATGGATGGATTGATGATGACTGGATGGAATGTTGGATGGATGGATGGATGGAGGGATAGATGGATGGATGGATGATGACTGGATGGCATGTTGGATGGATGGATGGATGACAGATGGATTCATGTTTGGATGAAGTGACGGATGAACGATGCACGGTTGATAAGTAAATGGATGGATGGATTAATGGATGGATTGGTAAAAGCTTTTTCCGATTAATAGCCTTCTACAAAGCCCTGCCAGCATGGCATGTTAGCGGAGATAAAAGAACATTAAGAGCAACCGCCTATATAAGGAACAATACTTCGCCAGCCTGTTTTCTGTTTACAAAAGGTACCATTTCCTGCCGTCTATCCATTAGAGGCGAGGTTATCCATAAAAAAAACAGCAGTGCTCATATTACGAAAATACAAATGCAAATAACACCGCATATTGGTCTCATCTTCGCTCTCTGTTGTCTGTATTTACACAAATTGTAGTTAACCAAGTCCATAATGTTCTTTGTACTCTGGCCACTTACCCCTTATTCATACACTGGCAACCAAACACTAGCGGTTTACTGTCAGTCTACTTTTCCTGTTATGCAACCAAACTTTCTACACTTTGTAGAAGGTTTGGAAATTATTGTATTACATTATGGGCACATTTGTGGTGTTTCGTTTGTTTCGACTACTTTGGGAGACTTTTATAGTTTGGTTGTCTGAATGTTGGTCCTTCTTTGATGCCCAGGGTTGTCTTTCACCCAAGAAGTCACTGCTGCAGTCAGTCAAGTGCACTGCCTTGTTGTGGTCTCTGAGGGTGATGGCGAGAAAATTAGGTCAATTGTTTCCTCTTGGATTTTAATGACATTTATTGATGGCTTTAATACGTTTTCCCTCTCTTCGGACAGTGTTATTTTTTCTGTGGGGAGTGATGGTGGTGGCGTCTGCGAGAGAACTAGAAAGAAAGCAGAGGGAGAGTTAGAGAGAGAGAGAGAGAGAGAGAAAGAGAGAGAGAGGCTGATGGGAAAGAGTGAGCAAGAGAGAGAGAGATTGAAACAGAGAGAGAGGGGGGACAGCGAGAGGCAGTGATTGAAAGAGAAAGAGAGAGAGAGGGAGAGATGGACGTAGATTGAAGAAGAGAGAGAGCAAAAGAGGGAGAGAGAGGGACATGGATTGAAAGAGAACGGGAGGAGAGAGAAGAAGAGAGTTTGAGTTAGCGAGAGAGATCCCCACTAGAGTCCTGTCGTCCTAATCCCCTCGGTCGAAAGCAAAGAGTCAATTATTCTTCATTTGTCTTTTATCGGCCCCCTGGTGTCTGGGGACGGACGGGGCCACTCTGGGCCCCCTGTCAGACACTTATTGATGCCGTCTGGCCACAAGGGCTCAAGACTTCTCCGAGCCAGGGGGTGGGGACTTTAAGAAGAAAAGGAGCAGTTGGGACTTCGCTTGGCTGCAGTAGAGGTCAAATTGGACGCTGAAGGATCATTCTGAGCCAAGGCGACTACATGAAAATGATGGAAAATAATGTTTTCTCTGGGCAATAGAGAAGAATGGTGTGTACCTGGAAGGACTGTCGGTTTCTGCCATGTAGACAGACAGATTGAACCACAACGGTGCACATCGCAGCCTCACAATGCCACGGCGATTACCTGCGAACGTAACAGCTGTCACAAGACATCAACGGGCGCAGTAAACTCGCAGGAACCAAAATCCAGCTAAGTGACGTTGGAGCCGCATAATATATGTGAGAGTTCAAGTAAGGCCTCTGTGTCCCGGTCTTTCACACACACACACACACTGTGGATGAATGTCACTGGTTGCCAATGCTAACACTGGTCCACCCCTTATTCAGTATCCCTTTCAAAATTCCACTTCAGTTCCACTTCATATTAAGTTGCAATATAAAACTTTCACTGCACTCGAGAAGAGTTGAAGCCTAGCCATGGTCTCTGCACGTGGTGGAGCAGTATAAAGAAGGACTTGATCTGCTCCCCCATTTTTTGGGTCATTTTGTTTATATGTTTTAAATATTATATATATTTTCATTCCCATTCAGGGTTGTCCTTGGCTAACCTTATGCCTCGCCTGGTAATGCTGGCGAGTATAAAATGTCAGTTTTGTTGAGCCAATGGAGACCGTTCTCCCGAGGAATTGCTCGATATGCATTCTGACAGCTGTCCTCAGGTTACGTATGGCTTTGAAAAAACAACCCAAAAATGTAAAACGAGGCAGGTAGCCAGAGGCGGATGTGATGATGTGTATCTAGTGGCTAGAGGAGGTGTTTTTAAGGGTGAAACCGAACGTGAGAGATGGACTTCCAGCCATCAACCGTTTGATGCCTGGGCTCGGACGTCTAAAGATGAAAAGATCGGGACCTTTCATCTCCAGGGCGAAATAGAAATGAATCGTCTCCCTCTTTGAAAGATTTGCTGCGGACACATGCGTCGACAAATGGGCGAGCTATAACAAGCATGCATGCGAGTGAGAGCGGTCGGTCGCCACTCTGCTTTGCTTTGCACTTCAAATTCATTCTTAAAAGGTTTTTTCGCTCAAACACTAGTCAAACATCCGCACCGTGTACTTTCGTCATATACACATGCACCACTCTCTCTGTCGCACACACACTCACTCACATACAAACACACACACACGCACGTCCCATTAGCACCTTCTCAGGGATGATTAGGGAAGCGAGCGAAGGTGTGATGGACGACAAGAGATGGCTGTTTTTCTTTTTTTAATTAGCTGTATTTTGCGCCGACGCTTCGTTCCTCGGATGCGACGGATGACTCCCAATGGCCTCCCGGACCATCACCGGGACGTTAAGTGGAGCCTAGCAGACTCACTCTATCGCGAGCGGGCGCACGTTGAGCAAGAATAACTTGTAATTAACTCTGTGCTTCTTTTTGGGGTTCAAAGTTGCTTCGGTTTCCTGCAGTCACAAAAGAAGTAACCCTTAGGAAGGCCTATGCTATGCGTGCCACCACACTGGAAAGCTGAGGTCTGCTTTTTATTGACTTAGAAGATCTGGAGCATTTGATCCACGGAGACTGGCAGGGAGTTCAGACACAGGTCATTAAGGTATAGGGGGGTTCTCTCTAGAGCAGAGGTCTTCAACAGGGGTTCCGCGACCCCTAGGGGGTCCGCGGAGGTACTGCAGGGGGGGTCGCGAAAGCTTTGGTTGATTAGACAATTTTTTTATATTCCCCCCGCGATTTTTTCCACAAATTGAAATGTCTTTAAATACACATTAACATGAATCTAACACACTAGCCGCGTTTACATTAACACTTTTGATCCGATTTCTATGGGAATAGATCTATTCCTATCATCTGATCCAAATGTAGTACTACTATATATATGGCATTTACAAAAGTGATAAGCGTACGTTCATATGACTCTCGCGCACACCTGACACATCTGGACTGGCTGCGACATTTTTATGCATTTGATTTTAATGAAAGCCCAGCAGGAGAGAGCTTTTCTCTGCCTGCTCCTTCAATAAAGAAGAAGGACAGCACAGCGACGTCAGTTTCTCGTCCGGTCTTTATATCTACCCCCTCTTCCCGCCGCAGACAATACGTGTTTGGATGAGTGTGCGCAGCCAAGACTGTTGGGAGAGAGAGAGTGCTGTTATGTACAGAAGGCTGGCCATTATCGGGAAAATAAGCAATCAGTAGAGAAATAGTCCACACAATAGGGCGTTGACGTCGCTTAGCAACCGGACACGCTGGGGTTGATAAGTTACCGGACTACTGGCGGAGTGGTAAGAAGACACCAACAAACTTCACTAGTTTTCGTTTCCACATTTATGTTTTAAAATTGTCCATTTGAATAGCTTTTATGCATGATTCCATGCAATTTACAGACATTGTTGATCTTGGCAGGTATCGGTTTATTATGGTATGTTATCTTTATGAATGGCAGTGGCATTGCCACCCTACTCACTATACCTTGCACATGTTTAAAATAAAAACATGAATATATGAACCTGTGTATTATTTGAATATCTTAGTATTGAATGCAAAATAACAAGGTACATTTATACATGGCACTATAGGACCAGTTTAATATAAAACACAACTTTATACAATATATAAGTAGGGGGTCCCCGCTCCATCTCTCCATCAGTTTGGGGGTCCTTGGCCTGGAAAACGTTGAAGACCCGTGCTCTAGAGGCACCAGGATGTTTGACAGACAGGTAGGCTTTAAACATTGTGGATGCAGACCAGTACCTATGGTCTGATAGTCACATGATCACTGATGGAACATGTCTCTTGTCAATGGACTGCATTTATAACATGCTTTTCTGACTTGTGGCCACTGCAAGCATTTCACTCTTAGCTCCTCACGTCCACCCGTTCATACACACATACACACACTGACGGCATGGTCGAGCCAGGGATCGAACCATCAACCTTCCGTTTACCAGACAACCCCTACTGTTGTTAACACCAGACGGTTCTCCCTAACTTGTTTAGCTCTACATCATCTCTCCTGATATGTCACACCTGAAGTAAGTTCAGCATCCCCTCCAGGGCCCCTGAGTCCTTCACCCAGAAATGTAGAAGCACATTCGGCCTCTACGCCTCTGCAAAAACGCTTGCTACCTACACCATGCAAACTTAATAAGCTAAATGGTTCGTTTCCATCCATAATTCTGATGACTTCCCCTATAAAAACACTTTTCAGACATAACGGGATAGACAATAGATAATTCAGACTCACAGACACATATACAGACGGTGAAATAAACGGACAGATAATGAGATAAACAGACATGCAGATGAACAGAGAGCGTTAAACCCATCACAATCCGTGCTCTCTTTCCCAAGAGAGAGTGAGACAGACAGGAAGACAAACCTCGGACTGCAGTGACTCTACACGTCTATGAGTTATAACTCTGTAAGCCGACGGAGGTTGCAGGTTTCAACTCCCGTGAACTCGCTCGACACTCTGCTCCTCCTGGGGCTGGAGGCACAGCAGGCAGCTGTCTTCTATTTCAGGATGCAGACGGAGCCGGGGTGATGCGCACCTGCTGCACTGATTACTCCCCCAACAAGCCCCCCCCCCCCCCACCACAGACACACACACACACACACACACGCACACACACATCACACACACATCACCCCCCCCCCCCCCCGGTGCTCGACCTGTACCTGGTTTGTATTCCTCACCACGTGCTCCGGCATTTGTTTACTTGTCACGAGGACTTGTCACAAAGTCCTCTAAATGGACTCCTCTCATGACTGATGTATTCGCAATAGGACGACGATCAAGCGGCGTCGACTAGGATAACGTTAACGACAGCACCACAGACACCATCACTCACTCACCGGTCAGACTATTTAACAGACATTAGTGGTTGGTATTAACAGTGTGTGTGTGTCTGTGCGTGTCTGTGCGTCTGTGCGCATGGTGGCATGCACGCGTACCCACACTTAATCATTATAGGATTATTCAATTGATCTAAGACAGCCGACAAGCTTGTGAACACACCAGTAGGCTACAGCCCGCTCTCCGGTCTCATGCTGCCCAACAAAGCACCTTGAAACTCTGGCTAGCCCGAGTCTGCCTAATGAAATCATGACTGATTCCTTGGCAATAGGAGATGATCAACCAGCATCGACTAGCACAACGTCAACGACAGCACCGTAGACACCCACACTAACACGCACACTGGCTGGATGAAGAGACATTACATCAGGCAATATATCAAGTATAGTCTGTAGCAACCGGCAACGGTGCACACGCGCACACACACACACACACACAGACACCTACACACACACACACAGACACAGACACACACGGACACCTGCACACACACATGCACACAAGCGCAAGCATACACACACACACAAACATGCACACGCACACAAACACATAGACAGATGACAGCAATCAGACATCACATGAAGCATGGCTCATAGCATCATACGCACCGGCTGGATAGAGCTACAGACAACGCTAGACACGAGAGGCTAGCCAGGACGCTGTGTGAATATAATACGATCAACGCCCACTATTGGCAGACCTGCCGTGGACAAGGATGAAAGGCAGACCTCTTGAAGAACAATACTTAACTGATTTATTTTATTTTCAATGACAGTTCTGTTTGCAAAATTGGAATCACCCAGACCAGTGTCTAGAATATTTCTAGGTGTGTGTTCCTTGTGAGCTCTAAATATAGCTGCAACTTAATTGGGTTCCAATTGACCAAATCCCTTTGCTCTGCATTCGATCGTAATCTGTCCTGTGCTAGCATAATAAACGCAAGTAAATAAGTATATTATATAAAAGTAACTATATGGCAACTTTATGACTTTCTACCAGACAATTTAAAAGTTTTATAATGCAACTTAATCAAGACGTATTTTTCTCCCACTCTGCAATACAATAACTAGATAATTAATAATTACTAATAATTAGATATCCTTCCATTTTGTTTCACTGCTTAACAACAATAAAAAAAACTAACACGACAGAATATTTGATTCTTCAGACCTAGCTTCATAGGAACGGAGTACAAACAGTATTGGTTGTTTTATTCAATTGGACCAGTAGAGGATTGATGACCTGTACAAAATACGGTATAATTTAAACATATAAAATGGCCTTCAGCAATTGCACATCAATGGGCATTGGCTTTCCATTACACACACAAGGTACAATACAATTCCCTCTGCATCCAGTTGTTGGGAATTAGCTCTTCTTCGCTCACACATTGTTGTTATTGCATTACTTTTGACAGGAAGGGACGGGAGGCAGTGGCAAAATAAAAGACTATCGTTTTTTTATATAAACCCCTCTATCTCTGGCCACCTGTGGCTTACAGACATCATGAAAGGAGTTCTAAACAAAGAAGCAAACAAATACCCTTCCCACTGGAGAACTGATCCGATCGAGGCGGCGTGAACAATTACAATCTGACATTGGTTTTTAGGTTAGCTTTTTATCCGCCGAGATGATGTCCTTGCTTGTTACAGCTGCGCCCCTTTGCGTGCTTGTGTGTGTGTCGCTGTCGCTGTGCGTGTCGGTGTGTGTGTGTTTTGGCGTGTGTATCGGTGTAGAAGAGAGTGAGACAGATTCAGAGAAATGGAGACGGACAGACAGACCGAGAGAGAGAGAGAGAGAGAGACGCGGGGAGAGACAGAGTCTTAGACAGAGAGAGAATTAGGTAGACATGCAAAGAGAAAAAGACATTGACGGAGAGTTTTTGTTTGCCTACTTAAGACGCTAGTGTGTCCTCATCTCTGACACACAAACACAGTTGACGGCTGACGCGTGTGCGTGTGTGTGTGTTTGCGCAGGTAGATTAACGTGCCTGGACAGACTGACCAGTTTTTGTGTCTCCCATGATTGCCGGAGAAACCACATTGGTTGTAACTGAGACAATGAGGTATTTTACGTATCTGCTCGCCTTTCATAGTCTGAGTGTGTGTGCGTGTGCGTATATCCGTATGTAAGCATGTATATGTGGGCTCCAATACCGATTTTTTTATACAAAGCAACTTACAATACCGTTTGTATCCACGCGTACCACGGGCTGCCCCTGCGGGAATTAAACTTGTATCCCTGTTGCTGTTGCAGTAATGCCTTACTCTTCAAGTGGAGGCAGACAAGACCCCTTAAAAAAGATGTAGAGGAGGCAGTGAAAGGTGAGGGACTAGTCAGTATAAATCGTTTTTGAATACGGGGAGAAAGAGCCCGGTGCATTTCAGAAGGCAGGTCTGGATAGTGAAACACTGATCAAGATCCACGCATCTCATTCTCATTCTAAGCTGCTTCCAAAACCTGATCGAGTTTTATCCGATGCTAGACGTTACACAAAGATGTATTATCTGAGCAGTGTGAACTGCACATATCCCTTCATCGGATTTCTTCTTCTTTTATCCGGTTCCGACCGTTTTCATGCGTTGTCCTCGATCCAAGACAGACAAGGTAAACAGTCACTGAGTGAACAGACAGCGATAAGACCCTGTGCTGTGGCCTTGCCCTCAATATAACTCAATCACCTGTATGTCTATTACCATGGAAACAAGGGTCTAGGCGCCCAGCTACACTTTTATCTACCCGAGCTACTGCAGATTCCCGTCTGAGGGAGGATTGGATAGGGATTATTACAATTATTATCATTATTTACATCTCTCATCTCATCCTTTAGCCCTTCCTCCTCCCACAAGCGTTTCCCTTCCAAAATGCTTCAAAAAAGATAGCAGATGAATGGGAGCCAACTGGTCCCGAAGGAAGCCAAATTACGAGCTTTATCACAACAGAAATGGGTTCTGCTCACATACTGTAGATGTGGCTCTGTAAATACTGTGCAATAAACTAATAAAAAGCCAGAGAGAATTCAATTTAAAACGGATTGTATCACTCAATAACTGAAGAAAAACATTTATTTGGGCTGGTCAGACCATTTAACACACACTGTTTGTTGTTTGTATTTCCAGCGTGTGTTTGTGTCTGTGTGTGGGTGTGTGTATGCGTATGTGTGTCAGTGCGTGCGTCTGTGTTTTAAGCGTGCAAATGGGAACCATTTCACATTCATTTGAACCAACTGAATTTATGGTTTCATTTCCATCCATTATTATATGGACTTTAACAGGACTTGACCAAATGGACGTGGGGCAGATCTCTTCAAAGGCTATTAAACCAAACGTAATGAATGTTGATACACCTCTAAGAGACAACCTTGGCAGAAAATGGCTCTTCCTCATAACTCAGAATTGCTATTTTACTCATTTTGTTTTTTCACTACAGTGCTTTAGGTGTGTTTCCTGTGTGTTTCTTGTGTGTTTCCTGTGTGTGTGTGTGTGTGTGTGTGTGTGTGTGTGTGTGTGTGTGTGTGTGTGTGTGTGTGTGTGTGTGTGTGTGTGTGTGTGTGTTTAAATGCACTTGAAGGCGAAAGCCATTAAGCGGATATTGCAATTCCCGAAACTTCACGGCGCACACACACATACACACACACAAATGGGTGCAGGCACGCATACCCACACTCATTAAATGTGGGATGATTAAATTAATCTAACACAGCCCACATTTGTGTGAATGTGTGTGAACTTTTCTTTTGTGCATGTATCTGTATTGAGATATATACTATAACACAATACGATACCACAATACTGACCGAGCTTGTGCTGTAGGCGCTGTCTGGTCCTATGCTGCCCAACAGAGCAACTTGAAATGCCGGCTAGCGAGAGTGACTAAAGCCTGACCCCGCAATCTGCTGATGTCACCCCCATGACTCATCGGCAAGCTGGCAGTCTGAAATAAATGCACATCATCTCCAGACACGTGATTCTCAATTCTGGTGTTTTTTATTCAAAGTAAAAGCCACAGGAGGGAGTGATGAAATTGTAGACATGACTTCATAGACAGACACATTCCTACAGGCACGAAGCCATGCTAGATATGAGGTAGTACTACTGTTGATCAAGTGAAGCATCCATTCCCTCTGTCATTTGCCTTCCTGAGCATTTCTGTCACTTTACAGGACTTTCTGTCACAATTACTTCACCCAATTTCAGCCCTGACTATTTTGAGCCTATAGCTGTATTTTCTAAGCTTAATTTCGGTATTTCCTTTTCACATGGGTGTTGATCATGCAATTAATTGGTTTCACTGTTTAGTAAAAAATATAGTTCAATTTTTTTTTGTAAATCATGTATATAATATAACGAATCAGTAAAAGGGCAATATTTAACAATTATTCGGGAATAATGGGAATAATTAGTCACAGAGCCTGGTGAGACAACCGTCACGCAATATTCCGAGTTTGAGATCTCAATCATGGGATATTGCCCAATATCCAGAGATAGCGAACCAATCAAATTGTGCCATCTTAGGAGGTCCATGTGTAGCATATACTGATAAGAATTATACTCTGTCATTTACATTATATATAAAATGTTGTGAAAAGTACCTTAAAGAAAGAAAAAAAACACTGACACCATTAGTCTTTTAGTTGGCTTTTTCTGCCGTCGTATCCTTGACAACCACACTACCTTCGAGGAGTTGATTAAAGGGGTCTCTCTCTCTCTCTCTCTCTCTCTCTCTGTTACCTCAAACAGCCTCACCTCGCCACCTCAACCGGAGCCTACGTGGCCCTGTGGGCTAACGCTAATGAAGCTGCTGAATGTTCTTTAAACTTTCCTTCTGGACTACAGCCATGATGCCGTCGCGAGCGCTGTAGGGACCCCTAGCAAGTGTCTTCGTGAGACGCAATACCCCTCCTCCTCCCCCCCCACCACCATCCTGCTCGCAATTCTTCCAGAAGACATTGTGTGCCGTTGCGGACCCCCCGCTGCCGGCCCCCGGAAAGCGGAGTAATTATTTTTGACAGGTGATTTAACGAAGCCGTGCTCCACGTCTGCCAGACGAGGGGAGGGAGGGTGTGAGACGGGGGGCTGGTAGGGCTGTACGCTAGAACTGTCAGAACCTCGGCTCAGTCCAAGGTCCGGGGGGGCAGAGAGAATGCGCGGGGGGGGGGGGATAAGTTTTTTCCTGTCCATTCGGTTTCTATAGGTTTCTATAGCTAATTGTGGTTATATTTAGGCAGAGAGTCGAGGGTTCCGCTGGCTTCACCCATAGCTGGTTATACCGCCACCTCGGTTAAACTGAAACATGTAACTCATCATTAGCCTGGAGGCCATGTTCATCACGTGTCCTCACGTTGTGTTTCGCAACACGGATCAGTCTGGACCTCTTGCGGCCCAGATCCGTTCATCAGTGGTCGGGAGTACATGCTTTGACGGACAGACTCCTTCAGGCAATCAGTGTGGCGAGATATGTGATGCCATCAAGGTGTGTTGTTGGTTGGAACAACACAAACAGAGGTCATCTGATCAAGGTGGTCCCCAGGCAAGATAGTCCTTAACCTTTGGGTTATCGTTGGGAAAACTATTGAGGAAACATTATCCTAACATTGGCCTTACACTACCATTAACCTTAAGTGTTTTCAAATATATTATGTTTATAATGTATTTAATGTTTAACATTTTTTAACAGTACATAATGTTCCCCCGCTTTTTATGCAATTACCGCATCCTACAGTTAACGCTGAGGTGGATTTGAATGACAAACCAAGCAGCAGTTAAACACATTGACACGTTCAGGTCCCAGAAATTGTCAGTCAAAGTAAATTGCAGTGACAAACACGCGTGTGACCATAAAAGCGACATCACGTTCCAAGCGAATCCATTTTGGTTGCCCTCCGAGCTATCATCTGCGGGCTGAACGACAGGTGCGCGTAATGAAACCCCAGGTGGCGGTAATTACACGACAATTACATGGCCGATGAGCAATGGTCGAAAAAAAAAAAAACTGACGCGTTATCGGCGGGGCGACACATTAAACGGGTGTCATCGTAAAAGGTTTACGAGCGGAAGATTGTTCACGTTAAAACTTCACTGTGCGTTTTTTTCAACTGTGGTAGGGAGGGAGGGGGGGGGGGAGGTTGAGAGGGTATAGGTAGGGAGGTGGGTGTATGGGGGAGGGGGGGTTCTAGATGTCAGTTGGAAGGATTGAAAGCCCTCCGTGGACCTTAACACCACACAGGAACCCAGCCCACAGAGGTCACTGGAACCGGGGAGATTGGGGCGGAAGCTGACCGGCGTTTTTCGTATAAATCAATAAGGGCCGTGCGCTGCCATAAATCCTGCCATCTCCAGTGTCTCAGCCCGGGCCCCACGCTCACACACTCACACCCTCGCGCACAAAACAATCTCGCTCCCTCACGTCAAAACAGCCAACAGCTATCAGGACCATGCATCAGCCGGAGGTGCTCAGAGGATGTCGGGTTGAATAAGAGCCCTGGGGGGCCCGACTAAAAATACAGAGCCTAAAGCCTTGGCACCGGCCTGTTGAACCCTCTGGAACTGTGTAGCATGAGCCGGACCTTGTCTCGGTTGATTAGGGTGTGTGACAGGCCAGAAGATGTATACACTGTTGACTATAGAGGAAGGGTGTGTTTTCTGTACGTCCCAACACCTGGATGGATGGATTGCTTCAAAGTTGTAGCGCCAGCCTCTGAGGCTTCTTTGAAACATATAAAAAGTATTGATTATAATATCACGTCATTAAATTTGATTCAGTGTGATGAAAGTCGAGTGTCTCTAACAGAGAAAAGGAATGCCCCGGGTCACATTGAACCTGTCAGTTTTACTGGGTGTAACTTCTTGATGGGAAAATCTTTTGAAAATCATCAATTCAAAGTGTTATAGCATCGCCGAGAGGTTTCACTCTGTGACAGACGGTCTGTAACGACAGCAGTGACCGGGTCAGCTGACAGCGAGCTGTCCATCAGTCCGAAGTCGTTCACTCGCACAGTGCTTAACCAACCCTGGGAGAAAAAATAGTGAAATTGTGACTTTGCTTTTCCCAATGGGGTTATACAATATATGATAGCCTATGCGTTCCATAGGTCTGTCACGTTTTTGGGTCAGCCGCTTAAAGAAAGGCAGCCATTACACGGATGAGCAGGTCCACTGTCGATAGCGAAAGCGTCACTTGAAATTGACAGAACAGAGTCGCTTCACCTGAGCGCAGCAAAGGCTGAGTTCCAGTCCCTTTCAGACATCGTCCTTCTTATTACTTGCTCGCTATAACTTCTCGGAGAGGAGCGGAAGCAGGCAGCGATCGAGCAAGAGGAGATAGGAGCAGTGTTTAATAGAAGCTAAATAAGTACGCTGTTTCAACGTCATTAAAGAAGAGGTTTACTGTTCATCTGGGCCAATTGCAACCGTCTGACTTTGCTTTATTGGGGATGTACAATGGCATATTTGGAATAATCTCCACAGCACTGCATGAGGGTAATGGTAGGTTGATGACAGTATGACATTATTCGTTTGGTAGGCTTTGCTGTATGGCTGTGATGCAGGGGGCTGTTTCTATAACAGGGTCAGAGCCAGGTTTAGACCGGGCCTTAATGCTTCCTACCTGCAATGTAACGGTGTCAATAGCCAATATAAAGCAAAGGGACGCCAATTCACCTGTCAAACTGTGAGTGTAAAGTGATACCATAAAAACACAGCAAACCCACAGTATGTAGGTGTGTACTTATCCACATTTACATATATGGCACTTCAACCTGCTGCCCATGTGAAAATAAGATATCCATAAATTTGATGAACGATCAAAAGAGGAACTGTTTAACGGCGTTGAAGCCAAGAGGTGGCCAGGGCTGAGCTCTGGAATAAAAGCTCCTGTGTTTCCCACAGAATGATATACTGGGTGTACACTTACGGTGCTTGCTTGATGCATTTTTTATGCTCCAAAGAAGAGGGGGGGGTTTCTCACCTTCAATTTTAAAAGTGTTTACTCAGCACAGGTCTCAAAGCTAATAAAATGAGAGAGAGAGTGTCTGATTTAAAACGATGCGAGGAAATTTCCGTCAATGACGGGAAACGTGCGCTTAAAGGTCCCTCCATCTTGATAATTAAGATTTGCTAAAATGGTGGCGTTACCATCGCAGATGAATTGTATGAGTTCTCTCTTCCCTCATTTCCTGCCTCCTTTGCTGTTCTATGTGCCAATAGCATTCTGTTTGATTAAATTTGTGTTTTGGTAAATGTATTAAGTCACTTAAGAGCTTGCACATAGATTTGCATACAGCCCACAGGGTACAAATGTCATTATGTCAGAGTGGACATGGATGGCAATCATTGGATATATTTAGCTCTTTTGAAAAGCACACAGATTCAAATGATATAAATCATTCATTTCAACTTCAATGTGTTTCCTAAAGCTGGTCCAGCAATAAATCTATAAAAGTGTAATTTGTCTACACTAGTCTGAGCAGTCATGGCCAAAAGTTTGTCAAGTTCAAGTTTCCTCGACACAGATCAGAGAGAGATAGAGAGAGACAGAGACAGAGACAGAGACATTTTTTCAACAGCGCCCATCAGTTTGAAATTTACAGCAAATAAAGATAAAAGGCACAAAATCGAATTCGGCTTGTAAATTTTGGCACCTAATGAAGAAAGTGCAACTTGGAACATTCCAAAGTAATGTTCTCTGCTGCCGCTGCCTCAAGATGGCTGCCCTGGGTCAATAGTAGTGCTACAGGGACTTTTGCGGTGAGCAAGATGAAGTACATGCTGGCAGAGGCTAGGGGCTGGCCTTGGTGTTAGCGAGCTACGCTATCTGTGAATTATTTACAGTGATATAGAGGCTGCTGCCGGGAGCTGTCGGCCGTTTAAGATGTTTTACCTGAACTTCCTCTTATCCCGGGTATATTAAGAGTGGGAAGAAAGGGGAAAAAGGAAGTCCTCATCTATGAGTAAATCTTTCTAATAAACTTTATTTGTGTAGCGCCATTAACATTAACACATTGTAATAGCACAATATATTACCCTATACGGATGACAGAAGCACTTGCTCTACATTAAGTATGCAGGGCCGTAGCCAGGGTTTGAGAAGTAGTGGGGTTCGGGGGGTGCGGCGATGTGGCTTCAGTTGCGGGTGGGAGGGTCGGTTTTGTTGAGTGGAGGCGGGGGGGCACTCGCACCACCCGATATAAAGGAACCAGTCTAAACTGAATCAAGCAGGCACTCATCTTGGAGAAGTTCTCAACCACAGATTGTTTATTCAGTTGTTTTTTGTTTCCTTATCTTATTTTTTGCCTATAAAAGAGTTAACAAGGTCTGGACCTCACTGACCTCATAGCCTGCTTCAGCCATGGCTGCATGGTATTTTTGGAGTTCACTTTATTGAATTAGGTTGTTTGTTGCTCTCGTTTTAATGCCACAGAAAGACAGACCTTGGCTCCGTTCGGTTTACCCTCTACTACCAGAACGGTACTCTCAGCGTCGTCAAGAGATTGCCGACAAAGCTTTGTTTGAAGTTAAACTTTAAGTGTTAACTTTCAGAGGCTGTTATCGATTGATCCCGTTTATGCTTTCTTTTAAGAGTCTCCATGCGTGTGATTGAAATGTGCTCGATTGTTCAAGTGTTTCCTGGTGTGTCTTTAATGAGCTGCATACCGCCCACCTCCCTTTCCTCTCCCCCCCCCCCGCCCCCCCAAGAGGGGGGAGGGAGAGGCGGGGGTGCTTTGAAGCGGAGAGCAACTCAGTCAGAATCTTTAACAAATGTAGTGTTCACACACACAAACATAAAGCCACTGAGGAAGGTAGTGACAAAGGGACACAAATGAGCTCAGGTCAGTTGAATGCCTTTGAGTAATTTGTTTGAGTAGCTCTTTTCCATTGCATGATATGTCAAATAACATAAATAACTGCCATCCCCTACAGGTGTATAAGCAATGCATGAAACGGCCCTGACACACACACACACACACACACACACACACACACACACACACACACACTCTCTGGATTCAATCCCCCATATCCACAGCCTTAGATGAGATTGCTCATCCCTACCTCTTCTTACAAGGCAGAAAAAAAATTGTCACAAGTACCCCCTCGAACCATGGTCCCACACCCCAGGCATAGTACTCCGGTCTGGGTTCATAGTTTGACGACGATCCCGGGGGTTGGTACCAGGCAGCGGCCCGCAGCGACGGCCATGATATTGTAATTTATCTCAGAAAAGCAAGGCGCAGTAAATCTATACGTCCATGTGCACTCAGACCCAATTATTTGTATGTGTTGTTTTTTTTCAACCCCTTGAGAAAATGCCCACTCTTGTAAATGGCTTAGCCTTTCCCCACATCACACAGGGACACACAGACACACAATGACAGAGCTTGTATATTTAAAATAAAACAGGTCAATGAACGCCATCAGCAAGAGTGCAGAGCATGCCAGGTGAACGGGTTTCACACCCTGTGCTTTAAAGGTACTTCACAGATGGGGCTCTTAAAGATGCAGCATGTTACTTTTATTTTAGGATGGTGTCATCCTGTCTGTTGTCTCGCAGCATGCAGGCCAGGGCAGGGGAGATGCTGTGCATTACAGGCAAAGAATGAGATGCACACAAATGGGGCCGGACAGAAAGCTTATGTGTACGTGGGTGTGTGTGTATGCACTTTGGCATGTGTGTTGTGTTGTCGTGTGTGCCAAGATCATATAAGGCTGTACTCTGATGTACGGACTCCCACTGGCTTTGCCTGCTCCACTCAATAACAGTGAAGAACAAACAGTGGGAGTCCTACTTCTAAAGAAGAGAGAAGAGAGAGCACACAAAACAATTGTACACAGTGTTGTCAATTAGCAACCGAAACCACTTTGGCTCAACCAAATTGGACAAAAAGTACAGCTTGTTCCTCTACCTGTTTGATCAAGTTTTATTTCCTTAACAATTGGTGCGTATTTGTAGCCCCCATTTTCTTTTTAGTTCCCATGGAGAAGAATGAAAATGTACTTTTTAAAATATCATGTTATCTTTTTTTTCAGAGGGAAAGTCTTGTGCGTGCGGGGGGTGGGTGAGGTGGGGGGGTTTAAGGGGGAGAACAAAGGAGTGTGAGAGAAGGGGGGTTTAGGTTGATGGACACAAATCCTGAGCCACTGTAACTATGCTGTTCTGTCTGGCCAACACTTTGATCTCCACCTCCCTGAACTGAACTGGCTCGCTCCCACGTCTGCAGGATGAGAGAATAGAGGGGGGGGGGGGGGGGGGGGGGGGGGGGGGGGGGGGGGGGGGGGATGGAAAGAGTGGGGGCTGAGGAAGACAGTGAGGAAGAGAGTTTTGGAAATTGTTAAGAGTTTTCTCTTTTGCACTGTCATGGCATTCTTTTTTTCTTCTTCTTTTTTTACATTACCAAAAGCAGAAATATTAGGAGTGAAATACAGTAAATATTCAACATAAATATGGTGTCAGACAGATTGTACCTCAAAAGGCCTTTGTTTCTATTACACCATTGCTAGGGCCAGAATAGAGACCTTTACCAAATCAAGACCAAATGCTACACATAACACTCCTGCAATAAGAATAAATCTTTTGGATATAATTTATAATTCTGTTGAATCCACTAGTCTGGCAAAGACCTTAATTAAAAACCAAACCCAAAACCTCCCCCCCACCCCACCCCACACACACATTAATTACAATCTAATTAAGGAAAGCTTTAACCGGCATCATGACATCACCTGAAACTCTATCTGTTGGACCAGTGGAGACGTCGTCTACTCTGCTTAATTAAGCAAACTGCGGGGCCAGTCTTTCCGGCCTCTTAAACTATTTCACCTTTTTATTACTCGCTGTGGTGGATTAATTAAGAGAATCCCCGCTCCGGTCTTTGGTGGGCATCAATCGCAGCCGGCGACCGATACAAATAATCGTCTCTGCTCCTTGACGAGGGCCCAGCGAGGGTGTGTGTCACATCAAATGAAGTGAGCGATTAAAGTCGTGCAGTATGAGCAGTTTTCCTTTTTTTGCATCCATTTTATTTCCTGTTTCATTTCGAGCGCCGCCGTAAGTCTGGACTGTGATTAAAAGGCCTTTTAATGCTTCATCGTTTCCACTGTGTTACAAATTCTCTGAAGAATTAGAACTGACTTTAAATACATCCAGACACATTCCCTGTGCGTTTCCTATGGGGACGTGCTGTTTTACACCAACCGACAAACTATTAATTACCCGAGTCAAGCATAAAGTGTGTTGAGACAGGCTGAGTCCAATGCTAGCGCTCCATGCTAGCACTGTAGCTCCTGTTTTAAGGCTACCCCAGGAAAGTCCTTCAGTGGTTAGGCTGTTTTTTGGATCTCAGCTTAAAAGGTTGTGGGTTTGAACCCAAATGTCGGAAGACTGCCCTGCTCAAGTATGGCATCCTTGAGCTAGATGCCATACTTGATGAAATATCACTTAATCATCCTCTGATGTAAATTCAGGTCTAACAGCAGTAAAGGGAAGCTAAAGAACTGTCAAACAAATAAAAGTGTTTTTAAAAGAACAAAGAGTTTAAAAAAAATAGCTGAAATCAATTGAAGTCACTTCAGATAAAAGCATCTTCCACCAAAAAGAACGATATATCTTACTTTGACTTTGTCTTTACTTTACAGAACAATCTGGGAGTTTGAGGTATTGACATCGACTCGATGTCATTAAAACAATACTTTGCGTTTCACCTTGTCTTTGCGCGTTTAAGTTTGTTTCAATTTCTTCATCAAAAAACGGCGATCCACCACCTATACCTTCCAGTCCCACTAACATATCCATTATGCTGTATCAGATAAAAAGACTCAATATTGACCTCAGCAAATTGGACCGGTTTACTTGAAATGGCCCAAAGTGTTATCTTCCAAATTGAGAAATGCCACCCGCTTTAACTTTGAAGGGGCATGTGTGTGTGAATGTATGTGTGTGAGTGTATGTGTGTGCGCAAGAATGCTCCTTATTTTTTAGGTCAAAGAGTGACGGATAAAATTGGCCGATAAAAGTAAAGGGACCCTTCCTAATTCCATCTCTCCCTCTCTCTCCCTCCCTCTCCCTCCCTCTCCCTCTCCCTCCCATTGAAGTGATTGGGCCACCTTGGTAAAGGTTTGACATTTTCGCATCGAGAAGTTTCACATCAGAGAAATAGCCAGAGATGGAAGGGACACTGTTTGTTGTTCACAAACAGCATTGCCATCAATAGTTTTTAGGGCTGTCACTTTTTATTCGAAGTTCGAATATTCGTTCGAAGGTGGGGTGAAAAGTTCGAATTCGAAGTGTAATTCTCCATTCGAACTGTAAAAATGCGCAATGAAGAAGACAGCGGCGAGTGGCTTCTCCTCAATAAAGCGGCCCTCATGGATCCCCGCTTCTCCCGGTTAGTCCACCTTTCCCCTGCACAGAAACATCTCGTGACTGAAAGCCTCTCACACAAGCTCACTGAAACGGAGACCGACACTGATCGCAAACGACAGGGAGAAAAGTCCGCTGCTGCGCTGAGCGCGATGGGCAGCCTGTTTGGGGACTTATACAGCACGGCTGACAGAAGCAGCGGCAACGGTAACGGAGAGCTGCGAGACTACTTGTAATTTTCTTTCCGTAAGGAATAAAAAGAGCAGCATGCCGTGTTGGAGGTCGGCCTCACAGATTGTTCGTTTATATAGGCTGTGTCCGCATGGACGACATGCGCTCCGCATATCGCGCTCCGAGCAGTTATTGTTAATGTGTAAAAGACAGCCGCACTTGTGTGTCGGAGCTTCCTCTTGTTGTGTTTACAAATGTGTTATCAAAGATGTGTTTTTATCCTGTGCTGTTATGAATTCAGTAGGTATACGTCAAAAATCAAGACTGTTGTCGTGTTCTATGGGGGGGGCGGGGGGGGGGGGGGGGGGGGCGGTCGAATGTATTCGAATGTATTCGAATTAATTATGGACATTCGAAATTCATTCGAATTTCATTTTTGGAAAAAGTGACAGCCCTAATAGTTTTTAATCCATTTCTATTCTACCATTCGACTTTTCTTTCTGACTCATAGCCATCCACCGAGACCTTTAAGAGAAAAAGGAGCCACATTGAAAGAAAGAAAGAGAAAACTGACGAAAAACTAGTTTTATTGGAGCTGGAGAGCGGCCATGTTTAAATATCGGCAGGCCGTTAAAAGGGCCATGCTTCTCTCTCCAGGCTTTTATTGCTTGGAACCTGCATAACCCCCGATTTTATTTAACCCTCCCCCAGGTCCACATTATATCCATAAACAGAGAGAGGTATCTATTTGTTTTCAGGGTTTACGACCTGTCTCGGCTGTCGGGGTTATCTGAAACGAAAGCCTGCGTGGAATCCAACACATGCTCTCATGACATCCTCTCCCCATTCAGCTCTTTACAGAGAAGTTTTGGAAGAGGTGAGTCGGGGATGTTTTATCCATTATGGTGCGCTCCCCGTAGCTCGAACAAAGACCCCTACAGCCCATGATCCCTGCCCTATCTCAGAGGAAGACAAGGCCCGATCCCCTCCGAGCTGACCTTCTGGATGTAGAGGCCAAAGCTATAGGCCCGTGGCTAAGCCCCTACATTTAGAGGGTTTCAGAGAGAAAGACCATATCCATAGAGGGTTTTAACTCATGTCTTTAAAAAAAAAAAAAAAAAAGCCTGGTTTCATAGCCATGCAGAGCACAGGAGACAGGTTTCCGCAGAGTAAATAATGACATGGTTTTAACAACTGACAGCAGGGGGGAAGTGCAATTTTCATTTTTTAAGACCTTTGAGACCGGTGTTTGATACTGTAAACCTAGCAGATTTAATCAAATGCCTGAGATGGGATGAAATACTCTACAGCCTCAAGGTGTTGTTTTCATTTATTTTTCATACCTAATCATTTGTTTGTATTTTTTTTTACAAGCTTATTTCCGCTTTTATTTCGTCGGATGGAGTGCTCGCTAATGGGTGTTTTAGAAGATTTCTTCATAAGATAACTGAATCATCATACCGAATGTTTCTGTTGCACCATGCTATATGATCCGATTGATCAGTGGCCTTTCCAATAGTTCAAACCGGCTGTCTGGACAACACACAATAATGATGTAACCGGAGATCAACACACACACACAGACACACAGTGGATCTATGGCCTGACCTCAATATATTCCAAAGTAAATATAACCAACACTCGATCCTAACGCATGAGAATTGCCTTCCACTGTCTAATCATTCCTTTTATTACAGTTATTAAATTGGATAGTTATCTTGACATTCCCCATTATAGATGTTTCCAACAGTTGGCTACGCCTGTTAGCCAATGCCGACAATGTATTCTCCCACAAATTGCATAATGATTCTCGTTCATGTCTGGGTTCTAGTTGTCTTGTTTTGCCAGCTGCGAGAGAGCTGTTTTCTCAGCCTGTGACCTTGCGCTACTGTCCTCGCCATTAACACGCAGGGATACAAAACGGCTAATCGCGCGTACGCTTGTTCTGCTTTATAAACACCAACGTAATTACAATAATACTCAAATTGTTCTGTTTACATGAACAAAACTACAGCTGTCGTTTTGAAGGTGATGACGGATAAACCAGTTACCTTAATCAACTAGTAATGTTAAACGGTGTGCAAAAACGTGTCCCCACTCAAAATAGTTTTGTGTATTCAGCTGGTCACTGAAATGTCTGTAAAATCCGCCCAAATAGTGCCATGGCTTCACTGAGGCAGGATATTAATCAGATTTGAAAACGATACGGCCCCCGGAAATTAGGACAACATATTAACCGCAATTATATGCTCTATTAGAAACCTAAAGAGAAACATTCCTGACTGGGATCTCTGCTTTATATAAAGAGAGCTCCATGGCCAAAGACACAAAACAGAGTAGAATAGAGTTGGTTGAAACCGAAGTGAGATGACCTCAGAAGTACCTTATCAACAAGCCTTGATTCTTTGCTCTATGCAAGCAATCCCAATTGATACACCAACTCTAACCTGAAACCTAAAGACACAATACCGTTTTAAACCAATAACTCTATCAAAGAAAAAAACCATGCTATGTTATATACATTTTCAAGCTATTCTGTCTCTCACTTGGTATGTCAGTTTTCACTCTCGGTTGGACATACACAAAGCCGTTTCAAATCCTCAGTTCGAATGACAGAAAACCCTGACCTCTGACTGCTCACTCTCAAGGTAAACATGAGTAAAAAACGATGAACGCTAAACAATCCACTGCAGTCACGAGCGACCGATGGGACCTTTAAATCACATTCACGCAGCGATCAAATCTAAAACTCTGGCGTCTTTTCAGGCTAACCCTCACATGGGCGTCGGGTCTATTGCCAGGGCTACCTTGCCCTTATCCCTCCCCCATTCCCCCCGTCCCCGCCAGCCTTGCCCCCGAGCCATTGCGTTCTTGGATCGGTATGACCCTATTGATTTACACCCTAGTCCTCCCCAGCCAAGGTGCTTGGAAACGCTCCTATCACAGCAAACAGTCCATCCAATCCAAACGGAGAGCCAGGCAGTCAGGCAGGCAGGAAGGGAGAAATGATGAACAGCTGCATTGTAAACAACTCAGGAGCGCGGACTGCCCTGCATGTGGATGGGGGGTGGGTGGGTGGGTGTGGGGGGTATTTCATGTGAGAAGCCATAAGCAAACAGCTCATCGCATCAACAGATGGCTCCCAGATCCAAGCTAAATGTCAAGAAGGACTGGCAGGGAGGGCGGACTCACCTGCTGGGCGTGGGGGGTGAGGGATCAGGGTTCACAGAGGCATGGGGATGTTACACATGGTCGGAGGTACGTCGTGACGATGGAGTCGACGCTGATGGAGGGATCCATGGAGAAAGGGGGCCAGGCAAACCAGCGGAAAGCTCACAAAGCTTCAGAACACGGCGGGCCGCTTCGCTTTAACTTCAACTGTCAGATTATGGTTTTTGCAGGCTGTATTCTGGCGGCAGCCCGAGTTTGAAGGACAGCCGCGGTTTGTATTCGGTGAATGTGTTTCACGGCGGGATGAAAGTAGGTCACAGAGCTAATACAGTATCTTATTTGGAGTTTTATTAACATTTCAATGGGTTTCGAGATGTGCCAGTGACCTATTTCTTCCGATTCTGCTGCAGAAGTCTCAGAAACGATAGCAATTTTCACCTTTCTCACCAAGGGAAATCGCCGCCACGTGTTGGTAATCCAAAGTACAATGCTCTCTGTGGTCGTTTCACACAAAAACGTATTGAAGCGGGTCTTTGCGGTTTTTCAAAGTCATCTCTGTAAAATCGTCCCCCTAGTCAACGTGTTGAAGTTAAGGCCCAGCCTGGCCCTCTCTAAAAAAATTGAATTACCCCTCCCTTATCTCCTTTTTTGTGGCAGTATCAAACGATTTGAATGACACCAATCAGGTCCTTTTAAAAAGGTGTCTGAGGGGGACAACACCCTTCCATCTCCCATCCCTTTCTTCTGTAAATTCATTCAGATCCCATTGGGAGGAAAAGGATATATGAAGAATTGACACATTTAGTTTGCAAATTTGACTGTTTTGTTGGACTTGAGAGTGAAATGACAGAAACTCTTGACTCAACTCCAGCCAGGGAGAGAAAATGTGGAATTTAAATGAATCCCATAAAGACAGGCTACTGGATCATTTTGTGGCTGCGGTGTCAACTGGCACACCTGAAAAGGGTTTGGGTTCGATTCCCAATGTCTGCACTGCACCTGTAGGCATCCTTGAGCAAGATACCCGCCTCTTAATGACCTGTATCTGAATTCAGAGTCTTTTCGGAGAGGAGCATCTGCTTAGTGATTCAACAATCATTTGACATCAAGGGTGCACTCACACTAAGCCATCTGGCCCTGGCCGTTGGCCGTTTTCACACTTTCACACGTGTTCTCAACGGGCCACACTCACACTGGCAGATTTGAGCACGGTTAGGTGTGAAAACGGCCACGGCCAGATGGCCTAGTGTGAGTGCACCCCAAGAGACCACCCCCCCCCCCCCCCCCCCCCAACACACACACACACACACACACACACACACACACACACACACACACACACACACACACACACACACACACACACACACACACACACACACACACACACACACACACACACACACACACACACACACACACAGTAAAGCACTTTGGGTACCTTGACCGCGTTTCATATATGCAATCAATGCATGAAGCAATTATTTGACTGAAACCATGTGAAGCAATTAACAAAACATGGAGCATCACAAGGTTACTGAGCAGCAACCGTGATGTGGAGGAAGCAAACTTGCAGAGAGGATATGTGTTTGATAGTTTGGCGATTTGCACCGATTTTGTGGGCTGAATTCACGGGCTACACCTCCTGAAGGCTTAGCTGTGAGTTGCAGGGGCCGACTGACTCCGTTCCCTCCAAGACACGCTGGAGTGTAAAACCAATTAGCCCACAACTTTGTACTTCAAAGAGCCCCAACAGCTTCAGATAAAACATTATCATTTAAGATAAATGAAGGCGCATTTATTTTGAAGCCGTTTTTGCATATGTATGTGGGCCAGTGAGTCGACTGCATCTGTTTGACAGTGCACAGTGAATACATTTATTCATCAGTGTGCCTGTGTGTGCATTTTTTGGGGGGTATTTGGTGTGTGTGTAGGTTTGCATCTCTGTGTTCATGTATATGGCTGTGGGTGGGATTAGTTGGGATTTTGTGTGTGTGTGTGTGTGTGTGTGTGTGTGTGTGTGTGTGTGTGTGTGTGTGTGTGTGTGTGTGTGTGTGTGTGTGTGTGTGTGTGTGTGTGTGTGTGTGTGTGTGTGTCTGGATTTATTGTCATCGCCTGTGAGATTGGTGTATGTATATGCATTTATATGCGCACATGTGTGTTTGCGTGTGTGGTGTGTGTGTGTGTGTTGTTTATTTGTGTGTTCGTGCGGGCGAGTGCGTGTGTGTGCATGTGTGCGTGCATGCTTGTGTGTGTGCACACAAGCCGCTTGTTTTTGTGTCAGTCTGTGTACACATAATGGGAGGAGGATGTATTTAAATAAACGGAAGAGGGTGCGAGAATGTCATGAGCGCTTCATTATCAATTCTGCTCAAATGGAGGCATTAACATATCAAAGGATGTTGCTGTTTATGAAGAGAGCCGTTATCAGCTGCAACACCATTAGTCTGATATGTGACGCCAACGCAGTCGGAGATGCAAAGAGATTAAGCTCAGGCTGATGAGAAACATTTAGCTCCGTCTACGACTTCATTCACTAGCAATCATGTTCCCTCGCTGTAAAATATAATTTAAAGATAGATATTACACAAGGAATGCGTCGGTATATCGGTGGCTTAAACGCCTTTGTTTTGAAGGAGTGCAAAGGAATGCAGTGTTACTACAGTCAGAATAAGTAACTAAAGGATGGAAAATATTTTACCTGCAACAATATTGTCGCAGGTAAAATGAAAACCTGCTTTACAACTAATGCTACATGAAAGAATATATCATATCATATCATATGTTGTGCGTTTGGTTGTGTGCGAGGGAAGCTTCAAAGTATTCAAATGCGACTGATACGACCCATATCATTGAACATCAGGGTTCCCTTTGGAGACTAAATCTATTCATTTCCAGTGTAAGAACTGGGACTCCTTTACTACTCCATATTTTTACCTTGATCAACGCTTTTTATATTAACGATTGACATAGGACACTCTTATCAGGTAGGTTTCTGCTTCCATAGCAGTCAGTCTGACAGTTTGAAACACACACACACACACACACACACACACACACACACACACACACACACACACACACACACACACACACACACACACACACACACACACACACACACACACACACACACACACAGTTCCCTGCTTGCGTTGCAGTTAATAGAATGCTCCTTCTAAAGCAGTGCAACGCCAAAGTAAACATCAGAGAACAACGCATCGGCAGCGTGTCAAGAGATCGTATCGGCGGGCGTCCGTCAAACCGCCCGCACGTTTGAAAAGCGACATCACAGAGATTGCTAGACCCCTCCCTCAGCACCCCATTTAACCCCCCTCCCCACCCTTTAACACCGTTACCCCATGCTGCCAACCGCCACTTTTTTATCCCAGTGTTTCTCTGTTCGTTTCTTCTTTTTCTTTATTTTTTCCGGTTTATTTGAACGAGACACAGTTGATGGAGATGAATTCCCCAGGCTCATTACCTTGGTGGCGAGGTGAGGGGGGAGAGATGGTTCCAGGGATTATCTTGGGGGGGGTCCCTGGGGCTGGAGGTGCTGGGGGGGAGGGGGGGAGTGACCTACAAGACCTCAAGGACAGATGGAGAGCTGCATTACTTGGTCATCCTCAGCACAGCCTTGCTCCAGTTCATATTTCCCCAACCTAACAGGTTTATTAACAGGTTGATTATTGAAATCTGTTATTGTTGTTAGAATATTATACCGGCTACTGCCATTAGTAGTAGTACTGGTAGTACCAGTACTACTGTTGCTCGAAAACACCGCCAATTTTTTTAAATGTTTTTATTGATATTGATTTGGTCACAACTCTACTTGCGTAATAGGACCTAAATGAGCTTGAATTACTTTGTTGTTGGAGACAGAATTTAATGCGTTCACTCTCAAATCTGATGGCTGCAAAACAACAGCATAACAGCATCTGTTGATTACATACGCTGATATTGAAAGTCTTCAAAACAGACATTTGTAGATAGAAATGGCATGATCCCCTTACCAACCCCTGTAGACGCATTAATTTAACGCTAACATTAAAATGGCCCTCGCAACTGAACAAGCTTTTTTAGCCTCCTTTCTAATGAAAAGCATCCCTTGCAATGAAACAGGTCACTTTCTAATCAAAGTGTCTCTTTAAGAAAACACACACACACACACACACACACACACACACACACACACACACACACACACACACACACACACACACACACACACACACACACACACACACACACACACACACACACACACACACACACACACACGGGATGGGGTGGGAAGGGGGGAACACACACACACACACGGGATGGGGTGGGAAGGGGGGAACACACACACACACGGGATGGGGTGGGAAGGGGGGTACACACACACACACGGGATGGGGTGGGAAGGGGGGTACACTCACACACACACACACACACACATACACAGAGACAGGCACACAAACAAACACACACTCACATACACTCACACACACAAAGACACTCACTTAAAGTGTCTCTTTAAAACTCATGCACACACACGCGCACACACACACAAACACACACACACACACACACACACACAAACATGACAGCAGAGTCCAGTGGTCTGGCTGTTACTCCAAAGATTCAAAACCTCAAAGTTGAATTGTAGGAATCTGCCAACAAGAAGCCATTGACCCAAAGAAAACTAAAAAATATGAAAATGTCTACCTAATGATAAAGAAATGAAAACGAACCCAAAAAAATTGCAAAACGAATTGTATGGATCGACGTTTAGCTGATAGAATGCGTTGAGGCACCACAGCGCAATGTGAAAGGTCCTTCGATAAACCATTCAGGTTACGAACACGAAAACGTAGAACACGCCGACATCAATCTGGAGGTGAAAACCTCGTTAAGCATCCTAGTCACCTACTGTGTTAAGCCGAGAGGGCTTTTGCTCAGTAAAACCTATATATGTGCATCTATATGACAGATGGAACGACACTTCAGCCCCAGCAGATTACACAGCTTTTAGGTTTCTGAGCCCCGAGAATCAGCAACTAAATGAGTTTGGTGCCGGGGGGGGGGATTATTCAGAGTGCTATTTTTAGCAGTCGATTCTGCAGTTGCATAATTTTCAACGTAAAATAAAAAAAATAAGATAAGAACGAATACAGGCACTGTTTAGGGGGGTTAAGAAGCGCCTTTGACACATCACAATATTTTAATAGGGAGGACAGGGATGCAAACACAATTACGTTTCAGTGTGTATGTGTGTGTGTGTGTGTGTGTCTCATAGTGAAGTGTGTGTGTGTGTGTGGGTCTCAGTGTATGTCTCAGTCTGTGTCTCAATGTGTCTATCTCAGTGTGTGTGTGTGTGTGTGTGTAGGTGGATCTGTGTCACAGTGGGTATCGGCATGTGTGCTTGTCTCAGACTATGCGAGTGTGTGCACGTGTGTGCATGCGTGCATGTGTGTGTGTGTTCATAGGTATCTATCTCAGTGTGTGTGGGTGTGTATGCGTGGACCTGGGCCTCACCGTAATTCGGCACGAGTGCGTGTCTTGTGTGTGTGCACGTGTGTATGTGTGCTTGTGCCTGTGTGTGATTAAAGCCAACCTTTATGGGGGGGAACTCCTAGGACCGCACGTGCACGCGGACGTGCGCAAGAGACGGTGGGTGAGCAAGAAAAGCACGAGGGCCGCTTTCAGCAAGGAAGTAGACGCTGCGGAGCGAGAGCAGGAGAGAGGGCCGCAGTTAGTACGGGCGTCAATAATTAATGCGGGAGAGGGTCTGGTCTGTCGGAGGGCTGTGGGGGAATATATGGATGTTTGAGAAATGCTAATGAAAGAAAAGGAGCCTGGACGACATCGCTCTGCACGGACCCGTTTGTTTTTAAGCACGTCAGCACACGGCTCAGGCTCACGGTGGCGAGGTAGCGGCGTCTTTAGGGATTACGGCACAAATGGCGACAGACGCACACATAATGAGAGTCGCAGAACTTCCGAGAGGAGGACATGGAGGGGAGAAGGTGGGTGTAGAAGAAAGGGGGCAGCAATTGTTTTTTGGGATGTCAGTCTTCTCAGACTAGCTGTAATTCCACGGGGGCAGTAATCCTTGCGCAGTTCACCCTGAAAAATCTGCTCCCAGACGATATTGATTCACTGTTGGAAAGTTAATCAACGTACAACATCAGAACGAGTCTTTTTACAGCCTTAGTCTGGGAACAATAAAGAAAAGGAGGAAATTCTATGTATTATTAATGTATCATTTCATGTGCACCACACACAACAATATACGCTCACACTGACGTTGATTAATGCCACTGTTTCTTATAAACGGCGGCCAAAATTGCTTTGTGATTTGTGCCTTCTATTTGCCTGGAACAACCCTTTCAGTTACTCAACAAACTCGAGGCCGGCAGCGCTCACGGAAACGTTAATAGACGCTACGGTATTGGGGAAATTAATTACTCGCATTAGGATTTTCCAAGACATTTGCCTGGAGCATGTAGGAGCGGCAACCGTAACCAATCGCGGCTGTTTAGGTCTCCCTGTACCGTGTTCACGTGTTAATGTGCGTATTGTGTCGACGTTGTTTCCTCCTTGAAGAGCGTTTTTTTGTGTTAATGCGGTAAACTCTACGGATTTCATCCACCACGCCGTTTAACCATGGATTATTGTGCGCTTTTTAGGGAATGTGCTTCGTTGTTCTACTTAACAACCGTTCAGAGATTATATTAATCTCACGGGCCTAATGTGGAAACCAGTGGGGCTAGTTCATCATCAAAGATAATTTCTTAAAATAGGGAAAATATCCCTGAATTTACAGGCCCCTCTGCTAAAGGCACCTTTGAAATGGATGATAGAAGAGTCCGATGAATCATATTAGCTGCTTATCCACCTTAAGAAAGAGCTTGGTTTCTTGTAATGCTCCATTTAAATGCATGGTAAGAAATTAGGCTTCTCTTTCCCCATCTTGATAATGTGGGAGAGAGTGTACTGTAACGTGCTGTCCTATTGCCGTCCAATCAGAGATAGCGATCTGAGGACGAAACCGAGATACCGTCTCTCGTGGCAGATTGTCAAAGAAAAAAAACCTGATACGATCTCTCCTCTCTCTCTCTCTCTCTCTCTCTCTCTCTATTCTCTCACCCCTCTCTCTTCCGCTCTTTCTTCCTCACCTTTTTTTATATCTCCTCTCCTCCGCAAACTCTTCAAACTCAGTACCTATCCAATGTACCACAATCTTGGCTTGGCTCGAAGGAGAGGGAAATAGAAAAAACCAAACCCCTAAAGGGAATCATTTTCCTCTAGTGAATATCTAATTCCCATCAGATCCCATCCTGTCCAATGAATTATTAGTCTGAGAGGCATCGAAGACAATCCCTTGAGCGTGCTACCGCTATAGGCTACATGCTTGTGCTGCATGATACAGGCTAGCAATATACGCTTTGTGCTAGTGCTATACACTACATGCTATCAGTAGGCTATATGTTGGCACTATACGATATACTCTAGCTCAGGGGTCAGCAACCCTAGGCACGTGTGCCACCACTGGCATGGGGCAGCATCATCATTGGCACACTTAAAAAAAAAAAAAATAAGGGTTTTTTTCACTTTATTCTGTTCAGGGCATTTCCTCCCAGTGCAGAATTTTTTAGATTAGTTACAGAAAGCAGTGTTCTGAAATGGGACCAATTAATAGTTTTTAAACCTGTGTTGTGAGCAATAGAGAAGGATATATTTAAAATATTGTTGCAAGTGGCCTGTATGCATCGCCTTCACATGGTTTTTCAAAGCTGTACATGTCTTAAAGATATTGATGTGGATGGTTCCAACATTCTCATAAATTCTCTTTTTTTACCTTTCTCACAGTGCAAAATGAGTTTTGAATGAGTTTCTGAAAATGATGTTTTAAGATGGGACACATGTAAGATAATTTTTAAGCCCATGTTGCAAATATAACAACCTTAAAATGTTGATGCATGATTGTGGACTATATGGAAATAGTACAATTCCAGGTCTTCTGGAAATGTTTTTGGTCGCTGTCGTTAATGTGTGTTATACATGCAACGGCTGCTGGGTCGCAAGACAAATTTCAGCACTGCTGACGAATAAAGTTCATATCATATCATATCATGTCATAATTCAGCTTAATTTTTTATATATTGTTGCTTAAGGCACACTCATTAACGAGAAAATGTCAAACTGGCACTGCATGTTGAAAAGGTTGCTGACCCCTGCTTTAGCTCTATATACTACCTGTTGTACCTTTTGTTATACACTAGATCCCAGCACTATCCAAAACAAACTAGCACTCTACAGTACATGCTAGCCCTATACGCTACATGTTATTACAGCGCTATATGCTACATGATAGCAGTATACGCCATAAGCTAGCGCTATACAATACACGCTATGCCTATATGCTACCTGTAAGTGTCATACTCTACACACCAGCAAAATAGCGCCGTACGGTACATGCTAGCTCTGAATGATACACGCAAGCGGAGCCATCCACATAACACTGAGCCCTATAGCGGCTGTCTCCATGCCCCCCCTCCCCCCTAACCATGCCACTTCATCAACAGTCAAGCTCACGAGCTCCTTCACCTTCGCTTTGTTTGGGCGGGAGCGGCCATGTCTGATAAGAGCCGTCCCCCCAAGCCCCACACCGCTGATAATGGCAAGTGTCATTAATCACCGGCGCAGTGGGAGGATGAGATAGAGCGCAGGTAGGGGGGGGGGGGGGGGGGGTATAGAGAGAGAGAGAGAGAGAGAGAGAGAGAGAGAGAGAGAGAGAGAGAGAGAGAGAGAGAGAGAGAGAGAGAGAGAGAGAGAGAAAGTACAGAGGGAGCAGGTAGCAATAGAGAGAGTTTCCCGCGCTGCCCTCCCTACGGGGCCCCTTTAGCGATGCCAGCTCCTAATTAACGGATGCTAGGGGCCCCCTTTCTCTGTCTCCGCCCTACCTAGATATACATCAAAACAACCACATCATGAAGAGGGCGAAGAGAGGGGGGGGGGGGGGGGAAGAGAGAGAGAGAGAGAGAGAGAGAGAGAGAGAGAGAGAGAGAGAGAGAGAGAGAGGAGAGAGAGAGAGAGAGAGAGAGAGAGAGAGAGAGAGAGAGAGAGAGAGAGAGAGAGAGAGAGAGAGAGAGAGAGAGAGAGAGAGAGAGAGAGAGAGAGAGAAAGAGCTAGAGCAAGAGAGAGAGAGAGAGAGAGAGAATGACTACTGGGATCCAGGGACAAGTATGCTTGTCAGTATTTATAGCGTTTGAGTGCTACGCATTGTGTGAATGACAGACACAAAACAATGCCGTTGTTCCCATTTCCATGAGAGCAACCAAGAAATGCTTTGCTTGAACAACATGAAATGTTTCAATTGAGTTCCCCAGCATTACCCCTGTGTACATGTTCTTGTTGTGCGTGTATACAGCACAGTGAGCACAGACAGCAGGACTTCGGCGTTTACCAGCAAAAGGGATTCATATGTTTTATAGACTAGAACAGAAAACAAGCTTGAGGAAAATCAGGAAGAATCCACTCGAAAAACAACCTCAAAAAAAGAACCCCCCCGGTGCTCGGAAACTTTATCTAACTTTATTTACTTCACAACAGGGGGGGGGGGGGGGGGGGAATGCAAGCTACTTTATCTTCTAAAATCGCGGCGGGATGCAGTCGTGACTCGTGTGCAGGCTGTCGCTAGTTGACTTGGAGACAGGAACGTGATGAGCACTGACATCTGGCCCTCTGGATAAACCCAAGAGAAGCAGGTGACGTAGCGCCAGGAACCATGCGTAGAAATAACGCAAAGGGAAGAATGGAAAAGAACCTCAAGACTAAATGAAAATGAGTTTGGGCTCGTGCTAAACAAAAACCGATAGGCCAGCAGCTTTTGGTACGCAGAAAAAGCAGGGCGGGATAAAAAGTGTAATATGTTGGAGGTCTCCTTAATTAGCTGGCAAGGAGCGGCAGCAGAGCTGGCTCGGTGCCTGGAGCCCCCCAGGAGATACTGTAGCGCTCACAACACGGAGAGAGATGAGAGACTCGGGGGGGGAGAGGGGGGGTTTGCGTGGGTCTGTGTTGGTACGTGTTTGTGTGTGTGTGTGTGTTTTCGACTATATGTGTGTGCATGCACGTTTTGTATGGGGTGTGTATGTTTGTTTCCTTGCCTCCCTGTCTGTGTCTGTGTGTGTATATTTTAATGTTTTTGCGTGCCCTGTGTCTGCAGGAGTCTATGGATATGTACACGCGTTAACGTATGTGTGTGTATCCATGCCTACGTGTCTATGTACATGTGTTGACATGTATGTGTGTGTGTCCACATCTATGCGTCTATGTATACGTTAATGTATTAACATGTGTGACCATATCTATGTGTCTATGTATATGTTATACGTGTTAACGTGTGTATGTGTCCATGTCTATGCGCCTATGTATATGTTAACATGTGTGTGTGTCCATGTCTCTGTGTCTATGTATATGTACATGTGTTAACGTGTATGTGCGTGGCGATATCTTAGTCTATATATATGAACACGTGTTAACATGTGTGTGTTTGTATGTCCCTGTATGTGTGTCTGTGTATATGTATATGTACATGTGTGTGTGTAACTAAACCCAGAGAATAGAACACGAAACGCTGGATTCTAGAACCTCCCACGAACCAAGAGCCCCGGCCCCAGGAGGGGGGAGGTGGGGGGGGAGACAGTGGTGTGGGGGGTGAGTAATTACACGAGTGCCTTGTTTTACTGTTGTCTTCCACCATAAGAGACTCCCCAGCCCCCCTCCCCCGACACACACACACTCTCCCCGTGTGGAACAAAGCAGACCGGACCCTTAGCTACCCTCACACATCACCAATCAGTGTTTTGGATTACAGTAATTATGGAGTTTCTGATCACTGCGGTAACCCTGATCTTTGTATGTGTCGGTGTCGTTCTTGCGTGACTGCATTCTTCTCTGTTGCACTAATGTCGGGGCAGTGCGTGTGTGAGCCTGGAAACATCATTATGTATTAATCTCTGCTTTGTTGTGCTGTTGTGGATGATGCATCCCTGGTGTGTGGTGGAGCAGAGAGGCGGCCACCTTGTCATGTCTATGATTACATTTCTATATCCTGCTTTTCTCCGCCCCGGGACAGGAAGTGGATGTGGGGCTCTGTCCACGGTGGCGATCGGATGATCAGATCAGCTGAAATGCGCACCAATCACCACCTCTTAATTTTCACTGCAATACACCCCCCCCCCCGGCACCAACTCCCACACCCCCATCCACACACACACACCCCCCCTCCAGCCCACCCGAGAGAAATGATCCCATCTCAATTACACCTCACACAGCTGTGCGTTTACCTTCGGCTCCCAAAATCCATAATGAGCTTTTCTATTTTATTTATTCTTGTTGTTGGTGGGTTTTACGCCAACTGGCTGGTGTGATTGCTTCGTCTACGTGATGAACACTCAAGACGCCTCTTTCCAAGAAACGAGGGGAAAAGCGATGGCTTCTATTCAGGGTTTAAAGGCAGCGGGACGGAGTGAGGAGAGAAGAAGAGGAAAAGAAACTAAGAAAAAAGACTTGCCAAACTGAGGGAAAAACATATTGATCCATATGCATTGTCTCGTTAATTTAGCTGGAGGTGTGGATTCCTGCCCGGGTCGATACCGCAATGACTGCATCTTTATTCTTCGCTGTAACCTATTACTGTCCGAGAAATGCGAGGCCTGCACCACAATTAGAGGCGTGGAGCAGGCAAGGCCGATCGATGGCCGAGATGTATGATCTGTTCTGCGGGAAGCAATAAGTAGCCCGAAGGTTCAGAAGGCGCTCTGTTCCAAGGCTAAAGGCTAATCCGGGCGAGTGACTTCACCCCCCCTTAGTCGATGACCACCAACCGCTCTCCAGGAGGATGGGCTTTAATAGGCCAGGGGACTCCTCACCATGTCAAGGTACAGAGCCAGGGTGCAGCAGGTCGTTTCCACCAATCAGGGGTCCTTATTGGCCGATTATTTTCAGTAATCTATCAAGGTTTTTTGGGGGGGCGGCGTGAAGTTATGAAATTGGTATTAACCTTCAATAAATATGCAGATTTTCCGCCGTCATGGAAGAATTTAACAAGGAATTAGGAAATCATTAAAAAAAGGGGCTACCTATTTGAAAGGGCATTTTAATAATTAGAGCGGAAGGGATAATGAGGGTTATTAATAAAGTAGTAAAAAAAAATGAAGGTAAAATGCAATGTAAATGGAGACAAATTTGACGATAAAAGTGTGTGTTTTAATGATATCATTATTTTTTACAACAGAAAGATTGCACAGGAGGAAATTCAAACCCAACATATGTGTGTGTGTGTGTGCGGTGATACATAGGAAAGTGGGAGTGGAGAAAACACGGACAGGGTCTTAACAAAGATGTCACTCAAAGGGCTGCATCTGCACAAACGACGATGCCATCTCCGTTTACCTCAACACCCCCTCCCCCCCCCCCCCACATCGGCTGTGCTTCCTTATCAGCGCTACTGTAGCCGTTAGCTTATTAGTCTGTCCTTCGCTGCCATTTCCTGCCACGGTGTACAAGTAAATAAAATGACAATAAATCACCATCAGACTTTAAGATTATGTTTAGAATAACACTGTGGTTTATGAAAACGTCGATGGCACTACGCAACGCAAGACAACAGGGAACGCTTACTTTTTTTATACATAAAATAACAGGAAAAAACTCAAATTCTGATTAAACTGACATTGATGGATTGCATCACCGCCCTCCAAAAAAAAATGCAAAGTGACTTTTTTACAGCCTGACAGGCTGACAAATTGACATGGCTTATTGTGTGGGTGGTCTGTCTGGTCCGAGCTCTGTGGGGGGAGGAGTGAGCTTTAATAGATTGTCAAGCAGAGGAAGTCGGTTTAAAAAGTTTTGCCGACAAAGAAAGGAATTGCGAAAAAAACACAAAAACATTTTAGTGGACGGGACTTGACACTTTTGTCATTTTCTTGTTATTACCCTCATAGTTTATTTTTATTTTTTGCATTACTCAGGCCGTTGTGCTACCAGGATATGGCTGTTTTGTGTAGCACCACACGGCTTAAAAATCCCTCCAGGCCTTGGTCTATTTCTGGGTGTGGAGACGTTATTGAGAATAGCTAGGGCCGGCAGTCATTTGTCTATGGATTCCAGAGGCACGTTTGAGGAGTTTTGCCTCTCAGGTATTCACTGCAGCATGAAAAGCAATAAATAGTGGCGCTATCTCACTGCTAAAGTCCACTAACCTGCTGAGGACAGAGTGCTCTATATGTAAATGAGAGTGACTTGTAACACAAACTGCCACACACACACACACGACGCACACACACACTTACTTGTACACACACATGAAGGGTCACACATATATATATAAATGCGTCTGGGTGGCCGCAGACACACTCTACAGACACATGCACAGACTCTACAAACACACATCTGACTCACACTCTTTATAAACACACACACACCAACGAGACACACACATATTTACACACCTCGATGGCCACACAGACACACGCACACACTACATAGATACTAGCCCACACATACACAGCCCTGTGTTTCAGACGAAACTCAAACTGCCCAGCGAGTCCTTTTTCCTCCCGCGTCTCTCTCTCTCTCTCTCTCTCTCTCTCTCTCTCTCTCTCTCTCTCTCTCTCTCTCTCTCTCTCTCTCTCTCTCTCTCTCTCTCTCTCTCTCTCTCTCTCTCTCTCTCTCTCTCTCTCTCTCTCTCTCTCTCTCTCTCTCTCTCTCTCTCTCTCTCTCGGTGTGAATGAAACCCGACAGCCTTGTTAATACCACCCCATAAATCAGCGTGCGGGCCCCGGTCCTGTAGGCCCACCGCGGTCCACCTCCGTCCTCTCGCCCTGAAACTAAAAAGGATGAAAGCGGAGGAGAAGGCGCCGGCCCACCCTTCCTCCTCCCCGACTGCAGTCCCACGCCGACCCATTGATCCGACCTATGAAAAGGAAAAACCTGCAGAGACCAAAGCTAATTCCGGCTGATCACAGACATGAAGCGACCTCAAAGGAGAGCGACCACGCATGTTCTGAGAGAACCGCCTCCGACCGGCCCCGGCCTCCGCCGCTGACTCATAGCGGGTCACGGAGCGGCGGGAAAAAGGAAAAGCAAATTAACAAGATGGAAGGGTATTTCATTAACCGCGACGGCGCCGCTTCGGCCTGTCAAGCGCTTTCTTTCTGTGCAGAGACGTCAGGCCGAACAAAGAAGCCTTCGTGATGTTTGATTTTCCGAACCAAACACCTTTACCACTCTGCCAAAATTAAAGCGATGCTTCACCAGGGATTTGGAAAATTGCTTCAAAGTCAATGATAAACTCGGACTAGAAAGTACGCCAGGTGTAGGAGCAATAGAGGATTCATTGAAACATGTTCAAAATATTTTATTTTATATAACTGACTGAAGTACTACTACAAGTATGTGTGCATTCAAAGCAGGTGTCCAGTATGAACAGCTTCTGCTAAGCTTCACTATGTGGTCTTGTTTCTGTGTTCTCCAATTCTCTTTCGTCTCTCTGCCACCATAAACAGCCTAAATTCCGATCATAATGCAACATCACCAGATACTATTTACCAAGCTAGACACTCCAAGAAGCAGGTCCACTGGGAAGCGGGGTGAGGGCCGAGGTATCAAAGCTATCTACAGGTGGGCCGCATATATTGGAGATGGACCCAAGCAGCGTTAAGGAGCCGAACACCACTACACGAGATGTGAGCGCACACTTGTACATCGATCCACATTTTACTGACACCTGTGGGTGTTAGCAAGATGTAGATCAATAGGCTCCTTGAGCGAGACGCCCAACCCCTACCCGCTCATTAATGACAACTGCATCCGAATCTTTAAGTCATGGGGTTGCACCAAGGCTGAGGGCTGATATCGTAGTTCTATATTTATTCTAACCTGGCTGTCTACTGCGTGAAGTGCATCACACTATTTCCAGCACAGAGGTTTGGCATTGATGCCGTGCTCTCACTCAGGAAGGCAAAGGAGTAAAAAAACAACAAAGTAAACAACTGAACAATAGACAGCGTCTCTCAAAGGGTTTCCTTTGGCTAAGAGAAAATACGAAAAAAAAAAAAAAAGAAAAACATGAATTCCCAGTTAAACATAGCAGCCTGGAGTAGCCAACTAACTCAAATAAGGTTCCGAAACTGGTGCTTGTGCGGAAGCATCCTACATCCATTTAGGAACTTTGTGTTCTTCTGCAAACAGCTGTTACATAACACCCCCTCTTCAAGTCAAATGCGATTCTCATGTTAAGGTGTTAAATGTTGCAGAGCTTCTCGGTACGGTACAGCAAGCTCTCCCTCCTTCACCTCACAAGATGCCCCCCCCCACCCCCCCCTACCAACCGCGTCTCCTCTGTTAAGGAGGGAGGCACCACACTGATAAAGCACGTCAAACTCAAACGTTTTTGAAACGCTTGTGACACCCCCCCCCCCCCCCCCAAATAAGTTATGGATCACAACTCGTCTTGGGCATGTTACATGCGCGAGAAGCCGTTTGAAATTTGAATTGAATTTTCGTTTGCGTCCGATATTGGAATCCGTTGATCAGTTCTCCGCACCAGCGATCGACTCCGCCTCCTCCGAATTCATCCATCTCTCCCCTGAGCGACGGGCACTCCATCATAACTGAAAGTGACTCCCAGGAACAACGCGGGCGCTGCGAGGTTTAAAAGGATCCGCTAAACAGCGTGGCAGCAGGCGGGCCGCGTGATGGATGGGCAGGATTAGAAGTGCTGACTTTCAGAGCTAAACGACAGTGACGTGCATATAGGCCACAGTTACCGTCGCTTTAAAAAAAAAAACAGGCATCGACCCTCCTGTCCGACCCGACACACAGAAAACAGTTCAACCGCGCTGCCGTCACCACGGTGATCCGAACGGGCCGTCTGAGTAGGCAGCTTCTCCTTTTCCCCACGTATCACGTACATGCAGGTACAAAGACAGGTAAACATCATTAATATTCAGAAGGTAAACATACACAGCCATACAAGTGTGCACGTGGTACCCGAAACGCTCAGATGCACACCCACACACAAACACACCGCTCTCCAAGACACCCTTACCCTTAAAACACAAGACCCTCCACTCAAGTCCTTTACCTGTAAAGTGGTGTGAGATTGCAGAGAGTACCGTGCCATTCAGAGCACGGTCAAACATGTTTCAAATGGTTTCAAGCGAGTGTTTTTAACCGGGGCGCGTGTGGCTGCGTCGCATTGATGCTTTCTTTCTCTTCATCCACTGCATCATATCCTGATGCTCATTGACACACTCAGCTGCTGCTGACGTGTGCTGGGAAATGCGGGAAGCCATGAAATTACGCATTTTACACCGAACTGCGATGCATTGAGACGTGGCATCTGCACCTGGGAAGCTGCGGGATGCGACCGCAAGCTCCTCCTCTGCAGATGTGGGAGACCTTCTTGTTAGTCAAGTCTGATCAATGGAAAAGTTCCCGGTTTTAAAAAAGATGTTCCTTCCACTTTTGATTTTGAATTTGTATTCCGCTGATGATCAGATCGAAGGACTGGCTGAATGAATGAAGGTGAACCCGAGTGTTAGGGAGTAGATTAGGAGACAGGGAGGAAGACTAGACTAAGAGGAGGAGGGAAGGAAGGAAGGAAGGAACTGACAAGATTGAAATGCGCCTTTGAAGAACAAAAGCAATGTTTGGATGCTGCGATGAATGGAAAGATCCGAGATGACAAGATTTGATATGACGCAACTTGATCTGTGATGTGGTATGAGAAGATAAGAGTGTCAAATAGGATCACAGGACATCGGTGTAGCAACAAAGGATGTGGAATGAAACATATTCATGGATCCATTACTCATGATACCTGTCACTTCCATATTATCAGTCTATTTACTATTCAGTATAATGCAGGTGCCATTCAATCTCCCGAAGGCTCTTTCTGTCCACTCCTCCTAGCCTAGTTTTGTAGCCTGACATCCCCACACTAATTCACAAATATATATTAGTTGGAAACCTCTAGACCTACAACCAATCAGAGCAACGATATGTGTGACTAGGGCTGAACGATCTATCGTTTGACCGAAAATCGCGATCTCAAGCATTACGATTTTTGGGATTGTCAAAGCTGCGTTTTTTTAGTTTTTTTTTTAAATTTATTTTACAAAAGTGCAATTATTTTGATGCTGATGAGCCATTGAAGCAAGTTTACTTAAGAAAGAGGGCTCCCTTTTTATTTGACTTTTTTGGTTGTTGTTTCTTAGGTACTTGAATAAACAGTCTTGCATTTGAAATCTGTTGCCAGCAGTTTTCATTATTGCATTACCTTAATGGAATTCATTGGTTATATTAATTTATACTGAAACTTGATTTAAAGAAAATAAATCGTGGTTGAAATCGAAACCGCAATCTCTACCAGAAAAATCGCAATTTCAATTTTTTCTTAAAATCGTTCAGCCCTATGTGTGACAAACCAATAGTGATCCCATAGGGCGGTCAAGTCAGCGTATCAACCCGCCAACCATTAGATAAAGGTTTGTGATTGGTCAGACCCGGGCCAGGCCTGCTGGAAATCTGTCTGAACGAGAGGGGGGCCAGAGGCACATGCCAGAGCAAATAAAACAGGAGCTTGCAGATTTGTCTGGTTCCCAGGTTCCTAGATTTCTTTCCTGCCCATAATCGACTATCCCGTCCACTGGGATCACCTCCTTTCATATAGCCAGTCTATTCTTCAATCAATCAATTAAATACAATTCAAACTCAAAAAGACAACGCTTTTATTCAAACCGACTTACAGTGAATACAGACACAAATCATAAGGAAACAGCTCGGAGCAACACCATGCCTTGCTCAAAGGTGCAAACAGGTAGGCTGTGGACATTTCGGGACTGAACCTGGAACCCTTTTGGCTGGTAGTGAACAGCCCTATGCCATTTAACTCTCCTCTCCCCAGTCTATTTTCCAGCGGACTCCACGCGTCGACCTTATCAGCGGCTGCGTCATTCATCAGGTGTTCATCATGTATGTAGGCCTACTATGCCGTGGGCTCGTCAGGGCTGGACACTGAGGAATGTGTCTCCCTCTGCCGCTCCTCTTCATCCCGCTGACCTCTGTCTCTGGATCTACACAGCCATGATGCCGTCTGAATTTCAGATGCTGTTTTTTTATCTCAAAAGAATTGCCAACACACAGACACACACACACACACACACACACACACACACACACACACACACACACACACGATACTGGGAGGAGGAAAACTGAATCTATAAATGCAAATGATTGTGACGCGTTTCACTGGCTATGATGAAGCAAACTTCATAATAAACCACAACAACAACAAGCTCAACGGTCCGTGAATGCTTGAATCGGTTTAGCATTGATTGCCCCCCCCCCCCGTGTGTGTGTGTGTGTGTGTGTGTGTGTGTGTGTGTGTGTGTGTGTGTGTGTGTGTGTGTGTGTGTGTGTGTGTGTGTGTGTGTGTGTGTGTGTGTGTGTGTGTGTTTTAGGGCTTAATTTGTCACTGGGATTTGCTCGGTGATAGATCTCCTGCACTGTTGAAAATTACCATAACGATTATAAAAAAACAACATTACGTTGCCATGGAGACCTTTTTTGCACATTTGAATGAACAAGTCCTCGTTAGCAGTTTTTTGCGTAGCGATAGCGATTCGTAAGTGGAAGATCCACAGCTCAACAACCTCAATAACAATGACGGGTACATTTGAATCGTGGTTCTGAACGCTGCTTGCTAAATTCCCTTTCAAACTCGCTCGCTTGCGCTGATTATTTAATTTGTTTTTTTGTATTAGCAGCAGCAACAGATCTTACTGTATGTACACTACATTCGTTCTGGAAGTGTGTATAAGCCATAAACTGCTGCATAAAACTAAATGCAATGACAAAATGAACGGCGGATGCAATAGGGCTGCAACGTTTAGTCCATTCATCGTTAGTTGGTCAACAGAAATGTATCGGTAATATGAGGATTTGTTAATAATGGACGTAACTTCAGAAAAACATACATTTATGTATTTTATTTAAATTTAATAATTATCATTTAAAATAAGAATAAAATAATAGATGAATAAATTGTAAGTTGCAGACCTAATGTAAAATAAATCACGGATCTTGTTTTAAGAATATTATTATTCCTCGATTTGAATATCAACTTTGCTCCTTATTTCCATCCTGTTTCTTATCCAAAATGCCAAACCATACATGAAATGCACCAAATGTGTTTTGACAAAACCTTTCGTTTCATCTTATTTCCCGGGGAACTTCTAGTACTGGTTCGGCTGTGAGTGCTGGAATATGTTCTTGTGCCACCTGCACCTCATTCAGCGCCAGGCTTTGGATCGGGAGGCTATTTATACATTAAAAAAAGATCTAAAGCCTTCTTCTGCCTCCACAAACTAATTACTGCAGAGACCCACAGAGAGAGTAGCACTTCACTCAGATCCCGCCAGATTTCCCTCATCCTCAAAACACTGAAACCCTTTCATTTTGGGGAAATTTCCTAGCCAATTTTCTGTCGTTTTTTTCTCTGAAGACTGACAAAGAATATTGTTGCATGGAACACAATGTAAAGGTCTGACCTTGTCGTAGAAGAAAGAGTAATACGGTTCTCCAGGGTGAGAACAAATACATTCCGTGATCCTGCAGCACAATCCTTCGACTTCTCCCGCTCGTTTGTGTAAATCAAGATGGTGGACAGCATCGCGGCCTCCGCAGTGTTCCGGATTGATCGTGGCTTTGGGCAAGGTTAAAGCAGTTATGGATACGGTGCGACGCTCGTCTTCCATATTAACAAGATACACGCCGGTGTGAAGAAGGGACGGATATTCCGTTAATGCGGAGGGCGATCAATCAATATCGATCAACGATAGCGCGATGTGTGCCAAACATCTCCCTTCCGAGACCTTGGGGGGAGACCTCGCTGATGGATGATGACACCTGGAAACGCTCGCTGTCGCGGGGAACAATTTCCTCCAAACAGATAGACATGTAATTGAGACGTCGGCATCCAACACGCACGCACACACTTAGTACACTGATGCATAGGCACCCGCGCACACATGTTTTTAGCAAATCTACTAATGCATGCACACTTGTGCATTCATGCACATACACGTGCACGCACAAACACTCACACAATAAAACTCATACACTAACACACACACACACACACATTGTTCACACATTTGTATGCAGACACGCACGTGCACCTTCACACACGCACTAACACACGCGCCTCGACACACATACATATGCACCTTGAGACATGCACCTACACACAAACAGCTATACCCTTTACTTCTCTGTTTTTCTTTGGCTCCCTCTCTCTCACGCTGTCTGATAGCCATGCTCACACCTCGCCAAGACTCACCGGCCAAATAAAAGAATGGTTTAAGAGAAATTCCTTTTTTGTCACTCTCCAAGATTGAGGAGAAGAATGTATAATGAAATCCATACAGCTGTGTTAGCCAGTGGCTATTAGGGCCAGCAGTGCCCAGGGCTAGGCGGGAGCTAATCGCACAAATCAGATTTTAGATTAATAGTTAAATTCTGAAGGGAGACAAGCTCAGTTCCTTGGTGAACGGGGCGTTTAACTTTCTTTCTCTTAATATTAATTAGACCAATTCCTGCTGCCGCAGGCAGGGATCTGTAGTCACGTTATTTGTGAATACAAACTCAGCCAGCAGTTGTAAACGGTAAAAAAAAAACTGTATGTAAAGGTCTCAAGTGAACAGTGAGTGTAGATGGTGCCAACTGTAAAGAAATATCTTTTTTTAGATCCCCTACAGAAAGCTTCATCCACTGGCACAAATGAGTTCTCTTCCGTAGATACGAAACAGGAAACCAGGCTCAACCTCCCCCCATGCCGTTGTTGTTCTCCTTACCCGGACTCGATTCCGTCTCGGCCCAGACATTGTACTATAACATAGTAGGACTGCTGGATTAGAGATTAGACAGGAGCTAATGGATTGAATGCAGGCAAGCAAGGCGATGCTAACAGTAGCTATGAATAAAGATGAGGAAGGACACACAGGATGACATGACTGCTGTGTAAGGAACACACACAGACAAAACCAATTATGATATAAATAAAAACATGAATACATTATTAAATGGCTGGGCAGACGGGATAAATAAAGAACTTCATAGACGGATGGCTGGTTAAACATAGATATTTCGCTTAGACTCCATCCTGTCCGACATTTCAGTTAAACCACAGGGCTTTTATTTAAATTCATTCAGAGCAAATCAATACAACTTTTATTGAAATCGATCCGGAGTTAAGTCAATAAAGGGAAGGAGTGGTGGTCGGATGGACACACACACACACACACACACACACACACACACACGAACACACACACACACACAACCCAAAGACATGGGTGCAGAACCACACACGCAGAAACCACACACAAAGCACCATATAGCACAGACAGAACCACACACACACATGCAGAACCACACACACATTTATAGAACCAGCACTCACATTTACAGAACCAGCACATGCACATGCAGAAACAACCAAACACCCACACACACACACACAAACGCACACACACACAAACAAACACACACTTCCCACCGGGCACCACAACCACACACACAACACACACTGAAATGATATATACGACGTCCAATACAAATCCTTCACAGAGACACACTCAAGGACAGGAGCAGAGAGGAAGGGGGTCCAACACACAGCAGCAGACATTTTGCCCCAGGCCCTGGGTTCACCGGCAGCGACGCACGAAGACTGGAGGGGAGAACTGGGATGGCCTGCCAAGAACAGGCTTTATGCTGACCCGCTACCCCTCAGAAAATCCGTCTTGGATGTTATGTATGCTGTGTATCGCCGTTCAACAGGTCGTGTTAAACAAGACGGCAAAAAAATACAAGGCAGCCATGCTGTGATCTCTGGTCGAGTCTGTACAAATATTGGTTTGGACGCTGGGAGAATACGAAGGCGTAAGGTTTTTTTCTGTCTTGCTCGTGTCTGTTTGGCATTGAGGAGTGAGTGTGTTTGTATCCTTGAATATAAGTATCTCATTCGCACAGACACAGAGACAGAAGCACATGCAGAAACACACACACACACAAACACACACACACACACACCAAGAGCACTATACCTGTATAGCCCTTCTTAGACCGAGACAGACGTTTTCAACACAAATGGCTCAAAACTATTCAAGGCCTCCCAACTGAAGGTCTGTCAGGTTTGTGATGGAGCTTAAGGGGTCTTGCGGTTCATGAAGAGGAGAAATGGTTTGGTGGTTTCTGAGGACACAGACAGAGTCTGCACAACCTTCCCGAAGGACAAAGCTAAGCGTTTTGCGTGCACCCAGGTTCAACGGTAAATTACCTCGAATGAGGTCTCGAAAGAGAATCTAGAAGTGATGGAGAGTCGAGGCCGGGCCCTCATGTCAACTCTCAGCTGCGACCTTTCAGGACCTAAGATTGGGGAACAAAACATCCACACGACACGCTGTGCATCATGCTGGGATAAAAATGGAGTGTGTGTTTGTATACATTGTATATGTTTATGTGCACTTAATGTGTGTGTATTTAACTATGCAAGTTTTCATGTGTTTGCATGTGTGCCTTCATGTGTGTGTTTGTATGTGTAAATGCCCATGTGCCGGCGTATGTGTGTGTGTGTGTGATGCGTGTATGTGTGTATAGTTGGCTTGCATGCGTGGGCTTGCGTGTATTTACATGTGTGCTTGCGTGTACTTGTGTGTGTTCGTACTTTCCTGGGTGTGTACGTATGTCTCGGTGTAACCATGTGTGTGAAACAACACAGCTGCTTTTCAAAGAGCACTCCCATCCTCTCCCCTCCCACCCTCCCTCTGTGGGTCCTGCTGACGAGCTGTACAGAAACAACCAGAACAAAACACACTGACCGCTGGGCCTGAAGGAATCCCAGCAGGGGGAGGACATGGAGAATTGCCCCTTGTGAAGCACTTCCATGGGGGTGTGCCATCTCGGGTGTGATAGCCCTGTCGTAGTATTGTTACTGTCAACCCTCACTGTTCCCTCTTCAGATTAGCCTGCACCGCCTCCTTCACGAGGCAACAACTGTAGTTTACTATAGAAGCTATGATGCTCTTGAGATTAGCCTACCTCTCCTACTACATGTTTGGTTTACTATAGAAGCTACGATGCTAACTAAGAGATCAGCCTCCTTCTCTTGCTACATCTTTTGCTTACTATACAAGTAACAATGTGCCTCATCTTTATTTTATTATAGACTACGACAGATTAGCCTTATTTGATGAAATAATTAGAAAGAAGAAGAGGCGGCCTTTAGAAGGTAACTTTTTCAGTAATTTTGTTAGATGCTTTCATCTGAAGTAATTTACAGCAAATTTAGACATGGGGTCATTTATGAGCGTATGGGTTAAAAGATTCTAACCGTACAGCACGGAGTCCAACAACCCCACAATAGGTTAAGCTGCTCCCAAGGGTGCAGTGATGGGGAGGTTAATGATGGAGATTGTAGCAGGCACTGATGATTAAGATATTATTGTTGTATAGTGTGTGTTGTAAGGAAACATGATCAGGGACGATCCCTTTAAATTGTACCTCTTGCTGTTTATTTACTTTCCAAAACACGACAAGTGTTGATAAATGAAGCTTCCTGTGCCAGATGTTTAATTAGCAGAACCAGCAGAACTGTATCAACGTGTACACACGTAAATGAAAACACTGAAGTGGAAAATATAACAAAAAATGGTGTACCATGTCTGCTTTTCTGATAATGAAATTAGCTAGAGATCAGAGACATGTCAAACAGTGTCAATTATGCATGAGAATGTTCATATCAAACTGCTGGTCTGGCTTCCTAATTTATGCATGTGCATCGTCACACTGATCATGAATACATGCATTTATCCAAAGGTAATTACCAACAGGGCTTAGGGAATCCACCTCAAGGTTTCCCAAATGTAGATTGTGGTTTGGTATTGAACCCAGAACTGCTCTGCTGGGGGTGGAACACCCAAGCCACACGTTTCTATATTTAAAAGGAAAAAATTGCTTTCTCGTAGCCTGTCATATCTGATCACTCCTTCCCCGGGGGGGTCAAACTTTACGACCTTACGGAGCCGCGAGGAGCTAACCCACCCCAGCATGCTCGAGAGACCACAGACAGTTTGGGGGCCAAACTCTTAGGGGTTTGGGGGGGGGGGGGGTGGCAATACCCTCCACAACACGAGCGCGTACCCCCACACCAGCAGTTGCCTGCCCCCAGCCCTCCTGTACCCGGTTCCCCGTCCTCGGCGTTACATCGAGCGGTGGCACCTTTTGAAGTCGCCACACCTGCTCTGCTGTCAAGCCACCGCTCTCTGAAACACATCTGATCACTGGTGCAGGCGGGTGATCACGGACAGGCAATGAAGGGTGGAGGAGGGAGGAGGACAAGTAGAGGGGAGGGGAAGGGAGTGGGAGAGGAGAGTTTAGGAGGAGGTGGAGGAGGGGACGGGGATGACGGAGAAGAGAGGAGGGGGAAAGGAAAGGAGGAAGAGGAGAGGGGGAGGGAGTAGGGAAGATGAGGAGAGAAGAGGAAAGTAGAAATGAGATGAGGAGAGAAGTCGAAAGGGGAATATATGAGATGACAGGAATGGATTAAATCAGATCAGACGATAGAAAAGGGGCGATGAAAAGGAGAGGATATTAGAATGGAAAGGATAGAAAGAGAGGAGACGGGGAGAAAATCGAAAGGGATGAATCGAAAGCCGAAAAGAAGGGAGATGAGAGGAACGGAGGGTATAAGGAATAGAGGAGAGGACGGAGGAGAAGGAACATGAGAGAAAAGATGAAAGGATAGGAGAACAGAGGACCGAAGAGGGGAGAGATGAGAAAGGCATACAGTGGAGGAGAGGCAGAGGCGAAGACAGGATATAACCACTCGATGGGTGGTGTGTTCTCCACAGCACTGCCTTCAGAGGAACATCTCGCTGTGCGGCTGTCAGAGCTGACGTGAAACAGGCCGCGGTTGATGTTCGGGAGGCCTCGTGTTCCACTAGATGTTCTTGCTTCCTTAAGATCCAAACGATGATTAGACATCGTAATTAGACACCAGTGTTTGAATAAAACACTGGAGCTGAGCCGCAGACGAACACAACGCTAGGCTCGCTGTTTTTTTTGTTGGCAGTGGTGCAACGGCAAGTAAAAATGGGTCACGGAAATGAAACTAAATTGATGTTTGCGAATAGCCAGACGGCATTAGCTCAGATGAATGAAATGGATCAATGAGCAAAGATGCAAGGGATCAAGCTTGCGCTGTTCTTCTGATCTTCAGTCTAAAGGCAATTGCTGGATACTTTATTTCTTTCCAACCCGAGAGAAGCATCACTAAAGAGACTAATAGGGATTCTATCAAAGCAGGGATTGTGGGATGTGTTTAATGTTTTACCCTGTAAGCAGAAAGGTAATTCATCAATCCCATGAATGACTAGCAGAATTGAATGACTGCATGCTTCACTTTACCGGCGGACAGCAAGCCCTTTTAATTGAGCAATGGCAGTCCCTTATGCCACTTCATGTTCACGTTTTTTATAGACTTGTGCACTTCTTGCTACCATAATTCAGTGCAATGATAATTAAATCGTGACACCCAGTCACAATTACATTCGGGGAGTTTGATCATTCAGAATTATATTGCTTCCTACGAAAGTACAAATCTGAATGTTTTGTCAGACGAGGGAGACGATGAAAAGGGAGTCAAAGTGAGTACATTGTAATATAACTGACTGCTTGGTGCAGTAAATGGATGACCCAAAAAGTAAATATAGCCTTAAACTTGGATAGTGTTGTGCCAGGACCTCAAACTAGGCACTTGAGTCTTCTCTTTGCTGCCAACTTTTAAGTGATGGTGACGATTAAAACAGTCCAGCTCTATTAAAAATGCATTTCGACTCGGCATACCACTAAAGCTACGGCATTCAAAATGGAGGGCAACCTGCTGGGCTTGGATTCAACATCGATCAGGTCTCAAAATGTGCTCCAGGGACTAGATCGTTGTGTAGCACATGCATTTAAAATGAAACCACAATATGTAATTGAATAAAGTCAAGATGTTAGTTAAGGTAGGTTGTCATTTAATTTTGGCACGTTGCTTCAAAGTTGCATTAATAAAGAAGGTCAATAGCAAACGTGCTTGAGGTAAAAGGTAAAAGTCGCTGATGGTTATAGCATATGCTTATTTTTCCTTCAAGTTCTTTGTTTAGCACAGATCAGTAGCAATAAGGTCTAACCAAGGTATGGAGAAAACCTTTTTAATTAGAGTTACATTCAGCAATTTCTAGCCTGGAATCCCCAGATGAATGGCAAAGTGCATTTAGTCTGGATCGTCTGCGTTCATTTTGGATTTCCAAGAGGCATCACCAAGTGGCATCACCAACTGGCATGGACCAAATTGCCTCTGGGCGCAATATGAAACCAATGCATTGGAAAGCAACGAAACCCAAACAGCACTGAGCGATGAAAAAAATTAATCTTTCTCCTCAACCGAAGCTTTAAGTCGTTTGTTCTTCTTTTAGTGAAAATAGACCATCCATTTTTTTTAATACTTTCTCGTCAGCGGAATCAACAGACTGTTGTACATCAGTGGCAGCCATCTTTGTGGTTGTTGAAAATGCCTCTACCGCACACCTCTGCCTCATATTAGATAATCGGTTGGTCTATCTCGAACTGAGCAGAATTATTTTTGTATGGGAGGGGAGCCAGACCTTATCTGCAAAGCAGATGAAATATGAGCTTGCGAGATTCGTCTTGTTCCCAGGCTAAGCATTTTGACCTTTCAAAAGCCTATTCAAAAGATAAGAAAGGGCTGACTGAATTTGGCCATTCAGGTAGTGCTTGGAGTGTTTGCAACGGACATGTCAAAACGCATGCAGAAATACATTTAAATGCCCAGTCGCACTCATCAATATTTAACCCGGTGTCACGTGATTTCGTGCTAATGCGCATGAACGTTAATCCATTGAATCGTGGCCCAGAACACGATTGTCCGACTTTTTTCGCACTACACAGAACGAAATGTAAACTAATGCATTCTGAATGGGAGCGTCTCTCTCTCTCTCTCTCTCTCTCTCTCTCTCTCTCTCTCTCTCTCTCTCTCTCTCTCTCTCTCTCTCTCTCTCTCTCTCTCTCTCTCTCTCTCTCTCTCTCTCTCTCTCTCTCTCTCTCTCTCTCTCTCTCTCTCTCTCTCTCTCTCTCTCTCTCTCTCTCCGTGGAGCACTTTAATTGTCTGGGTTGTCTGCTTAAAAAATCGGAAATATTGACAAATAAATAGAGTCTGCACTGTACTGTCGGCGCACACTCTCTCTCGTCTGAAAAACGCTCCCATTAAAAATGCATTGGTTTACATTTCGTTCTGTGTAGCATGAAAAAAGTCGGACAATCGTGCTCTGGGACACGATTCAATAGATTAACGTTCATGCGCATGAGCACGAAATCTCGTGATACCGGGTTGCAATATTATGCTCGCAATAGATTGGGATTAGCAAAGCGATCAAAATTATTAATAATTCAATGCAACAATAAAACGATGACAAGAAGGCTGGAGAAAATGTTGAGTTTTGGGGTTGAGGGATTTATCTGACGAAGGATGTCATCCTCCTGTGTTCAAATTGCAAAGTTAAAGTGACTTAACCTTCATGTCGGGGACAATCTGAACAGCTGAAAACCTGAATAATCCTACTTTCTTCAAATGAAAACTGGAGTCTAACAACTAAATGGAGAAACCTTCAGCTGTTAAAGTGCCTCCATTTATTCAATTTTATCCCTTTACAGATATAAACTCTACAAAATATCACCTAGACACAGGCGAAAACACTGGTGCAGTAGAGGTCACTGGTGCAGTAAAGGCTTGCATCACTGGTGTATTAGAGCTCACCGGTCCAGAAGAGGTCACTGTTGCAGTAGAGGTTACTGGTCAAGGAGCGTTCACTGGTGCATTAGAGGCTGGCATCACTGGTGCAGTTGAGGTCCATTGTCCAGAAGTGGTCACTGGTGCAGGAGGGGCTGGTATCACTGGTAAAGTAAAGGTTAGTGGTCAAGGAGTGGTCACTGGTGCATCAGAGGTCACTGGTGGTGCAGTAGAGGCTGGCATCACTGGTACAGTAAAGGTTACTGGTCAAGAAGAGGTCACTGGTGCAGTAGAGGTTGAGAGTGGTCTGGTCCAGATCACGGACTCAGGTCTCATGCGCTACAGAGGAAATATAGGATGTCAGGCCTTTCAGCCTCCATATCACCTAGTAAGACCTAGTCGATCAGGGTAAAGGTCATTGACTCCAGCGGACTCAATGGGGACAGCATCGTCTTGCTGTGACCATGGCAACAGCAGATGCTGGAGCCAGCGGCGACATATTGCAACATAACATTGTGTGAGACAAAACTGCCTAACGCAAGACTATTTTGGGTTAAACGGGTGACTGCAGGAGTCCACTTACAAATTTGAAAAGAGCTGCCAACGAAGTTAAAAGGCAAAGCCAAGAATTATTTAAAGAAAATCACGGTTCAGATTGGTAGGCTTCATTTACAAACCATGCCATTAACAAATCCTGGCTCCCAGCAAACGTTTTGAGTATCCCCACAACAGCATTGTAGAGCAAAGCAGTCACTCAACATTGTTCAAAAAATCTAAATCCAACAATGCACATCGAAAGACTAAAGCAGCATAATTGACGGACAGACACGACAAAAGGGACATTTGTGAAACTTGAAAAGTTTGTAAATGGTTTGTTGGACCATTTACATTTTCGTTTTCGTTTCGTTAATCTGAATGTTCAGGTCACCCATGGTTCTATGTCGCACGTGTTAAATAAAAATGTTCAACTGAAATGGAATGGAAGGGAATTAATCTGCGTGTTTGCTTAACAGGGCTATTCTAAACTTTTTTGTGCCGAAGGCTTAACGTCCCTGCTCATTAATGAAGTTTCACGTTGACTCTGGAAATCATGACATATCTAAGCATTGCTTCGGAGTAATCAACCTTAGACTATTATAGTATTACACTTCTGAAGCATATCAAAGAAGTGTTCCGAGTTCTCATTTTCCATTAGTGCGTGTGCGTGTGTTTGCATTTGTATTTGTTTGAGTGTTTGATTGTGTGTGTCTGTTCTTGTTTTTACCTGTACATGTGTGCTTGTATATGTCTGGGAGTTTGTTTGGATACATATGTGTTTGTTTATGGGTGAACATGTGCGTTTGTTACGTATGCGCATGTGTATTTATTATGTGTGTTTGAGAGGATGGATTGCACACACACACACACACACACACACACACACACACACACACACACACACACACACACACACACACACACACACACACACACACACACACACACACACACACACACACACACACACACACACACACTCTCCTACCACCTGCAAACAAAAACTTGTTCCACTTCCGTCAGCATATCGCCTTGCCGCTGCCATTATGCTAAATAACTCACCGGTGTGTAAACCGTATGTAAATGGAAAACACAAGCATGCCCTGGCAAAATTACAGTCATAAATCTGTTCAAACGCGTCCTAATAATCCGAACGCAGAGCAGAGCCTTTCCCGCCTTGTTCAGCTTTTAGATTCAGTTTTTTCCCCGACACTTAGATCTTCGCCGTTCATCAGAGCGGCGTTGCGGGGAGAGCGACGTGTCAATTTGCGAGACTCTGAGCTCTGATTGTCAGCGTAATTGTCTGTGCCGTGTCGGTCGCTTTCACCGCAACCCCCCTGCATTCTAAATATGTTTTTACTTAGCTCGATGCATTCCCGGTCGCACACTCAACAGCGCTAGTTGCGTTAAAAAAACGTATCACACGACCGCAGGGTTTGTGTCAAGAAGAGTCGTCCGACCGTGAGTAATTTAATTATTCGAGGAGCCATTTTGAGGTGTTTCAATGGCGACGGCGGTGTATTGATTGACGTAGGGGGAAGCAAAGTGTTTAGAAAGGCAAACTTTATTTCTGATATGCCGAGACGTGGATTGGCTGTTATGAAAGCCTGAGCCACAGGATGATACAACTCTACATCGAGACGTGATGACCCAGAGTTCTGTAAGATCAAGGTGTTTATGCTACAAAGAAGGCATCAAGCATCATTTCAGAAGTGAGGGGTACAAATTGTTCAGAGGTCTATTGAGTGATTCATCATCCTCTCGCATTCAGTTGCACCTCTACTTAGTGGCTACATAACCACAAACAGCACAGCACCATTTTACATTTGCCACTAAGCATCATGTGTGGGAACACTAAGACCAGTGGCGGCTGGTGATCAAAAATGTTGGTGGGGCACAGTAATAGACAGGGGGTCTGGGGTTCCCCCCCCCCCCCTTAAATTTTTTTGAATTAAATAGATTTGATTTCCTGTATTCTGATGCATTTTGGGGATGGCCACTACCTATTTACCTACTATTCATTCAGATTCATAGCCTACATCCTGACTTGCAGGGCCTGGACAAGCTTACACTGCATATACAGACCTACTTTATGGCCATTCGACCAGCCATTGCTATTTTACCCATTGTTGTTATTCTGATATTGAGACGAATCATGATCACTGTCCTATAGTCCCATTCTTTGTGAGTCTCAATGTCTACTTCAAATGCAGTTAGAAATATGGGACAGTTGCTTCATTTTGTTTATATGCTACAGGCTGAAAGACTAAATAAATATGTAACTTACTTGCTCCACTGACTAAGACAAATGGTATGACCTATAACTGCTTTCTTTCAAACACAAATAATGCAGTAGTCAAATAATATCTGCAAATAAATAATAAACAGAAAGTCTCTTTGAAATTAAATATAAACTACATATTTAAACATCCATGTCAGTATTTACCTTTTGAACTAAGGGAATCAAAGACTACAGGCTCTCCTGATTAACTTTATTACAAAATAATATTTTCAGTTCTAGATTTCTTTTAGACCCAAGTAGAAACAATAATATAATAAAAATGAAATAATGGTTATATTAACTAAAAAGTAATAAAGTTTCGATGTTGATTATCCTCTAGTTAAATAACTGTGATGTTAACATTTGTGGCCCTTCTTTGGACCTTGGGTGACGTCTGGCCACATTTGTTATTCATTTATTAGACTATATGTATTTTTCGAACTTAGCATGGACTGCAAGGTGCATTAAGTTTTTCCATGAAAGCAATACTGGGTGCCCCCAGACATGGTGTTATCACATGTCAGCCATGGTCTAGTCACAAATATGTGCAAAACAACCGTGAGCACAAGTTCTCACGGTTGTTGTGCTTACTTTGGAATAATACAAGTAAAAAAGTATTTTGCAGTAAAACAACTCTTAAAAGTACAATTTATCCAAAAAGTTACTCAAGGAAAATGTAACAGGGTAATTGTCACTAGTTACTTCCACCTCTGCACCTAGCAAGCGACTTAACATAGGTAGGCTAACAGTTAACAATTGTTAACTAGCTTAACTTGATATATTGACATCTATTAGTCAGTCATCATTTAGTTAAACACCATGCAACAACATTACTCAACTTACAGGGTTTGTTTGGAAAAAACAAGGTAAAGTTTTTTGCCTCTTGGCTGCTGGTTTGCTCAACATGCTTGAAACAGATCTAAATCAACGTCTCTGTGATTGAAATTACAACACGACACTGGTGTTTGCCACCTGGCTCCGCCTGCTCATGGTGCGTTCAAAGGCGGCTCGGAAAAACGTGTTTCCACGAGTTGAACGGTTGTAATGGCTGTAAAAAGTGCGGGGGGGGGACAGAGGGCACACATACGGGAAGTGCCTGAGACATGCACGCCCGGTTGTAGAGTGGGACTGCAGCAAATGTTGTCTTGATTAACGACCAACAAATGCTTTTCAAACTGCAGAGTTGTCTCTCGGTCATATCCGCACCATGCCGGCTGAATGTGACAAAGGTGAATGAATTAATAGGAGGATTGTTTTGAGAGAACGGCATTGTTTTCAAGAGGATTCGACTGAGAACGACTGAGCCTGTCTGGACAGGTAAAAAAACGAATGTTTGAAAAATATGACCTTCAAGGTTCACGTAATCGCAAAACTTTACCAGTCAACAACATTGATAAGGGCATGTTCATGAAGAGTTGCCAGTATACGAAAGAAAGCCTTATACATGGAAACAGCATCACGTGTCCGATCAGCCAGAAAGTGAATAGGAATTAATAGGAATTAGTAATTACAAATTTGCAATAAAGAAAATAATCCAAAATCATACGAGTTAAAATGTCGTACATTCAGACGCAATGAGCTGAAGACTGTTCAGGTAACACACGCACACCATATCAAGAGACATCCTCCTCCTTTACAGTCAACGAAAACAGTTCCAAAAATACTTCCCCCATGGGAGGATTTTCAAAAGAGGTAGGCCTACCAGGGATCTGAAGAGCATATGGTTGAGTCTGAGCAGACACAAAATAAACCCTGGGGCGAGCAGCGTGTGTTTTTTCCCCCGGTATATTAAAAGAGTGGGGCCTGCTGTTTGGATATTACCAGGGTTCTGCATTATGAGATGCAGGTATTGGACCACTGAGTATGTATCATATAACTGAGACGGTACGAGGGAAACTGGACCCATAGCAATCAAACACAGCAGGCCATTCAGAGTGCCGTCATAGGCATGAAACACACATTACATCTAGAAGACGATCAATAAAGGAAAATCAATTGAAAGAGAAATGTACAACGAAAGGAAGCCGGTATTAGGCAAAACATTGTAGATGTTTTATGATGAAATGCAGGGGATGTAAGTTAAAACATGGCAGAAGTTTAATAATAGTTTTAGTGCTCTGGTTCTATGTAATTTAATACCTGTTCTATCTATTTTTGCTGTGTTGTATGTTTTTTATGTGTCCTTCCCTTCTTGGCTAGGTCTTGCATGGAAAATAGATTTTAATCTCAAGGGACTAACATATATATATATATATATATATATATATAACGTGTAAAAAAAAAAAAAGCCACGGTAACACAGTGGGGATGTGATGTGTTTCAGTGTCTCCTCAGGCGAGCATCGGACCAGGTCGGGTTGTCTGATGCACCAGTAAATGGTACCTGGTAAATGGACCGCATTTATGTGTTCATGGATTTTCTATCCGCTACTGCGATGGAAAGTGCTCTGTGGTTTTAATGCCTCACACTCACCTAGACTAACACGCAGGAACACACACACACACACACACACACACACACACACACACACACACACACACACACACACACACATACAAACACATAAACATCCCGAATTGTTTATCAAATTTGTGTTTCTTTTCAACAACATACCTATAGCACGTTGTAATGTGAAGCCAACCCTATTATTCTCAAGAAATGAGTTGTATTTATAAATACACCACGAAAAGGATATATTTTCCAATCACAAAATGTACCCACACATGATGCATTAATTTATCTGTATTTATCTGTAGAGAAAACACATGATAGTTAGGCTAGGCCACACACAAAGAGAAACACAAGCGTACACACACAAACTCTTTAAACACACACGAAAAAACAAACACTCTATACACACAAACAACTTAGAGACACACACACCCACACTCTTTACACACAATCACTGTACACACTCATGCACACACAAACACCTTACACACACACACACCCACACACACACACAAACAGACACACACACACACACAAACACACAAACTTCACACACTACACTCTACACACACCTCTGTTTGCTGCAGGGACTGTTGAAAAGCTCATTATAAAGTTGTCCTGGTGCCCAGAACACTGGACATCTCCTGCCCTCTGAACCGTCTCTCTGCGCGGTGGAGGAGGAGACCAAAGCCCTCGTCCACAATGAGCCCAGGGACTTCACACAGTAATGGTGGCTGACGCTAACTTAGCCTGGGTATAAGGGCAACAAACTGTTTTTTTTACTTTTGTTTCCAAATGTTTTGCCCGGGGGGGGGATGGGGCGTGCGCTTGGGTTAAATCTGATTTGAATGATTAATGAGGATTATTAATGAAGTTAAAATAGATGCATTCAAAACTGTGGAATAAAAGCCAGTTTAGGACTGTATAGCGCACCTGTTTTGGGAACAACTGGCTTTCACACAGGTTAATGCCATGCACACAGACCAGAGCAGACAGAGGGACAGACAAGCGGGCTTCAATCCACAGAAACAACTGGTCTCGTTTTAGTGGACGAGGAATATGAATTCAGTTATTTGTTATTCATTCTAAATAGTCTCAAGACTACATAGTGTTTTGAACCTGTTTCAGGGACACGACTAGACACCTTGCACACAGAGCACAAAATCCCCGGAAACGTCTGGGTTTATCCTCTCATTGGGCCTTCTAAGGCGTCCTGTTTATTCAGGTGTTCACCTCACTTTTGTGTTTGTGAATGCGCCTCTTACCACGACACCAGGTGTGTCTGACGGCTTTATATGTGTGAGCATGGTAAAGAAAAAACGGAAGCAGTCCTTAAATGTCAGATCCTATGTAAGAAGAGATAAATCTAAAAAGAAAGGCAGACAACTCTCTGCGTCGCAGCGTCCTCTTCACTGCACACATCAGTACATGGTTCTGTGCTCTCTCCCTCCAAGGCATTACCACACCCGATACAGCTCTACACCCGACGGAGGCCGTGTCTCTGGATTGCCAGGTAGGGGGTGATGAACACAAACAAAGACCTGTCCCTCCGATGAGACCACCTACCACGCTGACACATGATGCTCTGGTGAATTAGAGTAAAGTAGGGGAGAAGTCAAACATCTGATCACACCCAGAACATCACAGCCAACGAGGGAAGTGTTTAAACCAACTGTTTGAACCGTTTTGAACCGTTTTTTAAAAGCATTTAGCACATAATTTAAATTTTTCAAGCACATTTCTTTAACAGCTTTTTTAATTAGCATTTAAATAGTATCTATAGTTCAAAAAGCGAATAAGGCGTGGGACACATCGATGCAGGAACATCAATCGATATGTTGATTTGAGTTTGAGCTCTTCAACATAAGTAGCCAACATTTTGGCGACACAACTTTTCATAGCATTGCTAAGAAAAAGCATTGGTAAGAAAAAAGGGCCCGTATTGGTCCGTAGATGGACAGTTCTCCAGGGGGGTGCGCCATTAACACCCACCTGTCTCTGTGGCCCTGGGCGACTGTCTGTTCCGAGGCAGCTTGGGCCCCTAGGTGTTGTGCTGTCCTCGCAAATGGCGTATTTATTCATGTCCGCTTGATTGCGAACACATGTTAGATTGGTGGGGCCGCGGCGCTGGTGCAGAATAGATTGTTCTGGAATCAGCAGCCATCATGTCAGCCCTCCATGCTTACCCAACTCCCTTATCGTCCGTCCCCGCCGCCGCCACCAACACCACCCCCACCACCTCCACCACCACCACCACCACCCCCACCCCCACCACCACCACCACCCCCACCACCACCCCCACCACCACCACCACCACCACCCCCACCACCACCACCATCACCACCACCACCCCCACCACCACCACCACCACCCTCCCTCCCCAGCCTCCCACCGTCGGCTAAACACAAGCCCGGTCCATCTCTCGATCCACGGCACCAGCTGGCTCTGTCAGCCACGGGGCCCCGGGAACAGAGAGGAAGACAGAAGGAGAGAGAGGGAGAGAGAGGGAGAGAGAGGGGGAGAGAGGGAGAGAGAGAGGGGGTGAGGGAGACAGATAGACATAAAACACGCCATGAGAAGAGGGGGAGGAGAGGAGCAAAAACAGAAGAGGGGAAATGCCAGGAATTTGTTGATGTGGAGGAGGAGCGGGTTGAGCAGGAGGTTGAGGGAGGTGAGTGTGTGGTTGAGGGAGGTGAGGAGGACGAGGAGGACGAGGAGGAAGGTGAGAGGACGAGTAGGGAGCCGGGGAGTGATGCTAGGAGGGGGGGCTGGTGGATGAGGAGGTTGAAGGCACTTACGTTTGGAATCTGATCATTGGATTTATAAAGTCAGTCGCTTGCAGATGGATTTGCATCGCCCGGGGTTGGGATCTGGCCCACTTTCCCAGAAACCCCTGCTTCATCTCGTATCGGCTGCCAGGGCGCATTCCATTATTTGTGTCAGGGCAGGCTCCACGATGAGGCAAATAACAGTGTTGGCACGCCTTCAACGTTTATAGCCTCCACGTAGCTGGTTGCTGAACACCACGGCGGGGCTTGTGCCGAACTGGTATGTGTGTGTGTGTGTGTGTGTGTGTGTGTGTGTGTGTATGTGTGTGTGTGTGTGTGTGTGTGTGTGTGTGTGTGTGTGTGTGTGTGTGTGTGTGTGTGTGTGTATGTGTATGTGTGTGTGTGTGTGTGTGTGTGTGTGTGTGTGTGTGTTTGTGTTTGTGTTTGTATGCATATTTTCCAGACTATGGCATGCACAAACCAACACCAAACATATCAGTTAACTCTTAAGAACAAGACCAAAGGTGCTCTTTTTGCCTTATGGTTTGACTGAGCAACTACCATCCTAACTGACTTTATCTGTGCGATAAAATATACAAATATCGATTAAATATTTATGACAGATTTAAATGTATGGGGTGTGTGATTCCTCACATCATGCTCCTGAGGTCTTAAGGCCGCTTGTATTAAAAGCATTGAATATATTCACGGTATCAATTAAGAAATAAATAATACAAAACTAAAATATTACCATTTTTATTACCAACTCTGCATTATAATATCTTCCAAGGGATTTGAATACCCATTCCCCTGTGGTGGAGTATTTGCTGACCCAAGGCTCAAGCCTGACTGACAGAGGCACAAACCATCTCCTGTGGTGAATAAACATTAGATATTTCACACCCCAGATGTGCCTATTTTCTGTTTTTAAACAGTTTTTAATTTCCTTGTAAATTACCAATCGGAGCTCTATGTTTGAAATAAACATGGCTTGATCACGGTTCCAGATCGCAATTACAATTTCCGCTTACGAAGGAGGTGTGTGTGTGTGTGTGTGTGTGTGTGTGTGTGTGTGTGTGTGTGTGTGTGTGTGTGTGTGTGTGTGTGTGTGTGTGTGTGTGTGTGTGTGTGTGTGTGTGTGTGTGTGTAAGTGTGTGTGTGTGGGTGTGAGTGTGGTGAAGGGGGGGGAGGGACAGGAATTTGGAAAATGTGAGAGTGAATGATTGCTTCTGAGCTACTTAAAAGTGGTCGTTCTAGCATAAAATCACGGGTGCCAACGCGAATCAAACGGAGAACAGAAATTCACACAAAAGCTTTTATTGTTGCCAAAAAACAAGCCGTGGTGAGTGATTCTGAAAAGGCTTCTTTGGTAAAGAGCGACTAAATACCATGCCATGATGAACTTCAAGACCGGAGTACAAAAACAAGCATTAGCTTGGTTTGAGTATTGTTTCTTTAATACATCTTTGTAAGACACCTCTGGTCCAGGGTACGACACAGAAATTGAAGACTAATCCAAACCTAAGGCCCTCGAGATGATCCTATGGATACTCAAACCCAAAGCAGAAAACTCATTCAGATCTCACGACTTCTGTCCCTGTGAGTAATGAGGAGTCTGACTAAACGTCAAACAAACAAAGGTAAATCTTTCCCGTTTAGGGATTCATGGCAGGCCCCGATGTGGATACAAATGTAGAACTTATAACAGCAGCTATAACCGCTCAGAAACATAGTGTTACACGAGTTATCATTTTGAACTTGTTAGTAAACGTATGGACACATCAATAAAGCATCTCTCAGCTGATTAAATGATCAGATTTAGTTTTAAAAACTGATCATTAAATATTGGTAAAGATATCCAGTACTTCGTCAGGGGCTGTGAACCGTAAATGGGCCAAACTTTGATATTCACATGAATTTGAAGTGCCATCCAAACTATCTTGGCTGAGTGGGTTTGAAGTTTTCACCACATCTCTAAACACGTCTTGGCATGCATCTTGATTTTTTAGGAAGAAGTTATTTATTGTATAAGTTCTTTATTAGCGGCATATTTATTATCTGAAGTCATTAAGACAGGTGCTGCTCCTTCCAAGAGCCATCCAAGAGCCAAGACGTCGCACTCGATGCAAAAATAAAACGTGGATTAAGGAGGGATTTACAAACAAGCGCCACAATGCCATAAAACCTGTTCTGCATTTTCATTTGGCGGGGCGCACTCTCTGTGGGATATAAATGTATATCTTCAGCAGACGTCGCTATGAAACAAGGAGTTCAGAAAGTTGTTGCAGTTACAACTTTCGAAAAAAAAAACTATAATCTTTTGGCAGTTCAATCCCCAGAGCCCTTGGTGAAGCAGACAACAATTTAAAGGCTGTTAAATGATGATTGATGAGACATCTTCACAAAGAGCGAACCGCACCATCCGCCCAATCACCACCACCCCCACCACCACCCCTCTTCCTCCACTTTGGAAACAATCTGTTATCCCCCCCCCCCCCCCCCTCCCCATGCCTGGAGGACCAGAGCACTTTGTTGCTCAAGACCCCCAAATTGTGTTGCATTAAAGGGAAAGGGAAGCCATTAGGGCTTTAAGTGGCTGGAGGGAGCTGTGAAGGGCAAGGCCAGGGCCAGAGCTTGAGGAACAGTCACTCTCCACACTCCTTCCTCCAGACTGGGGTTCACTGGAAGGTGTTTCATGTGTCGTGTTGTGTGTTTTGTTTTGGTGTCATTTTTGTTCCTTAGGAAGGAAGTAAGGTAATATTCCTGTGGGTGATTAACGTGTTGTGCATTCAAACAAACACACAATATCCAGGATCCTAAATCGTACATTTAAAAGAGATGCTGAAAGTATTGTTGGATCAATTGTTTAGCCCTGAACCGACCGAAATATAGTCAAGTTGAGGGTCATATCCTAGACTATAGCTTGTGCGTGATTTAAAAAAGGCAATGCAAAGTGTCATAATGATAATGAGCGGGAAATGGCTCAGACCCAGAGCTACAAATGCCTTTGAGAGTAATTTGAAAGGTCACAGGGCTATGACATAAAGAAAAAATCTAGCACGGAACTGAGGAACATTCAGTGCTCTCCATTGTGCCTTCTCTAAAAGCATTTTTTCCTTCTCCATAATGAGAGCCCTCAGTATGTTACTGGAAAGGACAACGGCAGCAAAAGAACAAATATTCAGAGAGGGGGGGTCTCAGGCTCTTTTCCCTGAAGACGTTCAAATTCATCTTCCCCGCATCGCAAGGTGAAGCGGTCTTAAAGGATTTGTAGAGTTAGACGGTGGATTTGTTCCCACGTTCCTGTGTGTATGGCGTCGTCCCCTCTCGCCGCATCCCACGATGAGGTATTGAGTGAGAGGTGAACCGTTGGGAAACTCGTGAAGGCTTCTTGACGCACTTCTGTTGGTCGCCATGGTAATTTACCTCCCCCAGAAAACGGCGTAGGAGACAGACGGCTTGACAGGGTCTTTCATAAGCCTCAAGTGATTTTTCTTTTATATGACTGTAGAATATGTTTATAAAATAAACCTTTATGGGCATTTTACGGCCTTTATGGACAGGTAGACGAAGAGAGACAGGATAGTGGGTTGAAAGAGAGAGGGAGGGGGAGGATATGAGGCTCAGAACCGGGTCTGAATCAAACCCCGGGCGCTACGAAATGGATTCCCCATGGCGGGCTGAGCCATGAAGCCGACCCGGATCCCCCCCCCCCCCCCCCCCCCCTTTCCCCCCTAAAGTCTCTAAAGCTGAGATAAGAGTTGACCCCGGCCCAAAGAACCTAGAACGGTACCGGGTTCGTTCCCCTGTGTCCGTAGACTGACCTCTAGGCTTCCTTACTCTAAGAGGCCCCCAAGCCCCCATCTGCTCCTTAATGACCTGCCTCTGAAGTCACTGGGAGTCGCTTCGGATGAAAGCCTCTGTTGAATTACTACATGATGATAAACAGCTAGCGGCCCCCGAGGGAGGGAGACGTGGAAGGCTTGGCAGCACACAGCCCCTCACCATGGGAGAACACAGATGAGGTAGACCCCCCCCCCCACACACAAAAGAAGAAGGTGAAAGCAGGTAACCATGAGTTGCGGGGAGGGGGGGGTATCCGTCTTGGGATGGCTTGGAGGGGTTACAGGAGTAGAACATAACTCTTAAGGGGGGATGTGGCAGAGAGAGATAGAGGCTGGGAGGGAGTGGCAGGGGGAGAGAGTGAGAGTGAGAGAGTGAGAGAGAGAGAGAGAGAGAGAGAGAGACAAGGAGAGAGAGAGCTATGACCTGGATTGACAGTGAGAAATTGAGAGACAGAGAGATATAGACTAGAGAGGGGAAGGGAGATAGTGAGAGAGGGAGATATATAGAGAGAGAGAGAGTGAAAGAGAGAGAGAGAGAGAGAGAGAGAGAGAGAGAGAGAGAGAGAGAGAGAGAGAGAGAGAGAGAGAGAGATTGAGAGAGAGAGAGTGAAAGACACAAAGAGAGAGAGAGTTTTCAAGCTTTTAAACTTAACTCATCATGCTTGTCACAATACCTTTTTCTACTCATAAACACCCCCAAAAAAATTGAGCCCGAGAGAGAGGCAGAGGGACATGGAGAGAGGGAGAGGGACATGGAGAGAGGGAGAGAGACAATAGGTGTTGGCAGAGACTTGCAGGCCAGCCGGGCATCGTCCCTGCAGCCGGGCAGAGTCTCTGCGGTGTACAGGTGTTCTGCCATCCTCTACGCCGCGCGCACGCACCCGTGCACGCACCCGTGCACCTGTAAACAGCAGATAAAAAAAAGGAAAAACAGCAGAAGGTAGATCAATTGTGATCCCTGAGGCAATCTCACAGTCAATTGATTAAGGGCCGCACCCTTCGCACCTACACACGTACACAAACAGCACACACACTCACACGCAGTGCACACACGCACATATGGTCTAAGACTCACTCTAAGACTCACTCTAAAACACACATAGTACACACACACAGTACACACACACAAAGGTCATAGACACACACACACACACACACACACACACACACACACACACACACACACACACACACACACACACACACACACACACACACACACACACACACAAACACACACGCATACACACGCAAACACACACACACACACAAAAGGTGCACACGCGTACACAGTCATAAACACACACACACACAAACACCCAATCCCAGACATATGGACACGCACACAGACATAGACGCTCACACAGACACACAGACACCAACAGTCACATACGCACACACAGACAATCACTCAAGCACCATCTGGATGGAATTGTTCAATTCTGACCGGAGTTGGTGGCCTTTAGAAAAGGCCAGTGAACGGACCGGGGGGGGGGGGGGGGAGTAAGGGGGGAGTAAGGGGGGAGTAAGGGGAAACAACTAAGAAGTGACATAACAATAAACAGACGGAGAAAGTGAGAGAAGAAAAGAGAGGGACAGAATTCCTTTGAGTGAACACAAGGGAGAGAGAGATAAATATACAGGAAGAGAGAGAGAGAGAGAGAGAGAGAGAGAGAGAGAGAGAGAGAGAGAGAGAGAGAGAGAGAGAGAGAGAGAGAGAGAGAGAGAGAGAGAGAGAGAGAGATAAACCCAACCAGAGAGAGAGAGAGGGATAGAAAGAGAGAGAGGGTAAGATAGCGATAGAGAGAGAGAGAGCGAGAGAGAGAGAGAGAGAGAGAGAGAGAGAGAGAGAGAGAGAGAGAGAGAGAGAGAGAGAGGGGGACATTGACAGAGATAAAAGCGACTAGAGTGTGAGCGAAATAGGGATTGATAGGACATGAGAGAGGAAGAGAGAAAAAAAAAGACAGGCTCCGGCACCAGTAAGAATCAGTATTGACTAAAGCAGCGTGAAAACTTAAACCCTTTAAAGGATTTTTTTCTCCTGATTTATCAGACAAGGGCCCCCGGAGCCCTTTGGCCCCCAGATCACAGATTTCCTTGTGTGGAGCAAATGGGAAAATTCAATCTTTGTTTCCTCTTCTTCCTGGCCCTCTCTTTCTGATTAGTGCGTGTGTGTGTGTGTGTGTGTGTGTGTGTGTGTGTGTGTGTGTGTGTGTGTGTGTGTGTGTGTGTGTGTGTGTGTGTGTGTGTGTGTGTGTGTGTGTGTGTGTGTGTGTGTGTGGGGGGGGGGGGGGGGGGGGGGGGGGGCGGTGTGGGTGTGTGTGTGTGTGTGTGTGTGTGTGTGTGTGTGTGTGTGTGTGTGTGTGTGTGTGTGTGTGTGTGTGTGTGTGTTTGATGTGGGTCTCAAGCCTTTGCGTGTGTTTGTGTGTGCGTCTGTGGTTGTGTGTGCGCTTGTGGTTGCGTCTGTGAATGTGGTTGTGTGTCCACATTATACAGATATTGTATTTTCCCTTGGAATGGATCACAACAGTCACGCTAAAATCCTTCAAAACGTGGTGATAAGCATGCACAATGTGTGTGCGTGTGTGTGTTTGTGTGTGTGCATGGATATATCTCTGTGTATGTGCCCATATGTGTCCATGTGAGTCTGTGTGTGCACGTGTGTGTGTGCGTGTGCATCCATGTGTGTGTGAATGTGCATGCATACATCTGTCTTTGTGCCCTTGTGTATGTGCGTCTGTGTGTATGTGTGTGTGTGTGTATTTGCCTGTGTGTGCACGCACTTCTTTGAGCCTTATTTATTTTAGCCTTGTATCGCTGCATTATATTATCATTAATCCTCATCCGTTTATGATTAATCAGTTGAATTTACACATTTTTCTATTAATTGTACTCGGATGAGCGCCAGCGTAAGCGCCTGTAAACATTAATCCACTGGAAGACCTTCCAGTCCTTCGCTACGTGTAAGGTTGTGAAATAAATCTGGTGATAACCTCGTGAATCCATAACCAATATAAACAGTTCAAGGTGAACGCTTTATTACCAAGGAGGAGGGGACGCTCCATTCGATAGAAGAAAAGAGATGAAACAGAGAGTTGCTCCTTCAATACGTCCAAGACAACCACCACAACTCAAGCACTTAGCCATACAGTGGCCCGACCTCGAGTGGATTATCGCCGAATAAAATATGTTTTAGCGGCTCGCTGGCGATCGATGATATATACCGCCAGCACTCGGACACCCGTCAATACAAAATGGAAACAAACTGATGTGAGAAAGAGGGAAAAACAAGTGTTTAACAAGTGATTAAGTAACAAAAGCCAAAGAAACAAGACAAACGATGGAGGCTATGGATCTGGAGACAGTGGAGAGGTTCTATTCATCTGTCATGTCGTGCATTCAAGCCCTCGAAGACTATATGATATTGTTGATAAAAAAAGGCAGGGACGTTTTGTGCCCCTTAGCAGCAGGAGAGAGAGAGAGAGAGAGAGAGAGAGAGAGAGAGAGAGAGAGAGAGAGAGAGAGAGAGAGAGAGAGAGAGAGAGAGAGAGAGAGAGAGAGAGAGAGAGAAATGATGCAGGGTATGTCATTGCACTACACTGTGTGTGTGTTTGTGTGTGTTTGTGTGTGTGTGTGTGTTTGTGTGTGTGTTTGTGTGTGCCTGTGAGTGTGCGTGTTAAAGAAAATGTAATATTCCAATAAACCAATGTTAACATGAATACATGTAACAGTTATTCTCTAGAGAGCTGTTGCAATGTACTGTACAGTTGCATGTCAATAAATGTTTAATGGTAGTAGTTGTGATGTATTCTGCTTCTACTCAATATTTTCACCATCATAATTAATTTGGAGAGGAAACATTTTTTTTTCCCCTCGCTCTCAATTAAATTGTCGAAAGGGCTTTATTGGCATGAAAAAGACATTCCTTAAAATTCCCAAAGCAAAACAGCACAGGACATAAATAGTACAATAATAGAGGTAGTGGTACAAAAGTCCAAAGAAAATAATTCAGTGATGATACAACAGTAATATGACAATACACTAGGAAAACAATCATCTCTCTCTCTCTCTCTCTCTCTCTCTCTCTCTCTCTCTCTCTCTCTCTCTCTCTCTCTCTCTCTCGCTCTCAATTCAATTGTATTTGTATAGCCCTAAATCAAAAGGGGCAACAGGCCATATATTTATGACACCCCCTGATCCTAACCTCTCTCTCACTCACTTGCTCTGGCTCTCTGTTGCGCTTTGTTTCTTTCTCTCTATTTCTCCCATTACAGTAATATTCACACCGACCCTTACATCCTCACACTCTCTCACACACACGTATACACATATACAGACACACATTTATACAAACACACACACATGCATGTGCACTCCACATACACTTCCCAAGCCATGACTAAATGTTATTATTTCGGAAACTGTTTATATATTTTCTTGCTGTGTGTGTAAGTGTGTGTGTGTGTGTGTGTGTGTGTGTGTGTGTGTGTGTGTGTGTGTGTGTGTGTGTGTGTGTGTGTGTGTGTGTGTGTGTGTGTGTGTGTGTGTGTGTGTGTGTGTGTGTGTGTGTTTGCTCGTGTGTGTGTGTGTACGTGCGTGTGGATGTGCGTGTGTGTGTGTGTGTGTGTGTGTGTGTGTGTGTGTGTGTGTGTGTGTGTGTGTTTGCTCGTGTGTGTGTGTGTACGTGCGTGTGGATGTGCGTGTGTGTCTCTGTGTGTGTGTGTGTGTGTGTGTGTGTGTGTGTGTGTGTGTGTGTGTGTGTGTGTGTGTGTGGTGTGTGTGTGTGTGTTAGTGTGTGTGTAAGTGTGTTTGTGTGTCTGTGTGTGAGTCCTTTCGGGGCCTCTCCCTGTCTGACTCCTGTCTGTCTGATAGACTCCTCCTCTCTCTCGCTTTATCTCACTGTCTCTTGTCCGTCTAATTGTCTCTTCCTCTCTCTCTCTCTGTCTCTCTAATTGTCTTTCTTCCCCACCGCTTTATCTCAAAGGGTTTCGCTCTCTCTTTTCCCCCCATCTTTTGATCTCTCTCTCTCCCCCTCTCTCTCTCTCTCTCTCTCTCTCTCTCTCTCTCTCTCTCTCTCTCTCTCTCTCTCTCTCTCTCTCTCTCTAGTGCTCTCTTGCTGTCTCCCCCCCTTCATCTTTTGATCTCCCTCTCCTTGTCTTCCTCCCCCACTTGGTGCAACCTAATTTCCTCTGCTAAGATAGCGAGGGAGGGGGCGACGGATGGAGAAGTAATGTCAGGGTACGACGGCCTCGCCCCGCCATCAGTAAAGAGTGACATCATGCTCCATAGTGGTGGCAAACGAAACTTTTTTTATTTTTTATTCCCATTACAGTTTTTCTCAGTCGCTTTGGTTCATTTCTCTGATCAGAATTGAAATTCTCAAAACGACCTGTTCAATCTTCACATCAGTGTGTCCCTTTTGCACATGAAAAAAACAGTTTCTCATTTATTTGAACACGTTGCGAATGCTTTGGTACATCCAAGCACATGATTATGTACAATTCTCTGCTCTTTCCTACATTATCAACTGCTTATGTCATGTTGATCAAAACGTATTGTAATGGTCTCTATGGAATAGTCTCACCCCCACAACATTTATGTATAAGTTCATTGCATAAGTCTTTACATGCAAAATGGTTGAACAAGTTGTCATAATTTGTCAAGCATATTTCTATACATTTCTATACACTGGCATTAGACTTTTTTTTGTTATTTTTTCTAAATCTGTCCTGAATTGGTCAATTGCTACCAGGTGAATCTTGACTTTCCCTAAAGAAGGGAAATGTGTGAAGTGTTAGATCAACCAACGATCAACCAGTACTGGAATAGCTCAAAGGTGCATCTCCTGAAACATGAACTGGCAATTATATATATAGCTGGAGCACAACACAATGTTACTTTGTCTGAGAATTTGT
>NC_079432.1:9081391-9091391 GCF_026213295.1 Gadus chalcogrammus | reverse complement strand
ACATAAATGCACACACAAACATATGCGCATGTGCGCGCACACACCCACAAACACACGAACACCCAAACCACACACACACATAACCGACCACACGTCCCCTGGTCAGGTTCAAACCCACCTTATCGCTGCCAGGTAACAGAGCTGACCATCGATCCCCCCCCCCCCGTTCTGGTCTTCTCTTCTCTTCCATGTGATTACACTCTTCCTGCTAAATCCTGTGCCCCCTGTAGCCTTGTTGGGTGGGGGGGGGGGGGGGGGGAGTGACCCAACCCAAGAACAGCTGTTTCTTCAATACTTCACCAAACACTGTTTCATATTTCTCATCTGCTCCTCTCATTCCGAGAGGTTCCCAGACACACGCAAACACACACACACACACACACACACACACACACACACACACACACACACACACACACACACACACACACACACACACACACACATACAGATGCACACACATGCTCATACACACACAACACACAAACATTTGCACGCACAATACTCATACACACCCATACACACACAAATACTCTCAAACACACACATACACACACACACACATACGCACACACGTACTCATATACACACACAACACACACACACACACACAAACACACAAACACAACAACACACACACACACACACACACACACACACACACACACACACACACACACACACACACACACACACACACACACACACAGACAGATGCCTTTGTGCTGCTTGCTATGTGGAACGCCAGACACCCCAGACACCCAATGTTTGTGTGTGTGTGTTTTTTGATTTCTCTTGTGGCTGCTGCAACCCCCCCCCCCTCCCTCCCCCCAATACACACACACACACACACACACACACACACACACACACACACACACACACACACACACACACACACACACACACACACACACACACACACACACACACACACACACACACACACATACATTATATTCTTATTCATAGGATGAAAAAATGCCCCCCTTATTTAGATTTCATTCTGAAATTTGGCAAAAGGCCACGCCTCTGGAAAATACAGTAAATCCTTTAAAAGGTAAGTCTACAGTCGGGGGCGAGGATTCCAGCTTAGTGCACGAGGAAGCCTGGCACCCGTCTTCGATCCTGTTAAGTTGTGTGTGCTTTGAGAGTGCTTCTTCTTTTAATGCCAAACTGGGAGATAAGCTCAACAGGGAGGCAAGCCTCTTAGAAACTTCTTCTTCCAGCACACCTTTGAGTGAAAGAATGTTTTACCCAGTATGAGAAAGTACCACAGAGTGCAAATGAGTCATTCAGTATAGATACTGACCTTGTCTAAGAACTATCTAGTTTATGTCTAAACTGTGCACCCCGAGTATGAATAGATGTCTGTGTTCAATATGAGATGAAATGTTAATTTCATTCAATAATGAAATTATGAATTCCTCATCAAGGGGTCTGGGTCACCTAGTGGCCATCTTGGTTATAGGGGAACTGAATGTGGAATACTTAATACAGTTTTATCCTATTTTATGAATCAAAGATATTTGATGCACAATATGATTCAATATCACCATATCACCATTGAGGCAACCATCCTAATGGTTGTCTCAATGTGATCTTCATCGTTGCTGTGAACCGTCAGCTTGTGTGGGTTGTTCTTTACAGCTCAGTGAGCTGTGTTCTGGACGGCTTAAGCAATCAAATATGGTGAGATGAGATAAGATAATGAATATATTGAGATTACAACAATCCAAATCCTTAAAGTGAGTGGAAAGCACAGAAGAAGGGCAACAAAATCTGTTATATCTATCTTATGCTGCTCATGCCTCATCACTTTTCTTTTTTTGTATTCACTACTCCTGCACTGTCCCAACCTATTATTTAACTATACTGTACTTATATTGCACTGTATGACAATCATGTTCAAACTGCACCTTAACCACTATTTTGCATTACTGCTTAGATCTCCCCATTCCGTTGTCTCTGTACTTGTACTATGCACAGTGACAATAAAGTTGTATCTGTATCAGAACGTCTTAGAATGTAATAGAATATACAATTAAAATAGATGGTTACACAAACACATGTTTATAAACTGGAGTTGTTCCGGTTGTGGTCTACGGATGTTTGAAGGCAGGCAGTGGATCAGGGGAGAGAACTGTTGTCCACACCCAGAGAGAGAGAGAGATGTCTGGGCCTGAGCAGGCTGCGGGCTGGGTGCTGGCGTTAAACCTCGGGGAATGGACTGTCTGGCATGAAATACATACACATAAAAACACAGGCACACGTGAACACACACACACAAACACACACACACACACATACACACACACACACAGGTAACATGTAAACACAACACACACACACACACACACACACACACACACACACACACACACACACACACACACACACCACACACACACACACACACACACACACAAAAACACACACACACACACACACACACACACACACACACACACACACACACACACACACACACACACACACACACACACACACACACAGAGGTAACATGTAAACACAACACACACACACAACACGTTAACACACACACACACACACACACACACACACACAGAGGTAACATGTAAACACACCACACACACACACACACACACACACACACACGCACACACACACACACACACACACACACACACACACACACACACACACACACACACACACACACACACACACACACACACCCTGTGAGGGGAGAGTGGATCTGCTTGGTACCTAGTTGTGTTTTGGATCTTTGATGTTCTTTTTATTTGTATGTGTTTATAAAATAGGCTCTCCTTTATCTATATATGCCTTGTATATTGATCAAAGTATATGCATCGTTTTAAACCGGCTTATATAGCTTGTGGTTGCAGTGATTGAATCAAGTCTGGCTTGAATTATGTGTCAGTAGCAAATACGTGAGTCATTTGTATGATTTAAGATTGAACGTTGGATGTGTGTATCGCGTATTACCCTAAACTTTACTGACATCTAGTGGGCATTGAGAGCACATTCACGGCGAAGCCATCGCCTTGTTCGTTATATATTACATTGTTAATCAGGAAATTATGGCTTGTGGCACATTATTTCAATTAAATAGCTGAAACCTATTTTATAATATCCCAATATTTGTATTCCTGGTTATTCTGAAGTTTATTATGATGTGAAATATACCGCTACGCGGCGGGTGAAAGAGGGCACTTCCGTGTTTGGGTTTGGCCGGGTACGCGGGCGGTATTGTGGGTGCGGTGCAGCAGCATCCTTGAGGACGGCGACAATGGCAGATTTATCACTATATCTCACCAACGTTAATGTGTCAATCGGACAAAACATTAATGTTGACCAGGTGGGTAAAAAGCGCAAAGTCCAATCTAGGTCGTCTATTTCAAAAAATATATAATTCTATTAACGATGCTATATTGTCATTCTGTCTGTTATCGCTAACGTAATACAACTGCGGTCTTTGTGTCACTCTAATATGACATTTACCTTTGGATGACTCTGTTCTCAAAATAATACATGGGTTGATTATCAGAATTAGGTTTTTGGATTGTGTGGCTCATTTCTATCAGTGTTAATTAAGGCAGACTGACAGATTTGATCGTCACTGCACTCGATGCATAATTGACATGAAACATGCACCTGCTTGGACGTATATATTAAACCATTATCTTTTCATATTGATGTACCTGCCTATCTATATTTCCATAACCCGATAGACCCTGACCCCGGTGAAGGACTTTGAGTGCGTGGAGCTGGAGGGCGTGGAACCAAGCGAGGGGCATAAGGAGCCGGTTGCCGAGCCGCGGGAGAAGCCTCCTCGTCGGGTAATCCATTTCTCCAGCGGGGAGACCATGGAGGAGTACAGCACCGACGAGGAGGGCGGAGACGAGCCCGAAAAGAAGGACCTGCTCGCCGCAACCCCGCCGGTCGATGCGGCAAGGGTGAGGCCTCACTAGACAGAGTTGGGTGTGGGACTTAATCAAAGTCGCGTCGGAGTACTTGTTTATATCGGCATGTAAATCTCCAATGGAGGAGAAGAACCTAGTTTGTGTTAAGTGTTTATTTGCACATGGATTTGGATGTGTTTTCCATATCATTATTTATTATTTTTTTTACCTTTGTGGCAAGAGTAAAGTTTACTTTTCTTATGGTATGTATGCGTGTGTTTTTGTTGTTGTTGTTGTTGTGGTGGTGCAATCCAAGATGACGTGGGGACCGTATTTCTGGTTCAACATGTGGCGTGCCGCCACCTCAACTATCTCAGGTCAGAGGGGAGGAACGCTCTCGTAAAGGGGCCCACGGAAACCAACTCACCGAAAATCTCCTCATAAAGTTTTCAGACATTAACAAAACACTAAACAAAGACAATACAAGGAACTTATGGAACGGGAAAATAGCAATATTGTGGTACTGCAGCCGGATAGTAGCCTACAGCAGGGTAGTGTAGCGGTTATGGGTTTTAGACTCCAAATCGAAAGGTTTGATGCAGATGACCGCAGTCCACCTGTAGGCTTCCTTGAGCAAAGGAATATCTCCCAATTCATACCTGCTCATTAATGAAATTCATCTTTATTTGCATTAGATAAAACCATATAGATATAATAAATAGTATTTGAAATAGATAGAAACAAATATAGATAAATCAGTAAAAACAGACACAGAATACAACATAAAGTAATTTTGAGTACTGTGAAAATATTCCCTAAGTTCTGTTGTTTGTGTGCTGCAGCGTGTGACTACCTCGGCGAGAGAATGGCCTCCCTCTTCGGAATAACGTCCGCCAAGTACCAGTATGCCATCGACGAGCACAACAGGATCCGGAAAGAGGTATGTCATAGAAGGAGGGCTGGTGACCGTGTTTAAAGGAACACTGTCACACTCCGCTGATTTATATCAGATGACTTCACAGCACTTCAAACTCATGTTGTCAGCTAAATATACTGAAATTTAAATATTTAATATTTGAATTTGTCATTTTTCCAATTGGACCAATGGAGAATGCATTGTATATATTTTGCATATATTTAGCACTACTTCCTTATGTACGACAATGAAAATCTCCCTTTAAAGTCTTCATATTTTCCGACCCCATCTCCTCTTCCTCCCCCTTCTTCATCAGAATGAGGAAGAGAACGAAGAAAACCGGTTGTCGGAAGAGGCAGAGCGATCCTTTTCCAAATCGCAGGTGCAGGAAGACAGAGTAGACGAGCCAATCGCCATGCCGGATCGGCCAGAGGTCCCGCCTACTCATCTTGACGTGACTTATCAGGTTGAGAATGAGCAAATGGTACCTTCGACCACCATTACTGTTCCGGTCGTTGTCACAGAAACCTAATTTCTTGGAAATGGGTGTTCATGCGTTTACAACCACATCTTTTCTTATTTTGTGTTTAAAGAAAACGTTTTTCAAAGTGCACTGCCCTTGTGCAGTATAGTGAATTATAGAACACAGACCTACAGAAAGGGAAGTGGACCCTCTTCAGTTAGGTGTCACCAAACCCAAATTATGGGTCTTCTACTTTATTTCCCAGGGTTTAGGAGTCCAATCTTCACTTGTTTACTCTCCTAACACGTACCCTGCTAGAAGAGGAGCAGACTCACAATTAGTGTTATGATCGAACCCTATGTTTATTCAATGATAACAGCTCTGTTAAAAGGTCCACTGCCCTTTCTGAAGAGCTGTATTCTATACCACACTATACTGCAAAAGGGCAGTGCCCTGGTGCTCACAGCAACACCTTCGTTTATCCTACCATGAGGTCGCTGTGAGAAGTCAGTTACACTGTGACCTGGTTCCAACGGCAGGGATGGGAATTGTAGTCTTTTGAGATGTGTCTAGATCCCCATCTTCCCAGAGGAAGATTCCATGGTCTTCCTCCCGTTCCAATATAAAATCAACCATAAAACATTTTTTGATTTCTTTCCGTTTACATCTTTTCAGCCACTGGCAAGATTTAACTTCCCTAAAAGTGCATTTAAACAAAGGGCTTACATCAAAGTCTTTGTGGCATTTTTATTTTCCTTCAAGAACATTTGTTTCGAGTGTATGTTAGCATCTTTATCCTACCTAAATATTGGGTGGAATTGCACACTGATAATGCAAAGAAAAAGCCAGTTGTTTTGCCAAAGAGCTGTTGTTTTCACATGATTCGTTTTGCTCCACAACTAATAAGGATTCATGGCTTGAACATAACGTTTGTATAGTTATTCATGCCTTACTGGGAGCACTTCACAGCACCTTTTAGCCTTAAACTTAATGTTTTGTTACTAAAAATCATATTTTAAAGGGGTCCAAGCACTCACAATGTCTTTCAGCTTGTAATGGAAGAAAATAACTTTCTAGGTCATCACAATCCTATTGCAATGAGATCCTGTTGTAGAAAAGTGTCTTAATTTAAATTGTTTTATTAATTTGTATTTATTTAACTTGACACAGTTTACGTTTTTTTGTCTAAGTAACCAAATGCACTGTTCGTAAAGTTATTGTAAATGTTTATCAAGATAATTTAATCGTCCGTTTTTATAAAATGAAAAGATGGAAAATAAATAACATTTTACTCAAATCTTCACATTCTTTTCATTCATTGTTTACCTTGGTCCTCTGTTCCTAAGATGTCACATATTTGTCTGTGTAGACATTATAGCAATAACATATGAATGTAATAACCTCCAAGGAATGAACTGATTTAAATCTTGTTCTTCTGGTGCAATCTCTTATCAGTCTGTCTGAGGGACGGGCTGATGGCAGACAAGATGGAGGGCTGGTCTTTGTCATTATAGGAACAAAAGACTCCTCTGTCCTTCTCGTCTCCATGGAGCTGCTCAGCTGACGCTTCAATGTGGCCATTCTTCAAGACCGGAGTGGGCCTTCCCTTGCTCTGGAATGACCTTGGCAAGAGCGTGGCCATGACCTCAAAGTGACACAGTGAAATAAATACATTCAAAGTCTGTCTTTAGATCGTCTTTATTCAAATAGAATATATCGTCTTAACGCAAGGACTGAATACATTAACTAATACAATGTATACGATTGTAGTTTATTACTTGACGTGAATGTCAAGCACTGCATACTTTTATTTTTACTTTTAATGGAAATCTGCATTTCGTCCATAGATTGCAATAAAGTTTATATTTGAAAAATAGACACATCCCAACACATCTCTCTTCGTGTAATTATGTCGATAAAAAGGTTTTATAGGATGTTTGTTACATGAATAGACCAGGATTTGGTGGAGTCAAAGGGGGGGGGGGGGGGGGGGTGGTTGTGATGTTTAGCGTGGTGTCTCAGAGTCTACACTGTTGTTCATTGTCTCAAGCTTCCATCTTTTGTTACTCATGCTGCTGACCAAACACACAAAGCCACTTTTATACTTCCTACAGACAGAAAAACAGGCAGACACTACACAGTATTTGTTGAGTCAGTGGAAAGACCTCTGATTCCCATGTGGACATTTTCCCAAATAGATAATCAAGAATACTTTCAAAGTAAGTTGATAAGTAAATTGTTGTCAAACTTAGAATCTCGTCAAATGTAAGCTAGGAGATTCGGGCCTTAACCAAAATTTGAAATAATGTCAATGAAGGAAAGTTAAGCTGCAATTAATATAGGCTACTCTACTACACTACTTCATGAACAACAAAGTCAAACCGTCATCATACGTCTGTTTTGGTTTTCGTATACTTTTTAGTAGATATAGACAATATACTTTGTTTTATTCTATTTCGTCATTCGGCCATTCCAGATCAACACTTCAGATGGCGCTAAATACCCATCGCTAGATATATCGCATACCCATATGTAGGGATCGGAACCTGATCTGGACCTGACTACTTCTGTGTTGGTCTGCAAGCAACCGTATTATATTTGGTTAAATACTTTTAGTTTTGGTTTTTTAATATTTGCTTATAGGTCAATAATGCAGGTCTATTGGGTGCGTACTGCATGCATTAAGGAGCATTTGTACATAAGATTGTTCTGTATTGATCCAGTAGGGGGTAGTGTTAACTGCATTTGTCAGCAAGAACCAGAAAATCGGGTTATTAAAGGACGAAGGGTTATTGACCTCTTTGTAGTAACATGATCATGGCTGGATTCTATACTTCAATCGTTGCAAATGTCACTGAACAATACAAATCCTAATAATTAATCAGATGATAATTCAATGCAGCATAAAATTAGGTGCTGCATGATGCTATGTTAACTTATTCAACACAGTCATTTATAAATTAATTAGTTAAGCATAAGCAAACATTTTTATTTTAGAGGGGGAATCTGAATCTACAATGCAGTTTGCTGTGTGTGTGTGTGTGTGTGTGTGTGTGTGTGTGTGTGTGTGTGTGTGTGTGTGTGTGTGTGTGTGTGTGTGCGTGCGTGCGTGCGTGCGTGCGTGCGTGCGTGCGTGCGTGTGTGTGTGTGTGTGTGTGTGTGTGTGTGTGTGTGTGTGAGTGTGAGTGTTTGTGTGTGTGTGTGTGTGTGTGTGTGCGCCTTTGCATGCACATTTTTACTCCTAGCATATCCTATCAACTCTGTATCATATGTGTATTCCCCTTTGCATGAGTGCATGTTATTCTCAGACATCTTATGCAGACCTGGAATATTTGTTGCAACATGAAAAGGTTTTTCTCTTAAGGCAGGGAGTTGGAGTGATTGATCACTGATTGGGCGAAATATTATATGGGTAGACAGAACGTTTTGCAAGCACTTCCTTATCTGATTCGTAAGAAAGTGTTGCACAAAAAATATCCAGTCCAACGGCATACACCACCCAAGAGAGGGATGTTTCATCGTTTGTCATGCTTTGGTGTACTAGGACAGAACCATTTAAATTCAATTGTAAAGATACTCGTAGAGCTACTGGATTGATTGTAGGATGATACGATCAACTCATGATCAACACCAAATATGGTTGTAGCTCGATACGTCTGCTGCTGTTGCTGCTTATTGAAAGAGCGAGAGGGGGGTGGCAAACAGACAGACAACAGACTGACTCAAAAAGATACACAGCCACACACAATCACCAGACAGAAAGACAGCTAGACAGGCAAACTGACCAACTTACTCATATAAACAGACTGCCACACACAACCACAGAGAGACAAGACAGACATACAGTCAGACAGACAAGGACTCCTACAAACACACAGATAAAAAAAGAGAAAAAGACAGTCAGTTACCAAGTGATAGACAAGCAAACGGAAAGAGAAGACAGAGAGACAGAGCGCGAGAAAGAGAGAGAGGGAGTGAGAGAATACAGCATGAGAGCGACAGAGAGGGAGCAAGAGGGAGAGAAGGAGAGGAAGAGGGGGGGGGCGAGCGGGGGAGGAGGATGATGAGAGTAGCAGGGGTCCCATGGTGGTGGGCCTCTCTGGGACCAGAACGACCGACCCACCGAGGGAAAGGGGATTTCCAGCTGAGCTCGGGCCTCCCCTCCCGCCCGCTAGGCCTGTTTCCTCGTTCTTCATGGTAGAGAACGTACCAGAGACGCCTCTGGTAAGGAGAATAAAGGACACTGAATCAGTGAGGGCCGGGTATGGTAGGGAGGGAGGCCCCCGTAACGCCTAGACCAGTTCTTCCTGTTGCAGGTACTGCAAGGTAGTAAGGGCACAGTGTTCCTGCTCAGGGTGGACATTTTTGGATAACAAAATTTACATGAGAAAAAAAACCATTGTATTCATTCACTACATTATTTGGGAGAATCAATTTTGATTGGATTTTATGACTTAAATAAAATCAAGATTTTATTGTATTGTTTAAGAATCATTGATCCTTGGTCTCTTCTTAAATCTTACTATAGACCGGAAAGTGTACCTGCTGGGAAACCCACGGGGTCTGCTTAATTAATTATTAATGATGTTATGTTATGTTATGGTATGTTATGTTATGTTACCTTATCTTATCTTTAGGGAAATAGTAGTTAGGTGTTTGTGCGTGTGTGTGTGTGTGTGTGTGTGTGTGTGTGTGTGTGTGTGTGTGTGTGTG
>NC_079432.1:9033891-9073891 GCF_026213295.1 Gadus chalcogrammus | reverse complement strand
GGATGGATTTCCTTTGACAGGTTTCTTTACTAGCTATATTTGTTGTATACGGATATGAGTTAACCAAGCTTAGCACTTACAATTTCCCCTTTCTGTACCAACAGCAATGTATTGCTGTTTCTCCTTCTTCTGACAAGTGTAAGTAAGTTGCATTGGATAGAAGCATGTGGTAAATGCCCTAAATGCAAATGTTTCTTATACCGACTACCCTTCCTCTGAGACACTTCCACATTCCTATTTCTCGAATGAGGGTGTAATTACATAAAATAATATTCCCGCCGCCGATCTTCTGGTCTCCCACCAAATGTCCCTTTCACATGCATGCACATACGTGAACACATACATGCACACACGCACAGATGCACACACACACACACACACACACACACACACACACTCACACACGCGCACACACCCATATTAATACACTCCACCACCTCCACCGAAAAGACCCAACCTTACAGACGTAGTTCAGTTAACCAACTCTCTGTTCTCCACTTCCCTTCACGCTCACCACAGACCTACAAGTATTGTTTCCACTCCAAGCCTGTGCACCTACCCCTCACCCTAACCCAGCCAGCCATTGGGTGAAGCCTGTGTTGACGTAACAATAGTGTGATGCAAGAGACGTCTTAAAGATACTTTTCATGGGCTTTTCTGGCATTTTCAGGCCTTTATTGGATGGGACGGTGACGTGGGTTTAAAGGCATGGGAGAGAATTGGGATGAGAATTGGGATCTAGAAAAGGAATGCAGGTATGGGAATTTAACCTGGGTCGCTTCCAGGCATATTGCCTAGCTGGTTAGAGCACTGGATATGGTGGCGGAGAGAGATAGGGAGAGAGAGAAAGAGAAAGAGAGATAGAGAGAGAGAAAGAGAGAGAGAGAGAGAGAGAGAGAGAGAGAGAGAGAGAGAGAGAGAGAGAGAGAGAGAGAGAGAGAGAGAGAGAGAGAGAGAGAGATGCATACGTTGTTGCATTCATCTCCTAATGGTTCATGCATGTGAGCATGCATGTGCAATTCTCCTTTCGTGTGTGTCTGTGAGTGTGGGTCAGGTGTGTGTGTGTGTGTGTGTGTGTGTGTGTGTGTGTGTGTGTGTGTGTGTGTGTGTGTGTGTGTGTGTGTGTGTGTGTGTGTTTGTGTGTGTGTGTGTGTGTGTGTCTATGGCCCTCCATGTCTGGGCTACATATAATTATGCAGCCAATATAGAGTACATCTGAAATGAAGGTGTAGGTAGTTCACAGGCATTTTCGTTCTTTCATTTTTACTCTTACATGTATTCTTGACATTCAAATTCGGATATGTAGGTTTAAACCATGGATATCCCCCTTTCCGTACTGGTCCCCTATTGTTACCACAGACATCTGCTGCCCCATGCAACATTCAGCACATTTTCAGTCACAGAGGCCACCTGCTGTGTATGTGTGTGCGTCTTCGCGCGTGTGCCTGCGTGCGTGTGTGTGTGTATTTGTGTGTGTGTGTTTTCTCTCTCTCTCTCTCTCTCTCTCTCTCTCTCTCTCTCTCTCTCTCTCTCTCTCTCTCTCTCTCTCACTCTCTCTCTCTCTCTCTCTCTCTCTCTCTCTATGACACAAAAGTTGTAGACAGGGATTGATCACTCTTGATTAACTTCAAGGTTTTGAAGCGGAAGCAAGGTGACAGACTGGGTTTTATGTCATGTGGCCATACTTTAGAAGAGGCATTTCCTGCAAATAAAATCCCAGAAGGTGCTTTTTTTTTTGTTGCTGCATTTGACGATTTTTAAGAAAATAATCAAAACCTTTTTCCTCCAAAATAAAAGTCATAAAGAAATAGAATTGTCGGCTTTTGTATCTCATATTTCATGTGAAGACAAAAATATTTTCATGTTTCCTTTCTACATTTCCTACAAATGACCACTGAGTACCAGAATATATTTTGTATCATTTTTCTTGATCACAGGTTGACATCGATTTCAATAGAAACCATGAAATAATATAATGATGAAAAGTAAAGCAACAGTATTTATTTCCTTTTTAGTCAGATTATAATCTGAGGGTTCCATCAAATGATAGCTGACTTTATCACATGTTCTGGCCTGAGGTCCCTCCAGAAGGCATTTCAGTTGCAAACATCCAGTGACAGCTAAAGTGGATTGAATTTAAATAAATGTAAAAAGGGGCAAATTTGTCTATCTATACCTATTTATAAATAAAATAGGGAACACAAACCCACCCACGCATTGATGCACAACGGATGGTCTTTACACATAGTTCCATTGGTTTCCAGACATGCTAGGGAAGGTGACATTTGGTCCTGTGTGACGTGATGATGATGATGATGATGATGATGATGATGATGATGATGATGATGATGATGATGAATAAATACCCTATCTTTTTTTAACCTGTTAAGGTTTTCTTTGTGCGGTTGCACACGGCCAAATTCCGTGTACGTCTTTATACAATGCCAACCTTATGTAACCTTCATAAAGTCCCTGGTTTAGTTTGAAACCTGTCATTTTTTTACCACACCCATCCCACTGACTGGTGCTTTCGAAAATGTGTCAAAATAACACAACCACCTTCACAAGGCCTCGGAGTGTAGCAGGTGCTATAGTGTTAAACTTGGTCATGAGGGGGATTTCATACTTCCTGACCCATTTGTTGAATAGTATGAAATATGCTGCAGTGGAACACAAAGCTAGTTTCTGTGGTAACTCTTTGGCTGGTAGGTCACAGGAAATGAACAGAAATAGCTCAGTTTTAGGAGATGGACAGAGATAGTGGCACATTAAAAATAAACAGTAGATAAGATTAATAAAAAAAAATGGTATTGGGAATGACAGGTCTACAACTTAGTCTATATTTATTATGTATTTTAATCTATCAGTTTGTACTTTTAAACTTGGGATAAAGCCTTCTTTGATTTCACTGCTGTCGTTCAGCTTCCTGGAACTGTGGTTGAAATGAAAAAAAAATGCAAACCAGAAACCTGTATACAATTCAAGTAACTTGAATTTCTTGAAATGCCTACAATACCTTTTCATGTATTAGTTCTCTAACCTAACATAAGTTTAAAATAAATATAATTGGAACATTTTTTGTTTCGCAACATAGCCTCTGAGCAATGTACAGTAAAAAATGCGTTCTCCATTACTCAACCCCTTTGAATGCTGGTACATATGGAAAACATTAGTTTTATGTGGCTTGTTAAAGGGCAAAATATCTTTAGAGAGCAGTGGAGAAACCCCAACACCCCAGACAGTTGCAGAAGTCACTTTCCATGCCCTCTTTTTGCAAGGAACATGGGTGGGGGTATTACCAATCACATCCACAACATCACACATGCAGTTCTTCATTCACATAAAACGGTCTGTAGGCCTATTCACACCTTTGGGAAATCTCATCATACAAGATGCCGACAAATGTTGCTACTTTTTTTCACATTTTGGTATTTTTTTGCAGAAGAAAGAATAAAATAGAGTGGGTGTTTGTATCTTCGAAACAAAGTTGGCTATGTGGTGAATGAGACATGCTTTGTGATTGTGGGCCTAGTTGAAGCATTAAAAAAAATGCTTTTTTGGATTTAAAACTTTATCTAGATCAGTCAGATTATGTAATATGCTCTGCAGAATCATGGTTTTGTAGGATCTTATTATAGCCATATAATGTATGAATAATTATCTAAAATATCAAAGAAGGATCAAGAAAAGATAGATACACATTCGTCTTTAAATAAATAAGATTCAAATAGTTACAGAATTATACTCCCTGCTGAGCCATAGTCATTAATATAATAGTATGAAATATGATATATTCATCTCACACCGGAAGAGGATAGATGAACTTCCGGGTAAAAATAGTCTGCATGAATCGAGTGAAGTGGTCTGTTTTGTAAAGTACATATTGTGAGAATTTGGTGAACGGCAGATAGTAACATGTCTCGTGGATCTAGTGCAGGGTTTGATCGCCACATTACGATCTTCTCTCCTGAGGGAAGGCTGTATCAAGTCGGTAAGCGCGTGGACCTCATCGCACCCGAGCCGGTTCTTTGTAGCTCGCTAGCTAAATGCTCTGTCATGGTTCGCTTAGCTTAGCTTGTGGCTACGCACTAGCATGCAATTCGGTTACAGCGAAACTCCTCGCTAAAACATCAACACATTGTTTATATTTGTAAGACAATTATAACGTTGCGTGTATCCTTTGTCATAACTATGGATACAAGATGTCAAAATGATTTGAACACAACACATTCAGCTAGAGTGCTAGTTAGCTTGTTAGCGTGTTGAACTGAATTGGTGAGCTGATGCATTGCTGTACTTTTCATGTCAACATTGATGAAGTAAACTGTTTATATAAACGTTGCTTATTCACTGTTATAAAACATATCTTATTCGCTACAATACACTACTATACGTAATTATGCCGCGGTGTGTCATGCATTGATACGGCTGTTGTTCTGACATGATGCTCCAAACCCTTAACAATGAATCCCATTCATTTGTTTTTCTTTGATTACAGAATATGCTTTCAAAGCTATCAACCAAGGTGGACTCACATCGGTAGCAGTCAGGGGAAAAGACTGTGCAGTTGTTGTAACACAGAAAAAAGTTCCAGTAAGTAGGTGTTCAGAGAACTGTCATAGACGACACTTGTGCCATAGTTCCATTTAACTCTTGAACAAGTGGGATGCTTCACCAGCCCCTTCACTGCATGTCAACGTTGCTTGCTTTGATTTGGACACAACAGTATTCAGCATCTGACTATCGATAATCTAATTCAGTGAGACAACTGTGTTCATATAATGAACCCCATCGTCTCAACACTACATACTCATTGATTCCATTGAATTATAGTTTTCACCATCAAATACAAGTGGGTTATTTCACTGTTAAAAACATCCTTTTTCTTCCAGGACAAGCTCCTGGACTCGTCCACAGTCACCCACCTCTACAGAATAACAGACAACATTGGGTGTGTGATGTCTGGGATGACAGGTACGAAGTGACTGAGGCTTTCTGTTTGTAATGCTGTTCATACGGAATACAACAGGCATCCCATCGACGGAGCCCCGTTCAATTAGCATGTTTTCCGATGCAGATGTTGTATAGCAGGATTCTTAAAAAAGAAATATTATAGTGGAGGATGCCACCGTGCTCCTTTCCAGCCCTGCCATGTAGCATCCAAAAAAAGGGCCCTCAAGACAGACATTTAGTAGGCGTGAACGTTTTTCCCTTTTATTTCTGAAACGGTTCATCCTTAAGTTTATTTGAATTACTCAAAAAATTTGAACTACAATATCTGAGTGCTGGGTGAGGGAAGTCTGTTGCTATTTGATATACTGTTGGTCCGCTTAATCGAAGGAAAACGCAAACTGGTTGGTCTTTTAATATAAGCACTGTGTCGCATGCCAAGGTTTTGAGCAGTGTTTGAAATCTGCCCCCGGTGCGAGTGCTCTCATTGGAAACGCGACCCGCTTCATTTGATAATAAGACGCATGGCATAAGGGTTTAATGTGCAATGTTTCAATGAATTTGAACAGAAGCACTATTCAAGAGAACACGTAGAAAAAATGGTATTGTATTGTCATGAATGGAAGGGCTTTTATAGTCTAAATATGTTAGGATGAACCAGTGTGACCTTCAAATGATCAAAACATGATGTTTGAAACGTCAGAAAGGAAAACTAGTTTTAGTCTGATACCATACTTTACCATTCCATAATCGTCAATGCAATTAGCTTAAATTGGCCATTTAGGAATGTTATTTTGATTAAATAAGCTTATCAAGATATTTATCAAGGCTCTTTTAGTTGTCCCATGATTCTCGTGATAATGCATTCTCTATACGACCCAGCCCTACGATAACGTAAAAACATTGAGTAAACTTTTTAGTGAATTTCCAAATAAATTATGCAATTCTTCTTATCAGCATATCATTCTCTAAAGAGGAATGCTATATTCTGTCTGGTTGCACCTGGTCTTATGGATGACGCACAGCATTACGCCCAATAACGTCATGTTGCTCCGGCCCCTTCAATATAAAGCCCTCATCACTGCCGGCTATTGTGTCACTTGGCAGCATACAATCAGATTGTGTTTTTACCAGAAAATAAATCAAATTATAGTTCACAGAAGCACTCTGAATGTCACTCAACCTTGTCGGCTACGTTTGTGAAATATTTTCTGCCTTAACCTCATTCAACCCACTCTCGACCTCTGACCCCAGCCGACGGCAGGTCCCAGGTGCAGCGCGCGCGCTACGAGGCGGCCAACTGGCAGTACAAGTACGGCTACGAGATCCCTGTGGACATGCTGTGCAAGAGGATGGCAGATATCTCGCAGGTGTACACGCAGAACGCTGAGATGAGGCCCCTGGGCTGCTGTAAGGACACCCCTTTGTTTTCTGTCTGTGGATCGGACTCTTAGGCCCAATCCCAATTCTACCCCTTCCCCTTACCCCTTACCCTTACCCCTTCAAAACAAGGGGGAGGGGTAAGGAGTATAAATGGGATTGGGCCTTAAAGTGTAGTTCCGGCCAAAATTGAACCCTGGGTCTTTTCCGGGAAGCCCCATAAAATAACCGGTAGGTCCTTGTTTCCAGGAAGTCAACACAAGTCGATTACCGGCTATCGTAAATAATGTGATGGAGGTTCCAATTAATTTAACTTAACAATCTTGCCTCTTGATACAAAACAGTGTCTGGGGGGCTTATTTTATGAAAAAGACCCTGGGTTCAGTTTTCGCAAAAATTACAATTTAAGCTGCACTCATAGGAAGGTTAGAATGTTATACAGGGTCTTGATGAAGTAGAGGTAGTGGGTCAGATTCAGACTCCCTTTAAATAACCCAGACTGTATCATAGGGTTTGTTGATAAATATGCAATAAGAAATCAACTATGTCGGGAAGGAGTCAACAACTGCTGGCGGGAATAACATGTTTGGCAACAACAATTTGCACATTGCGTAGTTTTGATGATACGCGTTGAGCTGTGTCATGATTCTGTGGTAAAAAGGAATGGGGAATGATCACCTTTCTTTGGTAGGTAGGAGTTTAGATTTAGAGCTAAATGTTTAAACTTGTCAAGCGTGCTCACGGCCGCCCCCCAAAAAAAATATCCACAAGTGAGTGGTGTAAGGGTTTGAACTGTCTCTCCCCCAGGCATGATCATGATCGGCATTGACGCGGAGCACGGCGCACAGGTGTACAAGTGTGACCCGGCCGGCTACTACTGCGGCTTCAAGGCCACCGCGGCCGGGGTCAAGCAGACGGAGGCCACCAGCTTCCTGGAGAAGAAGGTGAAGAAGAAGCTGGACTGGACCTTCGAGCAAACCATCGAGGTACGAGACTAACGCCGTCTAGCTCAAACCCTGTGTTGCGATTAGAGAGTGACTCTTTTGGTTCGGTCGATTTAGATTCATTAATTAGGGATGCTAATTTCCGTATCTTCTCCAGTGCAGAAAGGCGGTGTGGCCAATATGGCATGAAAGCACAGGAAAGGGTGAATCAAATGATGTGGTTATACTCTAAGTTAACTCGACTGAATGCATCAACGTAAACGAACAAAGGTTTTTTTTGCAAGCTTTGAATCGATTCAGAATCTAATAATAATAATAATAATAATAATAATAATAATAATAATGATTTATATTTTTCACCAACCCCTAGTTCCAATGCATCCCCTATGGGTGGAGCTTCAGAGCTCAGCCTAGTGTCTGCGCCCCCACGGCCACTCAGACACTCCGGGTCATAGGGCCAAACTGGGAGGGGCCTACTTTCCTATATTTTCGAGGTTATTGAGGCCTAAGCATACCTACTATGATATTTATCTAAAAAGTAAAATCCAGTGACCTCTGCTAAATGCCTAAAGTAGAATGTAAATGCAAAGACGGTTGATAATGGAAGAAATGCAGCAAGGAAAGGGGTAGTCCTAGTGATCTTGGCAAGAGATGGATTCTATCCTTGGTATTGTAGGTGGTTTTAACAATTTATAAATGTAGTTCATCAACAAACAACAACTTAACATAGGTACCCTATTGACCTGCTCTGTAATTCCCTGTGGTTTCCTCCCCAGGCGTTGACTGTATATTGTGCTTTATTTCCCTTTCTGTTTCGCTTGGACCTTCCCTGCAGACGGCAATATCCTGCCTGTCAACTGTTCTGTCTATTGACTTCAAACCCTCAGAGTTGGAGGTTGGCGTGGTCACCATCCAGGACCCAAAGTTCAGGTGAGGGCCCACCATGAACATTAACTGGGGCACCCGTGTTTTAATGGGGGCCAGGCGTATAGGAAAATGCACAATCACAAAGTATGTATCAGGCTAAAAGTACTTTTCTTTTTCCACTGACATTCCAAGCCTCCTTTTTTAGTATTCTGCCCTGAGAAGTTAAACTTAAATTTTGATGTATGATTATTCATTTTTTAGCTCTTTGAGATGGACATGGTTTCAACGTCAACTTATTATACAGAGAATTGTATTTTTTTTTAATTAATTATGATGACGTGTTTACTATGCCCTGAACAGTCAGAATATGTTGGACGTGTCGGAGTAAGAAAAAAAACTAGTATTGGTCTATAATGTCAATTGACTATCCACATCGCCTCAGTCATACTTTTCTTTAGTACTACAGGAAATGAGGACGGAAGTGTTATCTTCGTTTTTGTTGTTTCAGAATGCTGACTGAGGCTGAAGTGGATACCCACTTGGTGGCCCTCGCAGAGCGGGACTGAGCGAAGCCAACACCCTGTATGACCCTGATGGATAAAGTTAGAGCATGATGGGATTTGTAGTCTCCCCCACCCCCCAGAAAAGAAGACTGGTGTTATCTTTGTTTTGCTGTACATTAACCCCCTGCTGTTTCATTGAACAATAAAAAACGTTTTGGAGTAAAGATTCTGCGAATGTGTATTTTATTGAAAACTCAGTGTAAGCAATATATTGTAGCGAATTACTTTGACTTCCCTAGAATGGGTTGCATAAACATTGTGTAAGCTTGAAATTCTTATTTTTTTTTTCTCCACATGTTGACTCAGTGACTGATCTTTTTGGTTCTTGTGGTTTTGTTGAACATCATGTGGTAATTTAACTAGAAAATGTTTCTGCAAACCAATGACCCATAATTGCCAATCATTACGAAAGCCGGCCTTTCTCTCTGGTGCCACTCATGTTCTTCTATTGCCTTCAGAGTGCCCACTCTACTTTAGGAGAATGTGAGATGACATGCTGTAACTGTTGGACTGAATCATTCAGTCCAGTCCTCTTATATGGCATTAAAACTCTTCCCCCTGCCATGTCTTATGCCTCATGCCCTACTTTTTAAAGATATGACGCATGCAGAAAATCCCTTTTCAGGAATTTTTCGGGATGTAGGAAATGACTTGTGGGGACTTTTTCCCATCCACGTCAGTTTCTGTTCTTGCCTCCATTGTTGAAGTCTCAGACTCATGTTCTGCAAAGTACCACCTTGACTTGTATCTGCTGAGGAACAGGTCACCTGTGAGGCTGTGAAACGGGAACCATGAGGCTTTGTCTGAGGACAAGGTTGAGTCACATTCTTTGGAAATCCCCCACCTTATGAATACAGGTCTACTGTCCCGGTTAATGTTTATAGCCGTGAAAAATAACGGAACATTATAGGCCACTTGAATACAACCCGGATCTCACTGAACACACAAGGAGATTTCTGGGGCATGTCCACTAAAGAGGAGGCTTGTTTCCAGGTCACGATGACTGAAAGAATTCCAGATTTGCCTAAGACAACATTTTCTCTTGCCAAAATGTATGCTCTAAAACGCCCATTACTCATTGGTTAATGAGTTAGTTCTTCTGTACTCAGTGTTCGTCTTAATGTGGCCCTGGGGTTTTACAAGTGTTGTGACTCAAGAGACCCACGCCTCGCCCAACTAGGAAACCCCGGCATGTTCGGAATGAGATTCATAAATTTGTGACTCTTCTCTCCCTCTTACTGAATTGCATGTCATACCGGATGTGGAGATTTTATTTTAATATGGTAGCACTAACCAGAACCTGGGGTTGCCTATGTTTTAAGAACAGGCCTACAGAAATGACTAGTGGGGAATGAATAGTTGAGAAGGAAATAAAGACGTACCAAGGCAGAAGGTGTATATTTATAAGTCATTTAATTCATGTATGATCTCACGTTGACTCATAGTGTTTACAATAAAAAGTATTCACATAAAAAAATATATATATATATCTATGTATTTACATTATATAAAAAATATTAGCCCGTCAGAGGCCAATGTCTTTGAGGTGTCGTGGATCATTGTTTTGTGATTTGGAAAAATTGTTCCAACGGGTGGGCCCCGATTGGCCCCCGGTCAGACACCATCTCGGTTCTCATGATGTGGTCCCAGGACCGGCTCTATGGGTCTTCGTAGGGACCTGCGGCTCTTGGGAGGAGGAATGGCAGACCAATGGTGGTCATCCCCCTGGACTCTGGGCAAGGAAATCCTGTAGCAGCTTCACTGTGACACGCGCACACAGCAGATGGTGGAACGGCCTCTACTTTCCGAACTTGATGTCATCGTACATCTGTTGGGCGAAAAGGAAAATGCCGTTAGGAACAGATAAATAAAATAAATGATCGTGCTCCGGAAGATATTCGAATATTTTGCGGCGGCCTACACGTTTTGGATGGATTTGAACTGAACTTGCAACTGACCTCCTCGTCGGACGCATCGTCCCGGTCGTAGTCTTCCGACTCGCTGTCGGGCAGATCCCGCAGCTCTTGTGCCGTGCGCTCGTACAACTGGTGGCGGATCTCCTCGTCGTGGCGGCCGTAGGTCAGGTGGTACGGCGTGAACCCGCCGTATGTGATGCTGTGCACATTGGCACCCAGCGAAAGCAGGCAGCGTACCAGGGTGGAGTTCTGGAGGTCTACGGCTAGGTGGAGCGCCGTGCGACCGCTGCACTGTTCCTGAGAGAAACGATAAAGGGGCAACGTTAGTTCCACTTGTCTTGACGTGCATTTAGTTTTCGAATTTAAGTCAGGAATTATTCAGTTTCCGGTTCTTCCAAAGAAATGGGTGAGCGATATGGCGTTTCAGGAAACGCTTACCGGTGCGTTTATGTCTGCTCCGAGCTGGACCAGGCTCTCGACCAATGAGAGGAAGCCGTTGATGGATGCCAAGTGGAGGCAGTTGTGTCCTGTGAAGTGAAAAATAAAAAGAATGGGGGGGGTCAGTTACACATCGGGGTCAACTCATGTCACATTGGTGGCTTGAATGTGAACTACGCTATTCGTGAGTGGAGAACTTGGTTCCGACAACGTACCATCGTAGTTGGGGTGGGGGAGGAGGTAGGGGAGCTGGTGTGGGCAGTTCTGTGTGAGTACACTGAAGCAGTGGAGCGATCCCCGTTTGCAGGCGATGTGGAGGGCCGTGTTGCCGTCCTCGTCTGCTAGCCGGGAGTCGCAGCCGGCCTTCAGGAGCCTCTCCACCAACTGGGGCTGGTCTGTGATGACGGCCAAGTGAAGCGCCGTCTGATGGAGAGAACAGGGATTTGGTTAGAGATTTTGCGGAAATGTAGCAGCCAGTGGTTATATTCATTTGGATTGATTGCTGTAGTGGATTTTTTTAAAATTATTGTTTGCAGGAAAAATTGTGTTCCAAGGAGTGGGGGTTTGCATTACCTGTCTCTGGAGGTTTTGTGCATTGAGGAAGGGTTGGTTGTGGGAGAGCTTGATCAACTGGTTGACTTGTTCCGTGGCTTCGTGAATAATGGCCAAATGCAGATACCTGGTGTGGAGGAGAAAGAGAAAATGTTGTTAAAAAAAGAATTAAATTAAATTAAAAATTAAATTAAAAATTAAAAAAAACACTCATGGGGGGAAGGGGGAAGTGGTCACAGAGGGAGACAGAAAAATAAGAAAAAGAACAAAGCCAGAAGCTCGTTTCGCAAGAGTGGAGTTTTGTCGGGTTATTTCCACCACCAGTTGTGGCTTTAAACATCTGATGCTTTATCAGTTGCTGGCGGAGCGCCAGGGACTTTCCTGACTGAGCTGTGCGCACTCTAGGCACCGCCCATAATGGTTTCTATGCCAAAGTACAAGGTCTTTAGTACGCAGTGCACTCATCCAACCATCGCTTTGTTGCAAAACCTTATTTGGGACGACTTCGTCGTGTCCAAACTTGCATCCAAAAGTAATTCAATATGGCTTGCGCGTGAGCCGAAATAACGTGCAGAAAAACAATGCAACCCTTCAGGCCTTTATTTCAGCGCATTGTTATCTTTTGCAGGATTTGTTTTTACAGCTCTTTATAAAAAAAACGGTACAATAGATAGGATATTCAACTTACGTGTCACCGTCTTCTGTCACCGCATTTCTCCATGGTTCGTTATCCTCCAGGATTGGTTCGCAATGAACGACTTTTAATTCCGCCAGATCGTTGGCCAAATCGTCCTCTTTCAAAGAATCGAGGCCGCTGTCGAAGCGATCCTCCTGGCAAGGAAACATCTTCACTTGTTTGTGTTCCACGTTATCAACGTTGTAATCCATCGGGTTGTTGTTTGGTACTCTGTAGAAGTCCATATTGAGTCGCGACTGCAGCATACGCTAAAAGTAAATGCGTCAAGTCGAAAGTCCAGGGCTGAATGATGTGTCGTTGAGAGAGGCGCGTAGGCTTTATATGTTGCGAGGGGCGGAGCCTGGGGGAATTCCAATTGACTTATTTTTTTGTGTGAAACCCCCCCCCCCTCCCCCCTCAAAGGGGACCTAGAAACCCGTGTGTCGTGGAGGTGGCGGGGGCAGATATATTTTAATGAATGAGTACTAATGAACATGAATGAGTGAGATTACCCCAGACTTGATTTCCCTTCTACTTGGGGACTTATTTTTTGTCCCAGCTGGAAAGTCAGGGACTTGCATTTTGAGTTCAGATGTATACTCACATCCGCTAGCTGAAAGAGTGGCACATTTTAAGAGGTGGCAGTCACACTCATGCATTACTTATTTATCTGTATTCTCACTTTTATACTTTATTTTTTTGCACCTCTCAATCTATTTCCAGAACCTTTCATACTGCAACCGATACAAATACATTATGCAGAAATAGCCCGGAATAAATTTTATCTATGGGACCAGTTAACCGCATGCATGCCTTTTTTTTAACTTTCTCATTTTTAAACATAAAAAGAGGGTTCGATTTGTTTTTGCTGTAATGATGATACACCTTCACGTTAAACTCTAATACTCAAAAATACTTTGAGATAAAAGTCCATTTGGACTGACGCATTTACTCAAAAACGTTAATGCATACGTCAACATCATGGGTGATGGCAAAGCCCTTTACCATTAAAATGCTAAGGGATTGAGGAAGATGCATGAGTCATAATGTGTCATACCCTGCATGTGCAGCAGTCAGGGCAGAAAATGTAAGTATTTTCACATGAGCTTTTTTTTTACCGCTTGCAATATGTTTGAGGCTTAATTTCGGGAAATACTTAATTTTTTCTATGTTGCAATGGAATAAAATCCGTCCGGCTCTGCGAATACAGCAGTTTACTCTTTATTTTACGGGGGCAATTAAAATAATCCCTCATTCCAATCTCAAGGTTAATTATATTTACTTTACCCCAAACCCTGTTTATCTCTGACCTTAATATACAGTGTATCATATGATAAAGTGCATCATATCGTATGTACAGTATGTTGTATAGCCTCTATGCATATAGTCAACAGTGTTTAGACACTGGGGCGTGAACCAAGGGCAGAGGGTAACATACTTTGGTGTCCTAATGGATACTCCCTTATGAAGCCAACGGGGTGCATTCCATAAACACCAGGCTGTGTACTTACCCACCTGGAACAGAGCTGCACACATAGCCTAGCATTTCCCGACTCTAATTATTGCACAGCTTGAAAGGTTTTGCGGGCATATATAGTATATGTATAGCTTGCCATTTACAGAGAGAGGTAAACAATAAATGCACTGAATGAGACAATACAATTACAATAATGCAAAAAGAATAATTATGCTTATGGTTTCCTTTTTGCATTTATTATATTTTGGTATTTCTCTTTGCAGTCTTTGAAGTCTTGTGTACCATTTAGAGATGTGGGGAAATGCAGTAGCGAGATATTGTTTTGTTTTGTGGAGCTCTTAGAAACATTCAGCTATAAAGGAAGGTTTCACATTCAAAGCCGCCATCTTGGTTATTTTTCACCATAATAAGAACAATAACAACGGTCTACTTGGTTATTCTAGAATGTTTGTCAAGAAGAGAAAAACCAAGCGGCATGAACTTCTTTTGTGGAACTTCAGATCACATGATTGAAACATGCCCTCATTGCAAGGTGCGTGCCAGTGCTTTCCTGAATGCCTCTCCCTGGCATTTTGTACTGAAAGCCCCAATGGGCCACCTTGTTTACCTCGATAAGACGTTGCATAGCAACCGTATTCTGAAAGAACATCCAAACAACCAAACCTTTTTGGCAGGTACGCACACACACACGCACAGGTAACCACATAACCACACACGTGCACGCACAAGGACGCATATAGACAAACACACACACACACACACAAACACACACACACACACACACACACACACACACACACACACACACACACACACACACACACACACACACACACACACACACACAAACATACAAGAAAAGAGACCCACAACAGGCCCCTAATATATCAACACCTGTATTGTGTGTGTAATTAATGCCTTAGCCTTCAGTTCACATTTCCAGTCTCTTGATTTCAGACATTGTTTAATCACTAGCCATTACACAGAAAGTACCGGAGTCTCAGTTAACTAATAGGACATTTTAGGGTCTAATTTTCAAACTTGCCAGCATGGGAAATACTGGAACTTCCACCTAACAATTTACACCAAAAATGCATCTTCTAGTTGCGCAGCCCTCTTGTCGTCACATGCCTGCTGTTTACTTCTCGTTGCTATGGAGACCTACCAATGGGAAACCACTGAGTGTTCATTCTGAGTTTTGTATATTGCCCTCTACCTGTTGGGTGGGTCACAAACAGCATGTATTTTTCTTTATTGAATATCCTCATATATTTCCCCTATGCAGGAAATAATAAGGATAATAATAACAATAGCCATTATTAATATAATCTTTATTTAAATCTTATTAGCACCTTTTAAAACATATGTTACAATGTGTTCCACATGATGACAAGACACCAGATAGTGCCAAGCTATTGCTTACACAATAGTGCCAATACTAAACAAGTTATAGAAATGTAGTTTATATCTTTAAATACTTTTCTGAAAAAGGTTATCAGAGGAAATATTGCCTTTGTTTACTCCCCTGCCACTAATTTAACACAACATCACTTCACTTCTGGGTCAACTTCTGTGTCAACAGATCCAGAACAATCTACATGGTTTACGTCACACAAGCACGTAATGCAAACTATATGCCTATGGTTCTGTGCTTCTCATGCTCATTTCCTTTAACAACTGGGGCTCTGCAGGGCGGTTGTAGTCTTTTGAGGTGAGGGGCTGATCATATCTTATTTCACCAACGTGCGTATTTCAATCGAGCAAGCACTAGGTAAACACAATAACATCCTTTTTGTGACACAGATGACTTGAGTGTATTACGTTCTGTGTGTATGTGTTTGGAGGCTTTTCTTCATCTTTGTTTTGATTTGTGGATGAATTTTTTTACTTTTTGTAAATGTAAACAGGGCTCTCTTCTAAAATGCTTTCTAGTCTCAATGAGACTTTCTGTTTGAATAAAGGTAAAATAAAAGGTTCATAAGAGATGTAATTATGCCAGCCAAATTAGAATAACAATAACCTATTATATATATTACAATGTATTTAACCTTGGTTGCTTGAAATTGACCATTTCGTTTGCAATATGTGTCTAAATACATAGAGTAAGTCAATGTGATTATATTCATCCAATGGCCTAGCACCCCCTGCTATTTATGCTATAATTATCTTCTGGTTTCTTAGAGGGGTGTGTGTGATCTATAGGGCATCGACACACCAGTTCCCATTAATACTTTCATTACATCAAATAGCTTGTAAAACACGTCACTGTGACCAATTACGACATTTCTCCACACCCAGTATGAACTAAGAATGGAATGGGAGATCCTTTATCAACATGAATAACTGCATAATTATTCTTGGCATGGAATTGTTACTTTTCTCAACGACTCTGCTACTGTGCTAACAGAAGGAAGTAACTTGGTTGCTATGCAATCTAAACACATGTAGCGGTGTGTATTGTGTGTGTGTGTGTGTGTGTGTGTGTGTGTGTGTGTGTGTGTGTGTGTGTGTGTGTGTGTGTGTGTGTGTGTGTGTGTGTGTCCGCATACATATAGATACCTAACATACTATGCATGTGTGTGCACGTGTATGTTTATATGTTACAATTTACATTTACATTTACATTTAGGGCATTTAGCAGACGCTTTTATCCAAAGCGACTTACAATAAGTACATTTGTCATAAGAAGTGCAACAATATATCGCTGTCGATACAGAAAGGATGTTCATAGAACCAAGTGCAAGTACAACAATCGCTAGGCTAACCAATTCCCTGTGTTACAGCAATGATAGCAGCTACTGCAGTTGCTACACAGTTAAGTACTATAATACAATACAACACAATACAATAGAGTGTACAATGGTGGCCAGAAGGGGGAGGGTGGCTATGCAGAGTCGAGGTGGACTCTGAACAGGTGAGTCTTGAGTCTTTTTCGGAAGATAGTGAGCGACTCTGCGGTCCTGAGAACGGCAGGAAGCTCGTTCCACCACTGAGGTCCCAAAACCGAGAAAAGTTGTGACTTTGCTGAACGGCCTTTGCTAGCTCTTAGCGATGGCGGTACCAGACGTCCAGCTGAGGTAGTTGAGCGGAGAGATCGAGCTGGGGTGTGTGGCTTTAGCAATGCTTGGAGGTAGGCAGGGGCAGTTCCATCGACTGCCTTGTATGCCAGTACCATCGTCTTAAATTTGATGCGAGCTACTAGAGGGAGCCAGTGGAGGTCCCGGAAGAGGGGGGTCACATGGGAGAACTTCGGTAGGTTGAACACGAGGCGCACTGCCGCATTCTGGATGCGCTGCAAAGGTTTAATCGCAGAGGCAGGAAGTCCAGCCAGCAGTGAGTTGCAGTAGTCGAGGCGGGAGATAAACAGTGATTGGACTAGAAGCTGAGCTGCTTCCCTTGTGAGGAAGGGCCGGATTCTGCGGATGTTGTAAAGTGCAAATCTGCAGGATCGGGCCACCGCAGTGATGTTTGCGGTGCAGCATAACTGATTGTCCAATACCACACCGAGGTTTCTGGCAGTTGGAGAAGGACATACAGTGATGTTCTCAACGGTGACCAGTAAGTCCATGTGTGGGCAATCTTTCTCTGGGATTAGGAGGAGCTCGGTTTTGTTGAGGTTTAGCCTCAGGTGATGGGCAGTTGTCCAGGTGCTGACGTCCGCCAGACATTCCGATATGCGTGTTGCAATCAGGGCTTTATCAGATGAGGGAAAAGAGAGAAATAGCTGAGTGTCCTCAGCATAGCAGTGATAGGAAAAGCCGTGTGATGCAATTACAGAGCCCAGAGATCTGGTATAGAGGGAGAACAGAAGAGGCCCCAGTACAGAGCCTTGAGGGACACCAGTTTCAAGCGTGCAAGGTTTGGACAAGGAGCCATTCCATGTCACTTGATAGGTGCGGTTCATCAGGTAGGATGAGAACCAGGAAAGAGCAGATTCAGCCATGCCAAGTTCGTCAAGAGTGGCAAGGAGGATCTGGTGGTTCACCGTGTCAAATGCTGCGGACAGGTCGAGGAGAATGAGAACCGATGAGAGGGACGAGGCTCTGGCAGCACCAGTGGCGGTTTTAGGCACGGACGAACCAGGCAGACGCCCGGCGCCATATTTGTGGGGGGCGCCAAATCACATGGGGGGCGCCACGAGCAGTAAAAAAAAAAAAGGCGCTACGTAGCGGTTTTCAATGAAGTACATAACATTGTGTGGGGAATTGGTATTTTGGCGCCCCCTCTGGCTGCAGGCGAACACCTGCTTGTTGAGAAGGTATCGTGCACAGATGGAATGAAACCCCCACTGAAGTCCGTAGGGTCATGATACAACAGACACTAAAGATACTGCCCTGGTACAACAATCACCATCCATCTCAACATTTTTGAGGACGAAAAAAATGAAAACGTTGACTATCTCTGATGTGACACAGTCAAGGATTCTGCGTTGTGGGAAAACGTTGCTAGTGACAAAACAAAAAAACATTCTCATTGAAAGAGGGGCCTCGACATTTCAGAACAGACAAGAGAAATATCCCGCATCTGCAAGAGACTGTGGTTTAGGTGGTCGGGTTTGTTCGTTAACAAATGACATGTTGTGCAGCCAACTGCCTAATAGACAACTCGCAACGCGAGAATGGCTGTTATATTCACCATCATCTGGCCATGTATTCTGCCTCGCCTGCAAAACAAAAAAAAGCGTTTGTGGAGGGGTTTTGCGACTGGAAACATCCACACCGCATCTCCGAACAAGAGAGGAGCCCAGATCATATGTCCAACATGCTCATACTGATGAGGAGAATAAGCAGCATCGGGGCAATTGACTCAGCCATAATAAAGCAAACTTTGGATGCGAGGGACATTCTATTGGAGGGACATTCTGCTGCGTGTTGTAATCTCTCTCTCTCTCTCTCTCGCTCTCTCTCTCTCTCTCTCTCTCTCTCTCTCTCTCTCTCTCTCTCTCGCTCTCTCTCTCTATCTCTCTCTCTCTCTCTCTCTCTCTCTCTCTCTCTCTCTCTCTCTCTCTCTCCTGGCTGCACGCTGCATTATAATGTGTGTGATTGTGGATTGCATGAGTTATCAGTTTGGTGTATTTGCGTGTTGGTAGGGGTCCATTGCTGGTTTGTGTCCGGGGCCCATGGTCATGTTAATCCGTCCTTGCAAGACACAAAGTGAATTCATTCACATTTTCAACAGAAACCAATTGAGTGGAGAGTCGTTTGGGAAAGCACAGCTTTTAACTTGACAAATCATGTACACGGATGGCGACACCTGCATGCTCTGTTACAATGGAGAGCCTCACTCTTTGTTATTCAGCAGGCTAGGTCAACCTTGTTCGGTCTTGTTTCACTCTGTCTGAAGTGCAACCGTGCATGGGAGGTGGTGTGTTGACTCAGACCCTAGGAACCGAGGGCAACACACTGATTGTCTCCCCCCTTTGGCCTTTGTCATCTACTTTTAGTTTCATGCTGAATTTGTGCAACAAAAAAAAGCATGCGCCCACAGAAATGGAGGCGTGTTTCAGAATGCAGGTGATACCTACATACACATCCACTCACACAGATTTATACGCACCAACATGTGGAAAGACAAACACTCAAATATACACACAATCACACAAAAAAACACAAGCTAATCTTCCACTGTTCTACTGACCAAATGCAATTCCCTACAATTGCGTATCTGCTGGGTATTACCTACGTTTTACAATGCTCTCTCAATAAAACAGGGCTCGTTGTTGCCATGATACTGTCAACAAACAGGCTGTTACAGCATTGCCCAATCACAGTTATACAATGAACCAGTTAATCCTCCCCCCTCTCCCTCTCCTTAATTGTTACTGCTCTAACCTGCAACTACTATCCTGTCACGCATGTTTGACTGTTGAGATGACGGTAGGTCTATAGGTCTCGCCAAAGTGACTACTTAGTTGTGTAGTAAGGCAATAAATCTTTGCCAAACATGCACCCCAACGCCATGTCGTTCCTTGGTTTTTCCTGTCAGATCAGAATCAGAATCAGAGTTACTTTTATTACATCTTATTGTGCAATTACACAAGAGTAAAATTCTTAGGCCTGGTTCCTGAACAGTCACTTAGAAGCAACAAAACAAGATAAAGTAAATAAAGATAATTAAAAATTTAAATATGTAAAAATATGTGTGAGTGTGTGTGCTTGTTTGTGAAATGTGTGCCAAATACGGCACACTAAGCTAATCAATGATGATGCACACTTGTGGTTCATCTCCTGTAGGTTGTGTCTGCCCCTTTCCCCTGGTCATCACCGCTTTCTGTTCCTGTTTCTGTGCCTTCTCTGTTCTACCCCAAGTACATTTCAGGTCATTCCCTTTGCCACTAGGTTCACCCTTTACACCAGGCGGACTGAAGCAAGTGAACCACTGTGCATTAAGTGGTCAAAGGTTCTGGTTGTTTTGTAGTTTTGCATCAGAGCTACCAGCAAAACGTTAGCAAGTAACACAATATGGTTGTATATTGAGATTAGGTAGTTAAAACGGTAGTTAAATCCTTATCATACGACAAGTGTATTACGATGGATGTAAAATGCAAGACGTTAGTTTGTAACTGTTCCAACATTCACTGTTATTTATTCAAAAGTTCCCTTTTCCAAATTCCGAAAAACCCATCTTATTTTTAGACACCTCTTACACCTTGTATTCTTGTCATGATTATCTGTTCCTGTATTTGGTCCCATTGTTGACTCTGCGCAGTGGGCAACCAACCACCTGGTCATTGTGCTACTAGGACATTATGGGGGAGGATGAGCCTCAACAGGTCATGATAATGATGGGAATCTACTGACCTATGTAACTTTTAGAAATCAGAGAAGTGAAGATCGACATTCTCAATTTGGAAAATAAGGTTAACAGTGTGCTATGTACTGTACAAACAAAGCATTTCCCAGGTTTTCTTTTAATTATGCCACTGTGGCAACAGTATTTTGTTACACTTGTGTTTTCAGAAAGAAGTTATTTTCCATGGTGCTTAGTATGCGACCTTCAGGCAGGAATTGCACAAATGGGTAATTTTCTGCACATCTGTGCAGAGAATTGGTCATGTAGAGACATTGGTCTCTACATGAACGCGCCAATCACTTCCCTCTGTCGAAGGGCAAGTCCACAAGTAAAGAACAAGTCCCTACAGTAGGCTACCTATTTGACACCAATAATAAATTACAGCTTTCGATTAGGTGGATTGTTACGGAAATATAGGTTATTTCTGAGACAAATGTAACTACACAATTTGCATTATAATAATCATATGCTATAACATTATACGTTCATTAAAATAAAGGGTTGTTTGAGGTCTAGTGTCTTTATGTTCTGCATCGAGTAATGGGGCTTTATCGCCCTCTGTCGTTTAAAAAATAATACTACATCTCCCCCACCAACTGTTTCGCGTATGGTACAACGGCTCAAAATAACGCTTCTCTGGGCTGGCCTATATATTTGTATAAGTGTACAAATCGATTGCCATTGTGTCTCCACGCTAGATAAACCGGAAAGCCTAATCTACAACATATGCATGATTAATGGTGATATTTTATTTGATTACGCCATTGCACGTTGTGTCGTCGTTGATTGCTATGTTCGTAAGAATTTAAACGAATTGAGAGCGTAGTGGTATAGTTTCATATTTTTATGGCGCAGAATTTTTTAGGTTTTATTTAGAGCGTTAGCAATAAAAAAAAGAATAATAATAAAAAAAAAAGTACATTATATACATATAGCCTACAATAACGTTTGTATACAAACCACTTAGGAAGGGGGCAATTCTCGAGGCAAGGAGAAATCCAGATCATTGACGTAGGATATGAGCCAGATTGCCCCATGGACCTATTCAAGGATACCCCCCCAGACAGACTTGTCTTCAAACTAATTTAGCTTAAGAACTACAAGTCCCATGTAGCTCCGAGCCAACCAGCGATCCCGAATTGGACGAACACCAGTAAAGACGTCTGCGATTGGTGAAAGAGGAGCCATGTTTCAGCATACGGTATCCGCTGTGTTGATGTGGTCGTAGGGGCTAGCCGGGTAGTTGATGGGTTATTATTAATCAAATAATCCCCGTTGAAATTCCGAAAACGATTAACATTTAGACCGGCAATCTATACCGTTATGCCGGTTCATGCCCGGGAGAAGAAGGAGAGTAATCACGAGGAAATGGAGGTGGATTTCCCCGAACAAGACGGCAGCAGCACAGACGAAGAGGACACGGTTAGCTCGTCCGTGTCTGAAGATGGAGACACTTCGGGTGAGGGGCTCTAAAAACGACCATGCACAAAACATGTCGCAACCCACAATCATATAAACATGTTCATCTTGAATAAAAATGCGTGTCATGAGTTTCAGTACAACATTGTGGTGTCACTAGATGGAAATTGCTTCCCTGCAACACTTATGTTTACTGTACAGACAAAGACAGCTGAAATGTTGATTGCCTATTAGAAAACACGTGTGAAACATTTAAATGACGTCCCGAAACAGAGATGGACGACGAGGACTGCGAGAGGAGAAGGATGGAGTGTCTGGATGAGATGACCACTCTGGAGAAACAGTTCACCGACCTCAAAGAACAGTACGTCCCGTAGACACGTTGTCATCTCCCTAGCAACAGGAGCAACACGGTTTGCTCTCAGTGTCCGAAGATGGAGGACCCTATCCTGCATAATCTCTAAATTTAGAATTTGTAATTGTTACCGGGGAAGAACGATAGGTCCCCAATAGGTCCCCATGCTGTTATGGCGGACCTAAGAGTTTGCATACTTTCTCAACATACATTTCAAACTCCGACTTACAATGTATGACATAATGACAACAATAATGACACGTATCTAGGTTCACTGTCTCGTTAACAATAAAGTAATAAAACGGCTATTAGAAACGATAACAGTAATGGCTTTTATATATTTGATTGACATTGAAGTGGTCTGTTTCTTGTCGACCAGGTTGTACAAGGAGCGTCTGAGCCAGGTGGACATCAAGCTTCAGGAGGTGATGGCCGGCTGTGCCCAAGAATACCTGGAGCCTCTTGCCAACCTACAGGAGAACATGCAAATCCGCACCAAAGTGGCCGGTAGGACTAACCGCCCAACGACTATGAAAACCACATGGTTGTACCCAGAATATTTTGACCTTGCTTCAGGTCTTTCTGCATCCCCTAAGCAGACTGAAACTCCATTATGTTAGAAGAGAGAATATTTCCGAACGACCCTGAACAACCTAGTTGTGTTTTGGCCCACAAAACAGGACCAATCACAACGCATGACACAATCTATTGTCGGCCCCAGCAACAACAGCTGCTGGCTTGTATGACACTGTCCAAGATCGCTTGTACATTGCAAGTGCATGTTGTAATAATAACCAATTCATTATCAACTAAAAGACTGAAAGATCAGCTGTTTATCACATTTATGTTTCGGAAGTTGTGTAGGTACATGTACAAGTGGTGTATGATGGCCAAGTGTGGTTTGTTGTTGATGTTTTACAAACCTCACTTATTGATTGGATGAGTGTCATGGGACACACCTACCTCATTATTGCAACACAACAACCCATAGGTTCCATGATAAAACCAGGGCCCAGTTTCCCGAAAGCATCGTTAGCCTAAGTGGATCGTGAAGTGCGTCGTACGGGCGTCGTACAGTTTTCCCACCGTTTCCCGAAAGCATCGTTAGCCTAAGTGGATCGTGAAGTGCGTTGTACGAGCGTCGTACAGTTTTCACACCGTTTCCCGAAAGCATTGTTGGTAACGAACGTCGTGAAAACGCTCGTAGCTGACGAGGATTCAGGGGTACTCGTAGGATGCTAAGGGCATCATTAGCCTACTATAGCCTCAGTGGCGTCACCAGCGGACATTCCGTGTATTGGATGTGTTTTATTAAAACACATCCAATACCACAATGCCCAGCTGGCACAATTTCGCAACCAAAAACATTGGTTAACACACACACACACACACACACACACACACACACACACACACACACACACACACACACACACACACACACACACACACACACACACACACACACACACACACACACAGAGACACACACACACACACACACACACACACACACAGAAGGGCTGAAGTCCCTGGCTGTGTATGGACTCCTACCTGCAGACTATAAACAAGTAATATGATGGAACGAAACCCAACTGCAGTCTGTACTATTGTTATGCAAGCGTATCCATAGCATGTCGTACATCTATCCACATCGACCAGAAACATCAGAGTGCGGGCATCAGTCGGGCAAATACAGTCAAAAATGTTATAACGGTTTAACTGAAAATGATCACAGTTATGGTGTATATTACAGTAGGACACTGGGAGGTGCTAGAATGCAGGAAAACTAGACATCTACTGACATCGCTGGGTGCTTATGTCAGTAGGTAAAATAAGTTTTCACACCGTTTCCCGAAAGCATCGTTGGTAACGAACGTCGTGAAAACGCTCGTAGCTGACGAGGATTCAGGGGTACTCGTAGGATGCTAAGGGCATCATTAGCCTACTATAGCCTCAGTGGCGTCACCAGCGGACATTCCGTGTATTGGATGTGTCTTATTAAAACACATCCAATACCACAATGCCCAGCTGGCACAATTTCGCAACCAAAAACATTGGTTAGCGCCGATATATTACTCATAGACTACTGTTAGATTTAAACAGCAAAGATAGACCTGTTAGAAGTCAACAACAACATAATTTATTGCAGCAATTTAAAATTCCAAAAATACATGCGCAGTCTAAATGTACCGATCAAACGCCACGTCATAAGGCATATAATAAAATCAAATTATTCCATTGCTCTTCTGTGGGAGGTCGCTTTCGAGCTGCACTTGCTGTCTCCCTCTGATTTTAACCATCGTGGTTAAAATGTCCTCATATTGATCAATGACAAAAGACATAGGCTACTGTAGACATGAATTATGCTGAGACCAGCTGGTGTCGGATAATTTTTGCAGGCGTTTTTTGTTGCGATTGTTTGCATTAAGCACTGTAGGCGCTTCGGTGAGGCTGTGATGAAGTTCACTATTTATTGGACCGTGTCTAGACAGTAACGAACATCCCTGACAATAGTAAATCGCATTTGTAGTGTGCACTCAGACGTGAACTCATTATTGCATGCGGGTGTCTTCATTCATGAAAAAAATAAAACATTCGGGAGTATGCAATAATACAAATGACCTATTCTAAAGGGTTCTAGACTCCGTGCGCAGCCCCGCCTTCTCCAGTGAACCAAGAAAGCCTGCGCAGTGGTTAGGACCGATACATATGCCGGCCTAGGCCTAATCAATTGTGTTTTAATATCTTTAGCATTCAAATTATTGCAGTCTATTCTTTTCGTAGGCTACTGTGCTCTGCTGTTGGCCTTGATGGGGAGATATTTTAACGCCTTTCAACCCCATTTCCCTGCGACATTCCTGCGTCTCCCTCAGTACGCAGCCCATTTCAGCACCGTGTCAGTAAGTAGACAGGTACAATCCTACGAACGTCGTGAGTGCCGCGAACACGCGTTCATGTTAAGAGGAGTTTTGGGAAATGCTCCAAAATAATTCACGATGGTTCGCAAGATCCATCGTGAGAATGATCGTAAGAGCGAAGATCCATCGTTATCGGGAAACGAGGCCCAGAACAATGTCGGATATATCAATCACCAATCAATCAATCAATCAATCAATCAATCGATCAGTCAATCATTCATTTAAGATTTCCTGATACTTACAACATTACCCAACCATTATTTTCCGTTCCTTGTCTTGGTTATGTTTCTTTTTTGATTGTATCATTGTAATAGTCAACTAAAATATATTTGTACAGCAGTTACAAAAACTCCTAATTATTACAAGACTTAAGGAAGTGACCGTGAGTAGGAATGCAGAGTGGGGGATCCTGCCTTCTAGGGGTGGTTAGTTACGAGTGCAATAATGGACTGTAGCAGTACAAACCAACCAGTTGACGTCAAAGGAAATCACGCTCACTGGGTCTCCTCACTGCATCGATCCACCCAACCGTGGGCTATACCCACCTCCAGCGGCTCCTCGCTGAGCGTGGGCTATACCCACCTCCAGCGGCTCCTCGCTGAGCGTGGGCTATACCCACCTCCAGCGGCTCCTCGCTGAGCGTGGGCTATACCCACCTCCAGCGGCTCCTCGCTGACCGTGGGCTATACCCACCTCCAGCGGCTCCTCGCTGAGCGGGCTCTCCTCTGCTCCTCTGCAGGGATCTACAGGGAGCTGTGCTTGGAGTCTGTGAAGAACAAGTACGAGTGTGAGATCCAGGCGGCGTGCCAGCATTGGGAGGTAGGCCTCCACAGACCCCTACAATTAACCTCTCCCCTCTCCCAGATTCACCTCGGATGAACCACGTTGTTCTCCTCTCATCCCCACCGTTGCTATGTGGGTGGGAATGCCTGCTGTTGGGTCAGGGGTCCGGTTGTCCGGTCGTCTTTTTTAAAATATATTTGTTACCTGCGGTTGGTTGTTCTTGTTTGTTAGTCTGCAGGTAGGAGGCAGTACAAAGCCACTGACTTGAGTCATTGTGTGTGTGTGTGTGTGTGTGTGTGTGTGTGTGTGTGTGTGTGTGTGTGTGTGTGTGTGTGTGTGTGTGTGTGTGTGTGTGTGTGTGTGTGTGTGTGTGTGTGTGTGTGTGGTTTATTTTCATTTTGCGGCAATATGTGTCATGCACGTAGAGATAGGTAACGGGAAATAAAAGTATCTGAAATCTTCATGCTGATAGATAAGGTGCTGTCCTGTCCCCATAATGATCCCCTGTATGGTCTTTGGATGTGTATGTTTTTTAACATGTTACAGGAAGACACAGACACAGACACACACAGACACACACACAGACACACACACACACTAGGGCTTTGACTTTTGCCGAAAAATCATATTCGAAGTTTGTTTGTTTATTAATATTTATATTGGAATATTTATTAATAATATTTTGACCATTAAATGCCTTCAGTAAGACCTGGATTGGGCTTCGCAAGGTTTGTTTACCGGCGTTGCTATGGTTACCGGTCTTGCGTGTTCCAACGGTTTATTAGGTTTCTAATAAATCGCTGTCTAATCATTACTTCATTCACTGCCTCTTCCGTGGTCATTACAATATTATGAATAGACTGCGTCGAGTTCTCCGACGTCTCTCCCTCTTGGCCTGCCCATAACAGGTTCGAACATTAAGGGCTGCCTAATATTCGTTCGAATTTAGATTTATTTTTTGATATTCGAATAACGAAGTTCGGAGTCAAAGCCCTAACACACACACACACACAGACACAGACACAGACACACGCACACACACAGAAGGGCTGAAGTCCCTGGCTGTGTATGGACTCCTACCTGCAGACTATAAACAAGTAATATGATGGAACGAAACCCAACTGCAGTCCGTACTATTGTTATGCAAGCGTATCCATAGCATGTCGTACATCTATCCACATCGACCAGAAACATTAGAGTGCGGGCATCAGCCGGGCAAATACAGTCAAAAATGTTATAACGGTTTAACTGAAAATGATCACAGTTATGGTGTATATTACAGTAGGACACTGGGAGGTGCTAGAATGCAGGAAAACTAGACATCTACTGACATCGATGGGTGCTTTTGCTTCTGATAAGGACCAGCGTATGTCAGTAGGTAAAATAAGGCAAAATATATGCAAGTGTCAGATAGTTCATGCAGTGTAGTTCAATGACATGACTCACTCACTCACTCACTCACTCACTCACTCACTCACTCACTCACTCACTCACTCACTCACTCACTCACCAAACGGGAAGGATATGGAATTGGTATAAAAAATGTTACTGAAGGCTCTGATGATGAAGACTGATGATGATGCAAACTGATGATGAAGAATCATCTGATGACGATGACGGCCCCTATGGTGAGGATGACAGTGATGAAAGCTCATGTGATGGTGATTAAGGCTCCTCCTCCTCCTCCTCAGAGCGAGAAGCTGCTCCTTCTGGACACGGTCCAGAGTGAGCTGGAGGAGAAGATCCGCCGGCTGGAGGAGGACCGACACAGCATCGACATCACCTCAGGTCAGGCCCCCACACGACCACACCCCTGTCCCACATAACACACCTTAACCCACACCCAGGGGCCAAAGGGTCGTCTAGGGGACCGGTTGACACGCTGTTATTACCATACCAGCAGTATTGAATGCTCTGGGACCAACGATAGTCCTTGCATCGTCTCTTTAATTGAGTTTGCAAACGTATAACGATGAAAAAGAGAAGAGGGAAGAGTTTGACCCCCAGCTGAAAGGTTCTGGGTTTGATTCCCTATGTCCATGGTCTTCCTTGCAGTGGCATTAGGGGTGTAACGGTACACAAAAATCTCGGTTCGGTACGTACCTCGGTTTTGAGGTCACGGTTCGGTTCATTTTCGGTACAGTAAGAAATCAAAATGCTAAATTCAATCAAAAGTGCTTCATAACGTGTGCTTCAAGTTGTTCATAACACACTTTTGTGATTTTTACAATAGGAACATTAGACAATACAAAGCTAGAATTCTGCTCAAAAATATAAAGATTCTGAAATGTAGAATAAATAACATTGGCTCAGACTGTTTTTAATGTATTATCTAATGTGCAACAATGAACAATTGCAATACTAAACAGTTTCAAGTTGCTGCTCAGATTAATTTTTACTCCCCCCCCCCCCCCCCAATCTTTAGCCCTGATGACTTTCACTCAATCTTTGTTTTTTGCCAGAAAAATCAGCTTATCCACATTATTTGCAGGATAATAATACCCAAAATTTGAGTGTACATACGTTGTACCCCATAGATATATATATTAACATATTAATATATAATGTCAATATATATATATCTATGTTGTACCCTACATGTTACTCCCGTATACCACAATGCAATGCGGTCGTGTTTTTCCGGAGGAGAAGAAGAAGCTAAATAACCGCGAAAACCTATGGCGAAAACGAATACATTTAATGATGGAGTCTCCTGCTTTCGTTTAGAAATGTCAACAATTTATTTGGGATTTAACATTAATTAAAAAAAAACTTGAACAAGGAAATGTAACATTCAACATCAATACAACCTCCAGCTTTCCTCGTGAGTGCCCAGTTTGTTTACATGATGTGGTTGCATCTGTCTGCGTCACAGAAATACCCGGTGCATTTACTGACGCAAATTACGTTTAGAAATGTTCAGCGTAGTGTCCGAATTCTCGTTTGTTCGTTCGACTATATAGGGAATAGTGAGTGAGTGAATAGGGAACGGTTTCGAACACAGCTACAGTGTGCGCAACTGTGCATGTGCGGCCGCAGCATGTACCACACATGCGGTCCTCTACTTAATATGTCCGTATGGAAACTCGCCGACGGTTCAATACAAATACATGTACAGTTACACCCCTAAGTGGCATGCCCGGATAATGTGGTTCTCTAACAATGTTTATGAATGTACCCACTACCCACTCTATGATATTCCTTCTGCCAAGGGCCCCATTCACCAGCACAAAACATTTTGGTGACGGTGCTAAATTGAAATGAATATAAAAGAAGGATTGTGATTTGTAACATTAAACAGCAAGAGTTCAAATACGAATAAAGCTTTACCAAACTTGGAGTATTAAGGGGGTATTCAAGTTTTTATGTGGTGGCTTCTTTTTTTTTTTTTACACCTGTTCAATTACAATATTAGAACAACTAAAATTGTACAAGTACCCTACGGGTATGTGTACCCCCATTCGATAAACACTGCCCTAACCCCTACTGGCTCTACAATGAACTTTAAACTAATTCAATAACTGTAACTGTCCTTTTAGGTTACAGCTGAATTACCTAATAGTCAATAGATTTGAATGGTAATTGACACACAGGATACTGTATCAATATTTTGACTGTATCTCCCCTGAGACGAGGTCTGTGTTTTACAGTGGAAGCTGGTTCTGCTTGTGTTGTTCACAGAGCTGTGGAACGATGGTTTGCAATCACGCAAGAACAAGAAGAAAGACCCCTTCTACCCTGTGAAGAAGAAGAAGCCTGTCGTCGTGTCTGATATCCTTGTCTCACCACGCTGACATTTTTGTAAAAATAATAATGTGAATGTTTTTTGCTAACCAACCCTTCATTGACAATGAAAATTCAGCTCCTCCCTCAAGCATTACAGTATTACATTATTATTATTAACATTAGCTCCATCATGTGAGAGATAATATCCTACAAGGCTAAGACTAACACCTTATTGCTTTGCTTTACCGCTGGTAAAGTATATCAAGTATTGCCGTTTATTATCAGTGTATAGGGGATTCTGGATCCCAGAATCTCGAACGGTGTTTGATGATACAGTGGTGGCCTTAACTCTTTGAATCACGTCCATATATTGTTTACATGCTGCAAGATCTGGACATCCTAGAAGACTGGACAGCCATAAGAAAGGTATTTGGGATTTGTGTGAAGGTAGAAGAAAAGTCGGGTTAATACGTAGCTTGAAAGGGGATTGAATTCACAGCATAATCTGAGGGTCGGCTTTTTGTTATTTTTCTTTTCCAGGCGATGGCGTCCCTAGCCCCACATCGTGTCAAGGTTGACGGTACGAATTCCACATATTCCGTTAAAATCGCATGCGTAACATGAGTTCTGATTACTAAATGAATCGGCTCAGGATCAACATCCAAATGATTCTGGCGTCAAATGGCCCTTGCCACTACCAACGTCCTCTAGACTGGGGTCCGACTAAACAAGGTTTTCTCCTCCGCATATGGCTTCGGCCCATTGTGATCTACCGTTATTTACAGAAAAGACTGGATGGTTCAGTTTTTCTGTGTGTCACATTCTATCCTTTCCTGATCTTTATTGACAAACCAACGTTGACATCCCACGGCTCCCCCTCACCCTCATCTCCATCTCTCTCTGTGATCCTCGCCCAGGCTCCGCCTCTCCGGTGGTCGCCACGGCGAAGGCGGAGCGGCCCCACCACGTGGCCCGCTCCGAGGACGGCCGCCTCTTCTACGACAGCCAATGGTACTGCAGAGGACAGTCCATCTGCATCCACCGCAAGGACGAGCACCCCGCCAGGTAGTGTGTGTGTGTGTCTGTGTGTGTGTGTGTGGTGATGGAGGCCTGATGAACCCAGTTGTCTTCCCTCTCCATATATTAAAGCAGGGCCATGACCCATGGTTAGGGTGGAAAGGTATTGGGTTCGATCCCCATTATTCAGCCACAGGCCTTCAACCGGCTCTCCCTGTTTGATAATGACCTGTATCTGAACAGGTGAGTCTCTTTGGAGACGAACCAAATCAGGAAATGACCAAATAGTCAAATGTGTTTCAGGTTCCGTGGGATCAAAAGGTTAAAGACCTTCTTAGTTGTGTAGGTGTCTGTGTTTGGGGTCACAGGTTGATTGCAGTGCATGTGTGTGTCAGTCTGTTTGCCGTGTCTACATATTTAATGTCTGGGTCGTAGTGCTGTGGGGGAAGTACACTCGCCTCTGATAGGCTGTCTGTCCCTCTGTTTACCTGGCCGTCTGTGTGGCTCTGTTTGTCTGTCTGGCTGAGGGTTTGCATGTGTGATGAGGCTCATTCGTGATCCTTGACGCTCAGAGGTCAACGTTGGCCGTAGTGTTAGCATAGTGTGTGTGGATCCATTAGCCTATGAGCATCTGTGCAAAAGATTTCACACGGGGACTTTCTCCTCGTGATTGAGAGGGTAGGAGGTAGTGCGGTGAAAATTTGTACGTATGATGAGTTGCGGTGAACTAATGTTTAAATACAGCTAAATATATTTGATATTGAAAGATCTAACCCTAGATTTTTCATTTACATTTACATTGTTCTGAAGCCATATTGTGTTCATTTTGTCTTTTTTAATCTCTTTTCACTACTGTCTTTCTGTACTTTTTACTGTTACACCCACGCTTCCCTTCTGGGATTATTAATACCTTTTTATCATATCTTTCAACCCACTTCAATAATTTTTTTTGTTTTATCTAATTGTTTGGATTGAACAGAGCGTGAACCATGAATGTTATCGTTTATCGGATACGGTTTTGATCTTTCGGCTCTCTTTTTCTCTCTCATCCCCTTCTTCTCTCCCTCTCTCCCTGCAGCGCTGTCATCACCACCATCCACCACGACGAGGTGTGGTTCAAGCGGCTGGACGGCACCAAGTCTAAGATCTTCATCTCCCAGCTGCAGAAAGGCAAATACACCATCAAGCACTCCTAGAGCCAGACTGACCCCACCTCTCCCAGCACGGAGGTCGAAATCAAACGCACATACCGATACACACATAGCGTTACCGACACCAACCTGCCCCTTCCTAACCCTCTCCTCACCGTGAGCAAGGAAACGGATCTCCTGTCTTGTGTGCTGTAAATATGTACGTATGTGAATAATAATAGTCATAGTATTAACCGTCCCTGATGCGGTCACAAAGTGGCGTAAACAAGGCGCTGCTGCGAAGCGTAAAGTGCTGCTATCGTAGAAGACAAAAGATTGCGTTTGACAAAAATGGGGGGGGAAAACGAGCCGACTGGCGTGTTTGTGAAAGTGCGGGGACAGATTCGGGGACAGTGCCTTCTTTGAGACGAAGATGGCGGCTCGATCCGTGGAAGAAAGGAAAAACACTTTAACTAAACTATCAACCCAGCCAGGCCTTAGGTTGTACTGTTGTGTGTTCTTGAAGAGTTGATAAAACGGGTAGTTGAGCAAATGAAAAGAGTGTGTGAGTGAGGAAACCTACTGTTGCGCAGTGATGCCATTTGTGTGAGACTACCCGATTGTAGCTCTCTAATCCAATCCTCCTTCTTCTTCCCCTTCCTCTCCAGCCCCCACCCATATTACATACCTTCATCATGCACATGCTAAAGGGGCTGATCTGTGTTAAAAGTCTATGTAAATGTGTTTAAATAACAGACTAGAACGCCACAAATGTCACTGTCATTAGTATGATGACATGAAAACGGGAAGAAAAACCAAGACCGTTCTGACGCTAGAAACTTTCTTTACTATATACTCTATTCTCTCCCTTTGCTTATTTTTAATGAACCTTAGCAGCTAAAGGTTGGCTGTTTCTCTCTTTCTGTGGTATTCATGTTCTGCCAAACCCTTACTCAACCTCAGTGCGGTCATTGGAAAATACCATGGCTGTCTATTGTTTTTGTCTACACTAACCATTTCCAGAACTTTTTGTTGCTTTGTGTAGTTTACCGCGGCAGTCATCCGCCGCTCCGTTCCTGTTCTGGGAATAGACAGAAGCGCTTTAGTCCTTAAAATCTTGCTGGAACAAACAGACATTTTGTTGTACCGGGAGCAGAACCAGGAAGCTCTTGCATGGCCCTCCGTGTTCGTCTCAACCAATGAGGTTCCTTCTGTGAGCCTCGTCACAACTTTTCAACCAATGGGCGACCCCACAGCAGACCTCGCAGTGTACCTGTACACTACCTGTAATCAACACGGACTGGTCCATGGCACTTGTGAATTACGGGGTACAAGGAGAGAAGGGAAATCAAGCGGGAGCTGTATGCGGTCGGCCCCGAATGGATCCTAAATTGGATCTACGTTTTTCTTTTTGTTGTGGAGGGGAATGAGCTGTTAGTGCATGTGTAAATAGAAACGTGTGTGGTGTGTGATGAAGCGGATGATGGTTTTGATATTGTTTGTTTTTAAGGAGTTCTCTGGTTTACCTGCAGACAGTGCATAGGTGCGGCTCAAAGTATTACCCCTTCTACGTGTATTAAAGAATATAAGATGCTTGGGACTTCATGTCCTGAACTCGAAGGTGTCAAAGGTCAGAGATGCGCGAGTGAGTGTCGCCCTAACCTCAGCAGTAAAGTCACATTTTTATTGAATGTTTTTTAGCAAGGATTTTATCTTTACTTTGCATTTGTCAAAAGATCAATACATATTTTTCTGTTTGTGTTTCAGTTTTGCTGTGGATTTTCCCAATGAGATTGGGAAATACATGTTTCATTGTGCCAATGCATGGACGAATAATAAAAGCTTCATATTTGTCATATGAAGCCTTACTTGTAAAACACGGAAACAGTCGCTTTTATTTTCATCTGAGTCACTCACTCACACACACACACACACTTCTGTGATCACCACGAACAAAAATATGATTTTATTATATTGAGGCATGCCCTGCTGTTCATATGTATTTTTAGGAAATGCAAATTGCAGACTCATCACCACAGAGGAATTAATATGAGGCTGCATTTGGGGCATAACGGTATTAAGCGACTGTATGCAGCTCAAGTCTGCTTTCTAAATAGAAAGGCAAAGGCTTTCGATTAAACACTGAAATCATGTATATAATTAAGCAATTTTATTCAAATTAAATTTTTCTTTATTTGTTCTTTATTTCTTTTTTTTTCTTTACTTCTTTACTTGCAAAATGTATTAACAACATGGAACAGTGTTACTACAAAATTCGGATACTGTTACGGTTAGGAAGAGGTGAAATAGGGTTGGTTTAGGCTTATGCCACAATAAGTACATGCTGTTACTTTGCATATAACTGTAGTTTTCAAGTGTGTGTTTGTGTTTGCGCACGCAGGGCGTATTCTTCAGTAGTGTTCTGTGAGTACCACTGCATCCTGACAATCTACTGAAAGTCACCCCTATAGAGTCCACTGAACCGTAGCCTGGACGTTCCCAGACTCCCAGAAAAGAGGCTTACTTGCTCTTATTTCTTTTTGGAAAAGATCCCCCCCCCCAAAAGAAGAAGCTGAGCTGGCCCTATTTGATAATGGCTCCTTGCTCTGCTGCGCTGTTCAAACATTTCACTCCCTACCTCTTTTGCTCCCTCTTCTGTGCCAGAGGGCCACTCAGTAGATTAACACCAGGGGATTGATCCAGGATCTATACTAATGGATGCTTCTTCCTCCTCCTCCTCTCCTTCCATCCTTCCATTCCATGACTGGCCTTCTCCTATACTGCATGCATGCCTGCTGTTGACTCAGACATACCGTTGGGGCAAGCCGAAGCTGTCAATGGATCAGATATATGGGGAAGCATCTGACTAGACTATTCATCACCGAAATGTAGCCTATGCGTAAGGAACACACTAAACTAATGGGATCGTTAGTGAGATCGAAGGAGTGGTGGGGGGGGGGGGGGGGGGGGGGGGGGGGGGGGGGGGGGGAAACATGCACCCTGAGAGAAATTGTGATTAAATAAATATCGGCCTCAAAATCTGGCTTAAACTCTTCATCAGGCACGACCTGAGTCAAATTATGTAAGGAAAACAATGTTTTGTATTCTTCAGAAAAAAGGTGTATAAATGAATTAAAAAAACCCAATATATAATTATTTATAATGATTGCATAATTATATAAATATCTACATTTTTATCCAAATACTAAACCAATCGTATTGTAGATCCATGAACCTGCAGTACCCGTTTTCCGCCAGTAGTTGTCAGTATTGCTCCACAGACGGTTGGCCGCAGCGATGCGCTAGAAGGGAGAAGAGGAGGGGGAGGGAGGGGGCTTATGTATCTGGGGCACCCTGCCGCCGAAGCCTTCCAGCTGATGAGAGAGGGAAGAGAGAGATGGAAGAGGGATGAAGGCACAGTTTGATCACACTCGCTTGCCACGTCTGCTACCGCAATCCAGAGAGAGAGAGAGAGAGAGAGAGAGAGAGAGAGAGAGAGAGAGAGGTGCATGAAAAGGACCCCCTCCATCGCAGCGTCAAAGGCAGGAGCAGTAATGGCAAAAGAGGATGTGTAGTTCTGCACTACACAACCTCTCTAGAGCATTGTTGGAGCGTGGATGCGTCTGTTATGTGAAGGTCTGCGCTGTGTGCGTGTGTGTGCGCGTGCGTGCGCGTGCGTGCGAGTGTCCACCCATTCCATTGCTTATCTTACTACCTCCCTTTTTCCTCACCAACGTACGATTACTAGGCTGCGCAGCAAGCGTACATGCACACTTACCCACAGTCCCTCTTCTCTCTGGGATAAAGACGCAACACAACTCAAGCGTTCCACGCGCCTAGGCCTGTTCGTTATCGACGTCTCGGTACGGTCGCGTTCTAGACCAGTGTTCTCGGTGGTGCGTGTGTTGTGTTGTGTTGTGTTGTGTTGCGGTGGCCTTGTCCACCTCGTCCATCCATACTTTATGAGTAAGCGGAACTCAAGGGTCATCGGGACGTGTTTACTGCAACACTGGGGCTAATTAGACTGTGAAAGTGTCACGCTGTTCTAAATTACTCATATCCCTGTCCCCCCTGCCTGTTGTCGGAACCTTGCATGTGTTGTGTGTGTCTGTTTGTGTGCGTATTTGTATGGTTTGTGTGTGTGTGTGTGTGTGTGTGTGTGTGTGTGTGTGTGTGTGAGAGAGAGAGAGAGGGGTGGAGTGGGGGGGAGGGGGCACTGTCTATATATGTATGTTTTTTTTATGTGTGCAATCGCTTGTGCAGGGGCGTGCTCAGTTTGATGCTGATTGTGTAAGAGATTGTAAAATGGCACGTACACACACATGGGTTAACATGAAAAACACAAGGCAAGCCGCACAGCGGATAGAGAGAGAGAGAGAGAGAGGAAGGAGGATTTCACGTTGGCAACCCACTGCATGCAGGCTGAATTGTTTATTTTTGGCCCAAAGAGGCATCCTTACTCTAAATGACCTCGGTTTGGCCTCCTTTAGACGCGTCCTTACCTCCCCATTAGCATTGAGGCCAGCTAACCAGATGGAGTTGGGTGCCATTTTATCCAGACTCTCCTTGCAACCCATTTTTGGGTTTCTTAAAATAATCCAGCTGTACTGTACATACAGGTGCAAACCCAAGCACGCAAGGAGACCCACACAACCTCTGTTGAAGGATATTTCAGTATATGTATTTGAATAGTAGTATGATTAACCAGTTAATGCATTGTTTTCCCCCACTTCACATCTTTGGCCTAATTACAGCGTTTCCTTATGGTTATGAAATGGCCGGTAAGTCCCTTATGAACACGTAATGCGCTTACACTGTCGTATCAAACTGAATGGGGAACAACCAGAGCTGTTAAAAAAGCGCCTTCGAGGCACATCGTGTATCTGTGGCTTTACATAACTCCATATTTCAGACGGCCTTCTTCATCACAATCATTAGCATGATGCGCTCCTTTTATTCTGTCTTGGCGTTGAGCCGGGACTAATTTGTTACCCGGACAAGCCCCTCTCTGTTAGAACGAAAAAGGAACAGATGCAGAGATCACTCCCGGTGACAACGTCTCGGAATAACAACCAGCTTCATTTTGAAATGTCACCGGCTTTGTTAAATTCTGTTTACTGACAAAAACCTTGTTTTTGTCCTGACCTGACCTTTTTCTCACTTTACTGGCAGAGGCTTGGATTAAAGGCAGGGGGTCTGTGGTGTCTAGCCTGGGCCCCTGGAGGGGGGGGGGGGGATCCCCTATCCCTACCCTCCTTTAGAGGGCCATCTTGAGGCTATGGGTTCATGCACCTGCTCAAGGTTCTGGCTGAGTGAGCGGTACACCCCACCTTACTCATACCTTCATTCAAAAATACACACATACATGCATATAGACAGACATTCAGACTCCCTCACTCCCTCACTCACATAGGTGCTATTGGCAATTACAATCCTAGTGTTGCTTTTATGGGAAACGTATGTGTTTTTCCTACACACACCAACACACACACACCAACACAGAACACACACACACACACACACACACACACACACACACACACACACACACACACACACACACACACACACACACACACACACACACTCAAAGGGTGGAAGGCTCTTATGTAAAGAGTTCTACAGGCCGTGGACAGTGAACAACATTAACAAGGTAGCAGCCGGTAGACATTTTGTGTGTAATATAATAGTACAGGTCTGGCCCATCCCTATGGACTCCTCTGTAGCTCCTCTGTACCAACAAATATTAGCAATTGATATATTTTGACAACATTTATGATGTACGTTATTTCGTAGCTGTCTACGCACGGTGGATGGTGGCAGTGGATTGCAATTGACAAAGTGAGCTAGTGAAGCTCACTGAAAAATCTAGCTAGTGATGCTAGCTGCTGTAGCTCGATAGTGAAGCCCACTAGGGAATCTAGCTTGCTACACTACCTAGTGAAGCTAGCCACTGAAGTTAGCCTGTGAAGCTCTTCAGTGAAACTCGCTTGTTAAGATTGCTGCTGAAGCTCGCAAGTGAAAAGGGAATATAGATAGTCATAACACTAGCTAGTGAAGCTTGCTAGTGACCCTACCTAAAGAAGCTATCAGGTTAGGACCATCTCCCTCTGTCTTCCCTTCCTCAGCATTCCAGGCTCTGTATGGAAATCTAGTCAAATGTTGCCAACCGGCGTTAGCTGCTAAAATGAAGCTACAGCAAGACATGGGCGGGGGCGAGGCAGAGCTCAGCGTCATGGCTCTGATTGGTCCAGGCAGGGCTTTCTGTTGTCCACAAGTGCAGGTGGGTCTTGTTTAAATGCGTCCACTGTGCAGGTATTAGAGCGTTCATGTTTGTCTCTTGTGATCATGTCTCTTGGATTTGTATTCAGTGTGTGCTTGGTGTGCAAGCATACACACATTGGTGTGTTGTGATGTTGTCTAATGTTTGTATCTAGTTTGTATGTTTATGGATATATATTCGTGTGTGTGTCTGTTTGTAGTCGGCATATGTATCTGTGTGTGTGTGTGTGTGTGTGTGTGTGTGTGTGTGTGTGTGTGTGTGTGTGTGTGTGTGTGTGTGTGTGTGTGAAGTGCAGACCACCAGCCTCAGAGCCAGGGGAGCAAGGAGACGGGGAGAGTGTGAGGCTGGGCCAAGTGTTTAGCTGCAGTCACCATTGGCTAGGCGCTGTTGACAGGATGCTGACAGTGCAACTTCCCACAAACGGCTCTACTCCACTTCCTGTTTCGTGTGCTGGCTTGGTGAAACCCCAGCTCACCTCAGAGGAATCCCCCCCCTGCCGGCCTCCAAATAAGAATAAGAATAAGAAACGTAAAAGAAAACCACAGCCTACCGTGTGGCCCTTTTGACGAAGCCCAACCCTGGTGGTTGTTGGTCTGTCGTTTGGAGACTGGCCAGCCCTAATGAGGTTGTTCTGTGTTCATCAAGCCTGTATGTGTTTACTGTTCCACCCCCCCCCCCCCATATGCCTATATGCACAGGCAGAACAGGGCTCATGTGCAGACACACACACACTACACATCACACACACACACACACACACACACACACACACACACACACACACACACACACACACACACACACACACACACACACACACACACACACACACACACACACACACACACACACAGGAGTATTCATTTGTTCACATGTTCACACACACATGCAGGCATTCATTCATGCATAAAGCCTTGCAAACAAACACACGTGCATGGGTTTGCTCGCAAGTAAAAATGTACACAGTGCTTTAATGTGTTTGCCTAACGCAAACTCACACATGCACACACACACACACACACACACACACACACACACACACACACACACATACACCCTTACAGGCAAATTATCTCGACATTATCATAGTATCTCAAAGTGGCATCGCTGACCATACACACAAGCACATAAACACACACACACCGAGCTCTTCATTCAAATGGAGGTGGGGGGAGGGGGCACCCGCGGGAGAAAAGAGAGGCAACATGTTCAGTGTTCCCAGGAAGAGAAAGCCAGAGGAAAACACAAGATGGCCGCCGTGGATATACCTCTTCCCCTTGTAAATGACGGAACAAACCTTTCCCCCGTTGGCCTTTTATCCATAAATACAACCGCTGTATCTGAAGCTACTAGAGGTGAATGGTAAATCACACGGTGCATTGAAGTGATCTCATCACAACCCCTCTTATGAGAACAGTTACAAAGCCCCCATTCATCTTCATCATCTTCATCCCTATACGTACACACCATAGCAACATATTTGACTACAATACAAGACTAGTATGCAGTGATGTGATTGGTCCGTTGGTCATGCCGACGGTTCTGAGTGGGGAGAGGAGTGAGGGAGACTGCTGGCTTTTTTGAGTGGAAGTAGAGCATCTGTAATTCCCTTCAACTGGGAGGAGGAGGAGGAGGAGGGGGCTGGTGGGGTTATTGAAGCAGGAAGAAACCGTTGTGGCATGGAGTCTATAGGGTGAAGGGAGGGTGGGGGGGGGGGATCTTAGCCGCCGCTGTCATGGGATGACATTGCAGCGCCTGGTAACAGGCTTAGACTCAGTCTCTCTCTCTCTCTCTCTCTCTCTCTCTCTCTC
>NC_079432.1:8983012-9033791 GCF_026213295.1 Gadus chalcogrammus | reverse complement strand
GGGACAGGAGGAATGTACAGACCAGACTGAAGGGGTTAGAGGACAGACAGGAGGAGGGACCAGACAGGAAGAGGACATACAGGAGGAGGGGCAGACGGAGAAGGGACATACATGAGACTATAAGGGTAGGAGGGGACCGACATGAGGAAGGTTAACAGAACAGGTTAAGGGACATACAGAGACGGAGGGGAGAGGGACAGACAGTAGTAAGGGTACAGGACAGGAGGAGTGACAACAAGAAGACGGGACAGGTCTCAGCAGAGTGTCAGGCATTTGCTGCGTTTGGGTTTCAGTGGATCTATGGGGTAGACGACGCTGCGGTAAAATGAAGAGGAAAAAGAAGGGGGGGATGTAAGGGAAATACATCAAAGGAGGGGAATCCCTGCCAGGAGGATCCCTGTTCAGCAACCCCCCTCGCTCTCCCACTCCCCCTCTCTCTCTCCATCCCTCCCCCATCTCTCTCCCTCCCCCTCTCCCTATATGGCTAACCTTTCACCCTTCTCCCCCGATATCTCTCAGTTTATTCCATCCCCCTCTCTCTATTTCTACCCTCTCTCCCACTCTCTGGCTCGCTCTAATATTCTCCTCTCTCTCTCTCTCTCTCTCTCTCTCTCTCTCTCTCTCTCTCTCTCTCTCCCCCTCTCTGTCTTCCCCCCGCCCCACTCTCACTCTCCATCCCCCGGTCCATCACCCGTGGTTACGTTCTCTCCTCTGCGTATCTCTCATGTCTCTCCGAGTTCTGCCCCCCCTCCCCCCTCCCCCCTCCCCCCTCTCATCCTATGGGGTTTCGCCCAGTGAGCGAGCTTCTGCTGATGCTGATGCAATCCACTGCCACTGATTCACCTCCAGCTGTGTGTGTGTGTGTGTGTGTGTGTGTGTGTGTGTGTGTGTGTGTGTTGCTGTGTGTGTTGCTGTGTGTGTTGCTGTGTGTGTTGCTGTGTGTGTGTGCTTGCATGTGCATACAATGTTCTGTATGCATGTGGCTTTGGGTGCAGGTGCAGTGTGTGTGTTTTTGTGTGTATGTGTGGTCAGGTGACTGTATGTTTTCGCTAAGGCTTGTTTTTCTGTGTGTGCGAGTGTATGTGTTTATCATCCCGCGCAAGGGGGTGTGTGTTTTCTGTGTGCAGTGAGCAGTGTAGCCGAATGCATGCATGTGTGTGTGTATAGCACTGTCGAATGCATGCACATGCACGTGCACACCAGCGGGCACGGTCGTGTCCCCCTCTGCCGCCTCGTGTAACACGGTGCACAGAAGGATGTACACCGCACTCCCAAAAGCCCTCCCCACGGTGCTGCTAACGGTCCCAGTGCTGCAGGTGAGCCCGTTGGGGCAGCTATAGTCACAGGGCCTATGGCCCAGCCAGGCGAGACCCCCACCGTTCAGCCAGGCATAAAACCTACGATGACGCAGCAAGTCACAGGCAGCGGCTGGGTGTGGACCCTTTGACGCAGCTAGGCACGGGGCCCGACGGCGCAGCGAAGCGTAGGCTCCACGACGCAGCAAGACTAAAAAAGCCCCACGGCGCAGCCAGACATAGGCCCCATGACGCAGGTAGGCATAGGCCACCCACAGGGAGGTCTTCCCCACGGTGCAGCAACAGTACCAGGTGACAGCAGCGTACAGTGTGCTCCCTTACCTTCCCCTACACACACACACACACACACACACACACACACACACACACACACACACACACACACACACACACACACACACACACACACACACACACACACACACACACACACACATTGACACAGTGACACTGACACACACACACACACACACACCGGGGGCATGTTGTTGACACGCTGGCATCACAGAGGGCTGAGTGATGGGTTGAACTCGCGGCGAGCCGGGCCCGGAGCCGGCGTGTTATTAAAGGGCTGTTTGTATTGCCTGCTGGTTCTTTCATTAGCCCCAGTCTTATATCATCGCCTGGTGAATATTGCATGAGGTTCCGTGAGGCCTCCGTTGTCGTGACGCCCGCCGTAATATTTTCTCAACAATCAAAGATGGATGAGCCTATTCTTCTAGGTAAATCGAGGAGGGGGGGGGGGGGGGGGAAGGATGGGAGGTGGGTGGGTGAGAGAGGGAGGGAGGAGAGGTGGTGGCGGCGACAGTGTCACGATAGACCATAAAGAAGGGAGGGAGGGAGGGAGGGAGGGAGGGAAGGAGGAAGGGAGGGAGCGGGAAGTAAAAATAAATAAAACGGCCTAATAAAACGCGGAAGAGTGATGGCAGACTATAAAAATGAAAATGCACAGTAAGACAAACGGAGGTGGGGGAGGAGGGGGGAGGCTGGTGATGGGGAGGACGATGAATAGAAAGTGAAAATGACACAGAGAGAGGAGGGAGAGAGGAGAGACAAAATGAAAAGAGAGATAGTTGGAGGAAGAAGAACGAACACAATGTGAGAGGTATTGGAGAACGAGATGGGGAAAGGTGATTCGTGTGTGAGAGAGCGAGAGGGGCGAGGGAGTGAGTGAGCAACAGATTAAGTAAAAGAGAGAGCGAAAGAGAGTGAGTCAGGGAGGGACGGGGAGAGAGAGATAGAAAGAGAGAATTAGTGATAGACGGGGAGAGAGCGAGAGTCACGATAGTCAGGACGAGAGAGAGAGAGAGAGATATAGATTGAGAGAGAGATATAGATTGAGAGTGAGCGAGCGGCCTATGCTTCTTGCAGTAATTGAAAAGGCGCAGCTCTGATTGAGAGACGGAGGGAGAGAGGCGGGGGCGTTAGGATAAGACGGGGGAAACGGATCGGAAGGTGAGGATTGTGGGTGGGCGGGTGGGTGTGTGGGGGGGGGGGGGGTACTCGCTGCAATGCAGAGGGATCTTGGAGAGAGAGAGAGGCATAGGGCCCCCTATGCCTCTCTCTCTCCAGCCTAGAGTTATCATTAACGCAGAGTGCGGGGACGGAGGTATCCTCTCTGCGGGCCCGTGATTGGCTAAGAGTTGACAGGGAAGGATGAACCAAAGAATGACAGGAGGGGGGGAAAACGGGGTGAGAGATGGAAGAATGGAAGAACGATTGAACAATAGAGAGGGAAAAGAATGAACAGAAGAGAGGGAGCCTGAAATAGAGGAGGCAGAAAAAACATTATTATGGTAAAATCCATAAATCCTAATTAGAGAAGGTGTCTTCTGCCTCGGTAGCATGAATAATACAAGTAGATAACGACACGAGAAGTAGTGTGTGTGTGTGTGTGTGTGTGTGTGTGTGTGCATGCGTGTACGTGTGTGCTTGCTTGATTGTGCGTGTGTGCTCTTTAGTGTGTGTGTGTGGAGAGGTGGGGAAAGGAAAAGAGCTGGGAAGGAATGGGAAGATTGTGTGAATAATAATAAAGAACAGTAGGATGGCTGGGTTTCCCTTCAGGTGACGCGAGCGAGGATATCACAAGTTATTAAACAGGGCACCTGGAGACTGGCGAAGTGTGTGTGTGTGTTTGTGTACGCCTGTGCCTTTGTATGTGTGTGTGTGTGTGTGTGCGCGTGCTCACCCGTGTACAGTATTTGTTGGGTTTCTGTACTGTCACGGTGATTCCAGGGACGTGTAGAGGGTGTGTCACATCAGAACAGCTGGAGACAGTAGGATGAGAGAACCTTACGCTCCTTTGGTGTTGTGTTTCTGTTCTCTGAAGAGAGAGAGATGCTACCAGAGGAACTAGAATGGAATAATAACGGAACAAATAAGACATTGAGAATGTCGGTAGTGGTTTAGTTTTTCATGAAATGTGAAATTATTCAGGCTTGTATTCTATTGGTTGTATGTTGTGGGTCTGTGTGTGTGTGTGTGTGTGTGTGTGTGTGTGTGTGTGTGTGTGTGTTTGTGTTGGGACATAAAGTCGACCCTGTATGTCGGGTCTAGTGCAAGTCACGTCTACTTAAGTTGGTACTACTTGAGTCTAGTTCTACTTAAGTTAGTACTACTTGAGGCTAGTCTACACAGGTCTAGTCTACTTAAGTAGATCTTACCAAAGTCTAGACTACTCTTAGTCAGGTGTAATGTTAGTCTAGTCTATCGGTCGCCTACACAAACACACTCTGACGTGGCAGACTAATGCGATGACCCATTCGGGGGGAACACATATTCCCCCCCCCCCCCCCCCCCCACCCCACCCCACCCATGCACACACACACACACACACACACACACACACACACACACACACACACACACACACACACACACACACACACACACACACACACACACACACACACACACACACACACATGCATGTACACATGCACAAGCACTACTGGCACGCGCAGCAACCCACAGCCAAGCCACACACATTTGATACTGTATGTGATACAGTATTATATTTACTGTTGTCATTGTCTGATAGACCACAACAAAGGATTCAATGACACCTAATCAGCTCAACACACACACACGTACACGTACACGTACACACACACACACACACACACACACACACACACACACACACACACACACACACACACACACACACACACACACACACACACAGTGTCCAGCCTGTCATATCTCAGCCGTCTCATCAGTGCAGTGTGTGTGTGCCGGCGTCTCTTTTCCAGAGGGCCGGTGATATCTAATCGTGGCCCCCCTTCTCCCCTTACCACCTCTGCACTGTACTGCTTCATTTACACGTGAAATATTGATGTTCTTAATTTAACCCGTGGGGAGCTCGTGTGTCTCTGTTCCCTCGCCCGAGAGTGGAGGGGGAGGAGGAGGAGAGAAAGAGACATACAGAGAGAGACATACAGAGAGAGAGAGAGAGAGAGCGAAAGAGAGAGAGAGAGAGAGAGAGAGACATACAGATACAGAGAAAGAGAGAGAGAGCCATACAGCGAGAGAGAGAGAGAGAGAGACATACAGATACAGCGAAAAAGAGAGAGAGAGACAGATAGAGAGACATACAGATACAGAGAAAGAGAGAGAGAGCCATGCAGCGAGAGAGAGAGAGAGAGAGAGAGAGAGAGAGAGAGAGAGAGAGAGAGAGATCTCCTGCAGGCATTGATTGCCCCGGCTTGTACGTGAATTTGTTTTTTAGCCACGCCCTCCTGGTGGAGCTTCTGTCGAGAGAGTAGCTGCTGATGTGCGAGGTTGGTGTGGTTCCATTGGCTGGATTGTGGTAATGGTAGTGTGTCTGTATACGTGTGTAGTATTATCTATTTTCCATCTTACAACCCTGTAGCCTGTACTTTGCAATACGGTCATTCTGTATTCCACTCCCATTTTAGAGCCCTAAAAGATGTACCATGCAGATTATTTATGCTTTGTTTTGTCGTTAAACGGCTCCTCCATTAGGCCCGAACCACCACTCATCGTAGGAGACACCCTCCCGCCGCTGATGGTCGTTTCTCAATGAGATGTTGCATTTCCACAACAAGTTTATTTGAATGCAAACTAATTTCTCATCAAGATAGAAAGAGTGATCGATGGAAACCAAATTCTCCTCCTACACGTCTATAAGAACATGAGAACTGTTTCTTTAATTTCCTCCAGTGGGGATTAAAGTATAAAAATGGCCACTAATCAGTTTGTGTTGTCCTAAAGGTTAACTCTTAGGGTTCAGACCGACTAATGTGCGGAATTCGGGAAACATGTTTATTTTGGCTCGTGTCCAAAATGCGGTCAAACCGCTGACCATATATGGTCAAACAATGCGGCCGTCAACATGGCTTTTATTGGATTCAAGGTAGTATTGTGCCGAGATGCCTGGCTGGGTCCCTACCCTCTCTCTTTCTTCTTCGGCAGGAGCATTGAGCAGTTGTCTCTCTCTACAAAGCGAGCGCCTGTAGTGGCCTGGTTTGCCTTACTAGGACAAGCCGGCACGGAGTCGGTGGCAGCAGGAGGGTTTATTCAGACTCCCACTTGCCTTTCCGTTCTTCTCCCCTCTCCCCCCCCATCCTCCTCCTCCTCCTCCCCAAACACCCCGGTTACGGCAGGCTCCTGTTGCCTGGCAACCGAACAGGTCTTGAGGGAGTGAGAGAGGCGTCATAGATAGTGCATGTGTAACATCCACGGTGGACGAGCAAGGCACCGTGTTGGTTAGGCCTACAACCCCACCCCCCCCCCCCTCTCCCTTACACACTCACCGCGATATAAAGAAGTGTTGGCTTATTTATGTAACAGGACTAGAGTATAAACCTTCAAGCTAGCTCCACGAGCGCTGTAAAAAACCAGCCAGACACAGTACAGTGAATCACACTGTACACAACCATGGGCTACAAATTGGTTTATTCTACCGATTGATCTTCGATAAGCCAATAACCACACGATAACCCATCGATCAATAACCACACGATAACCCGTCGATCAATAACCACACGGATGAGGAGACGGCGTAAAGTTCATGATCTTTTTTTATTTGAAAAAAAAAAATTAAAATAAAATAAAGACTAGCATGTACAACTTGGAATGAATGTAAACTGAACCCAGAGGAGCCCAGGGCGGGAGGGCGGGGCACGGTCGGCGGCAGCGTCGCTCAAGGCCCAACGCGCCGAGGGGCGCGCAGCCCACCACGCCGGACCCCCCCGCCGAGTGACAGACTGACACGCACGCGCACGCCGCCGCACTCCGGTCTGAGTCGAGAATCAAGAGAGAGGAAGAGAAAAAAAAGAAAACGAAATAAAACGTAAAAGGCCAGTGATTCGCTCACGCCAGGGCAGAGGACAGACGCTCCGTCTCGGCAAAACAAAAAGAATCCAAAACAAAAACAAAAACAAAGTTTTCACCTGTAAGACTTAATAGTGCCCGACCGTATTCTGTAGTATTTTTCGTTTTAAATGAGGGCAGGAGACACAGCTAGATCGATGGCCGTCCAAATAACAGAAACCAAAACAAATAAACATGCCAAACATTTGAAGAAAAAAAAAGGGTTGTTTTTTTCTTTTTTTTTCTCTTTTTATCTAGCATACAATTAAGTCCCATTGTAATGTTTTCAACTTGAATAAGAACCTGGTATATTCGCTCAATTTAACAGTACAGAGTTCCTCTCCAAGTATAAAATGAAAAAACAAACAGAACTGTACCAAACCAACAATAGGACAGCTTATAGTGAAATCAGCACGGCTCTGTTCAACCGGGGGTAAGGGCGGAGGAAGAGGAGGAGGAAGAGAAGGAGGGGGGTGGGGAGGGAAAGGCTTTAGCGTTCCGGTCTCAAGCTGCATGCATGAAGAACAGAAAACTGATGAAGAGGAGATGGCCTGCCCGCTGGGTCATGGACCAGGGGCCGGGGAAACTGCTCGGGAGTTAGCCAGCTGCTGCAGCTTGGGAGTTGGGAGGGGTTGGCTGTTACTGGTGTTGCGTTGTCTTAAGTACTGATGTTAAACGGATTTCAGAAGGGAGGAGGAGGGACGAAGAGAGGGATGGGCGGGAACAGGACCACTAACCATCGTTTTCATGCAGATCATTTTTTGTGTCTTTTTTTTATATATATTTTTTCCTGTGTGGACAGAAGAATATTTTATTTCAACATTCAATTATTTTCTATACAGAAACAGTATGAATAAATGAACATATTTTTTTTTCCCAAGAGGTAAGTAAAACATTTTTGAATTTTTTTTTTCTTCTAAGAGGGGGGAGGGCGGGGCGGGCGAGCTTCACTTTGCGGTCATCATCTGTACAAACTCTGCAGAGAGAGAGAGAGGAGAGAGAGAGAGAGGAGAGAGGAGAGAGAGAGGAGGAGACGAGAGAGAGAGAGAGGAGAGACGGAGAGAGATGAGAGAGAGAGAGAGAGAGAGAGAGAGAGAGAGAGAGAGGAGAGAGAGAGAGAGAGAGAGAGAGAGAGAGAGAGAGAGAGAGAGAGAGAGAGAGAGAGAGAGAGAGAGAGAGAGACATGCAGATACAGAGAGAGAGAGAGATACAGATACAGAGAGAGAGAGAGATACAGATACAGAGAGAGAGAGAGATACAGATACAGAGAGAGAGAGAGATACAGATAACGGATAGAGAAAAAGATAACAGAGAGAGAAAGGAGGAACAGAAGAACAACAGGGTTAGCGCTCAACCTTTGGGAAGAGCATCCACATACTAGACCTGTCGGAAGGCTTTGTCATAATGTTTTTAATCAACTCAGACAGGTCCTAATTAGTGTCCCTTTTCCAAACTGCCTCGATGTTCATTCCATTAAATCCCCCTTTGATTAAAAAGCGGCTGTGTTGTGGTTACAGCAAAAGACGATGGGCCACACGCGCGCGTGCCCACACACACACCCGTCAAAAACACTCTGAACAATACCCCCGCACGCACACCGCTTTAATTATATATTTCCGTTGATGAGACAAAAGATGATACAAGAGTGCTGAAATAGGAACCTTTTCAGTTAAGCCCCTGAGCACAAGGTGTGTGTGTGTGTGTGTGTGTTTTGTGTGTGTGTGTGTGTGTGTGTGTGTTTTTGCGTTTCCTGCACGCGTTTACTGCGTGTCTATACGTTCTGCTGGCCCATTCATTTGACTAAAGGCAAGGGGATATAAATGGGGGTGAAGGGTATGTGGGTGACATTTCAGACGGATGATATGCTTCCACATGTTATCATAGCGGTGGAGCCTCCATCTACGGCGCTAGCCGCACAGAGGCCAGGGTTCAATTCCCTCCGGGGAGCTCATATACCCCACATATGGATGCATGCTGTCCTTGTATGTCTCTTTGGATTAAAAAGCGACTGCTGAATGATTAACTATCTGTCAAAGCCTTTGGTTTCATTCCAATATCGCCGTAGCTTATCAGATCCAGCTAAACACACAGAGCACATTTGAAATTGTCCACCTGGAAATAAATCAAACTTAGAAAGGTCAAATCCATGAAAAAGAGACTAATGTAATGATCCCATTCCATGTTTGAGAAAGCCTGTGTGTGCATCCCTACAGGCTGGTATTGAATTCAAATATACACACCATTACAATGCCATTGGGGGGAGACCAGTATCCACAGCCTCTTATAATACTGTGAATGCATACATTCAGGGCATGGGTGTCTCCAGTGGGAGTGGAACCCCCAACCCTGGCATTGATGACACCTTGCTCTAACAGTGGAGTTCCACGGCTTGTTGTATTAAGCTAAGCCTGCTCAGGTTCCTTACCTTCATAGTTGACCTGTCCGTCTCCGTCAATGTCTGCTTCTCTGATCATCTCGTCCACCTCCTCATCCGTCAGCTTCTCTCCCAGGTTTGTCATGACGTGGCGGAGCTCTGCAGCACTGATGTAGCCGTTTCCGTCCTGGCAACACGACACGACAGACGTTAGAGCTCCAAGATGGCCACCGACGATAAATATCACGGTTTAAAGTTGAAAGCCACGCAACAAATATCACAGTTTAACGTTGAGGACCACGATAAATATCACGGTTTAACGTTAACCACCGCACGATAACTATATCAGTTTAACGTTAACCCCGCCAGAGATAACCACCGCAATAGTTATTCATTATTACTTTTCATGAGCGGCTGCTGGCATTCGTTTTACAATCTTTCATCTCGCCAGTTGATGGCTCAACCTGTTTTACGTTTTCTGAGAGCTAGACCCATAATTGATTGAACAAAAGAATGCTAAGTACAGGTTAGCCAGCCGTAGTCCCCAGGGGTTTTCCATGCGCTGGCAGTGACCTTGTTGGGGCAAGCCTCCATGTAATTACCTTGTCGAATACCCGGAAAGCCTCGCGGATCTCCTCCTCACTGTCTGTGTCCTTCATTTTTCTGGCCATCATGGTCAAAAACTCGGGGAAGTCGATGGTTCCGTTACCTAGCCAACGGCGAAACAAAATAAATAAAATAACACACAACCCATCAATTTCCTCTGTGTTAATTACGTCACGTAACACAGCACTGGTCACAAAGCATTTAGCTGATGAGAATTGAGCATTTGTCCTTGTGCTAGTTTTTACACTAAATTTAGCAACAGATTATATGTTAAGTACGGGAAATGGCTCGTAGTTTTAAACAAAGTGACAAAACAAAGTGACACAGCGGTATTGGTCCCTACAGTTGTCAACTGTGCAGCTAAGACAGGTGCTGTCAAGACAGCTAAAACAGCTGTCTGATTTACAAGGGTACGCGTTGCTAACATTGCTTGCACTGTTTAGCAGTGCTACGGCTTTGCAGTTAACACTGCTAACACAGCAATTCCCAGGACACATATACACAAATATACAGCTGGCAATGCTAATACAGCAAATGCGAGCTAGCACAGCTAACATCGCGATGTCTTCAGCGCACTTTAAAAGGCTAACACTGCCCTATGACTGAGAGCGTCAACGCACCAATGTCATAAGCGCCGCTAACACAGCCCTAGTGAAGCGGTTGCGTGAGAGGCGTTTGCGTGTCTCTCTCGCTTCTCTCTGGCTTCAGGGCAGCCCAGGGACCTGGCTATGGACGGTATATACATGGTATATATACTGAGCAGCAGGCCAGCATGGAAGACTCAGGGTCAACCATCCATAATACATGGGAGATACAGCTCGAACCTCTTCTACTAAGACTCATGAATCACAGGCTCATCTCTGCCCCTCCTCCTCCTCCTCCTTCCAGTGCTATAAATGATGCCATGGAGGAGGACGAGGCCAGTGAAGAAGATGAAGACAGAGGGTGAAAGGAACATGCGAAAAGTTGAAGATGAGGTGTATATGTGCGGTTCTGCAAGAGTGTGGGGAAGTTACTGTGTAATGTTTGCTGATATTGTCAAAATCCATAAAGAATGGGACTAAATTCTTTGAAATTGATATTCGTTATTCGATTCCCTTTGAATCTGAAATATGCCACCACTATTATTCAGCATTTTTTCAGTTCATCCTTGATTACTATCTTTCTTTTTTTGTCTGTCGAGAAAATGCCCACTCCGTCCAATACTCCTATGTATTAATGTTCGTCCTTCATCGGACTTTACAATCTAGTCCCATGTTAACTTCTCCTGTCAAGCCCGGGAGACGCATTCCACTCCCATCGAACAGCCAAAAATCCCCCTCCAACGCCCACCTGCCACCTCAACCGTCTCCAATACGGTCTTCACTCCACCCCTACCTCCACCTTTCTCTCCCTCCCATCCATCGATCAAGGCCATCTCCACCTCGTGATGATGCTCTATCCCCTTTCCCTGTGTTGCATGTGTGGGTGGGTGGGTGGGTTGGTGAGTGGGTGGGTGTGTTGGTGAGTGGGTGGGTGTGTTGGTGAGTGGGTGGGTGTGTTGGTGAGTGGGTGGGTGTGTTGGTGAGTGGGTGGGTGTGTTGGTGAGTGGGTGGGTGGGTGTGCCGGCTGCAGGTAAAAGGCACCGCGTGGGTGTAGGCAGGGGGTGTCAGTGGTGATGCTGGTGTAGGTTTTGTATCGGTTGACCCCAGTAGGGTGCTGTTATGGCTGCTGCAGACGCACTGGGAGGCGCGTGGGCACCGATCGATATCCCTGTTGCCTTGTTTTGGAAGGAGCGGATTAACTAGGGGGGGGGGGGATCAGACGCTCCAGACAGGGAAAAGGATCTAATGTTGTCAGTGGCTAAGCAACAGCGCCCATGGGACCAGAGAGGGAGGGAGTGGTGGGTGGACGGGAGTGGGCGGGGCTAGGCGACAGCGCCCATGGGACCAGAGAGGGAGGGAGTGGTGGGTGGACGGGAGTGGGCGGGGCTAGGCGACAGCGCCCATGGGACCAGAGAGGGAGGGAGTGGTGGGTGGACGGGAGTGGGCGGGGCTAGGCGACAGCGCCCATGGGACCAGAGAGGGAGGGAGTGGTGGGTGGACGGGAGTGGGCGGGGCTAGGCGATATTGCGAGTGGGAGGAATTGCGTTGATGAAGGGATTAATTACCGCTGCATGGAAACATTACGGAGGATGGGCATTCTGTGTGTATGCTCGCGCACGTGTGCGTTTGTGTGGGTTTGTGCGTGCGTGTGTGTTTGTGTGTGTGTGTGTGCGGCGGTGGTGTTGAGTTAGTGCTGTGGGATTGAAGGGGAGGTCAGTGACATTCAACAGGATTATCTTTTTTTGCGTCGGGGGCTAAAAGAGGAGCAGGGCAGTGGGGCGTGGCTAGGGGACACTGGGTTGGGATTAACCCGCGGCAGATTGTGCCTGGATCAGCCTGAGAGAATCCGTAGAGAGGGAGGCAGCAAGGGAGTGAGGGAGCGAGAGAAAGAAAAAAAGCGATAGAACGAGAAAAGGCAAGAGAAAAGAATGAGGGAAATAACGAGCAAGAGTTCAAGCAAGAGCGAGAGCGAGAGAGAAAAGAGAGACCGCTAAATATAAGAGAAAGAAGAGAGGAATAGCCATCTGAGAGCACGAGAGAGCCCGAGAGAATGAGAGGGGGAGAGAAAGAGAGCGAGAGCTAGAGGTACAAAGAAAGGAGATAATCAGACAGAGAGAGAGGGTGTAAATGAGCATCGTGGGGAGAATGGTGAGGGGGTTGGTGTGTCCGGGCCCACTAACAGACCAGTGGTAATGTGAAGGGGCAGATGGGGGTCTCAGGCTCCTGCCTGGCCGTCCACGGACCTGCCCCCTGACTAGAGGAGACAGCCAGCAGCAGCCAGCTCACACATGCTGCCGCTGGAGCTCCACTCCCAAAGACACATACAGAGAGGGGCTGTCTGTGTGTGTGTGTGTATTTAAGGGAGATGGAGGGGGTCGTGTGTGTGTGTGTGTGTTTGTAGGGGGATGGACGAGAGTCTAAATGTGTTGGGGGATGGAATCAGAGCATCGTTATCATTGGAGGAAACAATGATAATGGAAGCCATGGAAGTCGCTACCCCCTGGAGGGTATCCGCCGCTCCGCTCTGATTGGCTGCTTTTGGGTGAGCAGTGTAGGGAAGGAGAGGAGGGGGCAGTGAAACAGAGGAAGACCACAGGGGGAGGTAGGGAGGAAGGTGAGGGGAGAGGGAATCAAAGAGAGGGGAAAGAGAAAAAGGAAAAAGACAGAGGGGGAGAGAGAGAGGGGGACAGAGAGAGGGGGCGAGAAAGAGAAGGGGGGGAGAGAGAGAGAGAGGGGTAGGTCTGTTGCATGGAAAGCCTTGAGAGCTCAGTGGAGTGAAGAGGAGGTGGGAGGGGAGGATAAAATGGAGGTAGGAAATGAGGAAAGGAAGGGGGACGGAGATAAAGAGAGCGGTGAGCGATGAGGAGGATGAAGAGAGGCTGCAAACGAGAGAACGAGTGGGTGGGCGCGCGAGAAAAGAGAGGGAGGGTGGTAGAGTGAGGTTTGCTGCAAGTGGGAGCGGTGGAAAGGATACGCCGAAAGATGTGCAATGAGTGGGAGACCAGAAGGAGAAGGAGAGAGAGAGAGAGAGGTCTGCTGCTAATTACAGAGATAGAGAGGGAGATAGAGAGAGGTGTGCTGCTAATGGGAGACCGGAGAGAGAGAGAGGCAGAGAGAGATAGAGAGAGATGTGCTGCTAGTGGGAGAATAGGGAGAGGGAGAGAGAGGTGTGCTGCTAGTGGGAGAATAGGGAGAGGGAGAGAGAGAGGGAGGTGTGCTGCTAATAGCAGACCAGAGGGAGAGAGAGAGAGAGAGATAGCTGAGATGAGCGGCTACTAGGACACCAGAGAGAGATGTTGTACATTAGAGAAACACTAGAGAAGCCAGCCACACTACGCAGTGTGTGGTCGTCCCCGCTGCAGGAAATGCAACTTCTGCATTTCTTGAGTGCGAATAGTAGGATTGTATAACAGCCATGGGCCGATGCCAGCCCTGGCTGTACCTTTCTGACAAACGACATTGATCCTGTGACTCCACAGTTATTACGGTAACATGTATTATTCTAATATAACAGATAGGATGTGTTTGTTAATTCATATTTTTTTACACTATACTGTGACATAGAATCGGCCGCATGGGGGCCCCCAATTATATCTGAGATGTATTTTTCTCTGTCCCATTCCTTTGACTGTACTACTACGAATTCAAATCTACAAAATCACAGATTCAAAGAGATTTTGAGAGATTCCCTCAATTCAATAGGAAGACTGGACATTTCTCTGTTCTGTTCGAGTCCTTTATGTGGATGCACTTTTCCCTACGATCAAAGTTTTACCAGCTATCACAACCCCTTTGTTTCTGTCGGCCTGTCTTAGCCCTGCCACCCACAGGTCTCGTTCACTCTGTTCCACAAGGCTCCTTGTTTGGTTAATGAAGCCGGTTTTCGATTGGTCGGACCAGCACGCTGAAACTACCAATGAGTGAACTGGTGAACGTGAAGAGGGCAGAGAGAGACCTTATGTAACCACTTTTATTTTCCATCACTGGCTTCATTGCCGTCTGACCTAGATAGCATCAGCCAGGGAGGCAGAGGCAGAGCGAGGATGTATTAGCAGTAATGTGTGCATGTGTGTGCGTGTGCGGATTTGATTGGAGGTCCTTGAACTTATTTGGCGTGTGTTTGGGGTCTAGAGCGGCGAGGGCAGGTTACGGGTGAAATCGGGGCAGGCGGAGCCCATTGTTTGTCATAATTGTGATAATCGATTGCGGTAGGCTCGATATCAGCTGATCCATGCCGCCCTATTTAGGACATCCTGTAGGATGACAGTAGCATTGTGGTGGAGCACCCCCGCCCCCTCCACCCAAGCCAACAAAACAACTCAACCAAACCCGAAGCACGTTGGGCTGCTGGGTGCAGCCAGCCAAGTCCTCTGGCCAACTCTCTAGTCATTTCCTCTATCTATACCTTTCCATCACTGTCACTCTCCGTCATCCTCGCTTTCACGAAACATACAAATGGAAGGTCAGAGAGGGGCCGCGCGGGGATGGCAGTTAATGGTGGAGTTTGTTGTCAGCGCGTCTGAATAATGGCCCTTGATAGACCTCGCGGGGCTGCAGCCAACTCTTTTGACAGCCATTGACACGCTGTCCACCACTGGCCAACGCAAGCGGTCGTACGCATTCACAGATACACACACTAGCCCTGGCACGGCGAGGCGTGATGGGTAGAGACAAAGCATGGACAGAGTGCTGACGCGGTGGGGCCTGTCATCGCGAGGAAACAGGATCTGGACAGTTGGCTCCGACAGTTGGCCTCTGACAGTTGGTGGGGAGCGCCACGCCGCGCCGCTAACACCAGAGGTGTGTTTAGTGTTTTTTTCTCGAGATGGGATCAGTGACTGCTGTTCTGTGTTACTTGCGACTCATTATGAGTTTGCGTCATGAAGATCACTTTGAGAGTGATATTTGGATAAGGTCACTATTCTTGTCAAGTAATTTGAGAAGCTCTCGTCAAAGTCCTATCGATGTCTCCAGCTATCCTACAAATAAATCAATTGATTTAATGGACTATGAAGGTACAGCACTATCTACAAACCTTTACAGAACAGTGACCACCTACTCTGGTAAGAAAATATCCATGATGCATGGGTGTTTGGGGACTGAAAAGACCTATCTTGGGCGATACTTCGGAGTAACTGGGTGGTTTGAGAGGGGGTAGAAGAGGGAGGGGTGGTGCTGGTGTAAATACTGACCATCGGCGTCCACTTCGTTGATCATGTCCTGGAGCTCCGCCTCTGTGGGGTTCTGGCCCAAAGACCTCATCACGGTACCAAGCTCTTTGGTGGTGATGGTGCCGTCGCCGTCCTTGTCGAATAAGGAGAACGCCTCCTTGAACTCTGCAGGAGTGGGGGGGGGGGGGGGGGGGGAAAGAGTCAAAACTATCATACCGTATGAGGTTTGGACTGCAATGTAACCCGATATAGGCATGGATGTATTGTTGCGGTTAGAAGGGTGCTATCGTTGATTTATGGATGTGGTGTCGAGAGTGGATGTCGCTCCGTGAATGGCCTACTTGCGTAGGTTTATAGCCGCTGCCTTTCAGAGCCGGCGTGACTAAGACTAAAGTCTATGATTTAACATCGTGGAGGGGAAATGCTTCTACCTTCTTGAAGAAATCCCAGATTACAAGATTGAAGGGAAAAAAAGGCCAATGGATTTAAACCAGAAGTGGAAGATGTGCTTTGATTCTTTTGCGGTACTGGCAGGATTTCCTTTTTTAAAGAAGGCGCTGCTTAAAGCTAGCGGCGATAAAACGTCTATGGTGGAGGAGATTGCGTGAATTAGCCTCTTAGCCTCCGTGAGAGATAATTAGCCACAGAGGAGTTTTGCTGAAGAAGAGGCAGCAGAGCAGCCTCCAGTTTGCACACAAAGCCAAAATCTTGTATCGTGTTTAAAAATAGTGTGTTGAAGGCGCTTCCGCTCATAATTGTACATCTTAGTTTTCATTTTCTGGAAAACTATTTGGTCTCACAGGTTTGGCTCCTGATTCAATTCATCATGGGGCGTTACATGACTGCACTGTATGTCCCCCCTTCGGCTGGGTGTCTTCTTAAGGTTAAGGGAGACAATAAACTACTCGGGAGAAACTTCCTCAGTTAACTTTGATTTTACTCAATACTTTATCAGCGCCAACGGAGTGAACTGAAACTGTAAAAATAACAGCTCCAGGGAGGGAACCGAATTTAATTATATTGGACAACGTGACGTCATACCTCTCTTGTTAAACATTCATAAGCATAAATAATGGATTATCCAGGAAATTGATTATTTTTTAATGGTTTTGATGATTGGATTAAGCATCTAGTAGAACTTTATTGTATTATTTTCTATTATGTGCATTGATACAAACATGGATGTTGGAAGGACGTGAGGGACTGAGTGTACGAAGGACGTGAGGGATTGAGTGTACGGGTGGGGAAAAGGCTTTATCCGGATATTGCGGTGAAAAGTCAGAACACTGTTCGTACCTGCGATCTGCTCTTCTGTTAGTTGGTCAGCCTGCAGATGGTGAAAAAAGAGGGGCAAAATGAAAGAGGGGGGAGGGGGGGAAGAGGGAGGGAAATAAAACACAAACAAGTTACTCAACAGGCAAGCATTTCAAATACCAAAGTATTTCCCGATGACGTTGTACTGAAATCCCCCGTCCCACCCACCAAAGACCTCAACACTACTCCCAGTGTGACCAACATACATATCAATGTATAGGGGCGCACGAGCTGAGAGGCTTCTTATGTAGGCCCCTATGGATAAAAATACCTGATTTATACCAACAAATAAAAAAACGTTTCTTTACTGAATGTTCCATAATGCTCCATTCCTTCTCCATTAAAAGACTCAGACTTGAATGTGAAATTTCAATTTCGCAATATAATTAAATATAGCTCTGAGCTTGCTTATGAACCAGGAGCCGTCCTGGATGTGGGCTCTTTAACGTTCTCTTCTGAAGAACCGGATCGCACCGAACCCTTAAAGCACTAGACCACCAGTTTTCCAAATCCTGTGGTGTACAATGGAGCTTTTGTTAATTGCTTTATTCCTTCAAATAGTTTCCTGGGAGCATCATCCATCCTGTGTACACGTTTTTATTTATTTTTCCAAAACCGAATTAGACATCGGGAAACGCTTATTTTCTACACTAATTCCCCTTTGTGACTGAACCACAACATGGTGGGTGGTTAGATTGGTTAATGATGATGAAAAAAAGGATCCTTCCTACTTGACTAATGACTGGAACGATTCTTCTGAGCACTTCTGAGTGATTAATAAATGACGTAACCGACTGCTAAAACTAAGAAAAATCCAGTTCTAGTATATGCCCGCTAAACCTGTGTAACTCGGGAGGGTCTAGGCGTAGGGAGGGGCTGGCAGTTAAGGAAATTCACACACTCATGGTTGAGTTTAATCGCCTGATTTGGGACAATAAACGAGGGATAAAAACAAGCTGCTGGGGTAAATCATTAGGACAGGGGTTGTTTTAGGACAGGCCCGACTGGGGTGTGTCCTGCCAGCTGGCCTAGCCCAGACAGGAGCCTGCTGGCCTGGCTGGGCTTGGTTCAGCCGGGCCCCTCCCTGCTAACAAGACCCAGCTCATGTCCCCCAGTGACTCATACAGGCTTTAAATGGCTCGGAAGCAAGTGTTCATCGCCGACTCCTCTCTTTTTTTTTGGCCAGATGGATCGAGCCGTGCGAAGGAGCCACTGATTTCAAACAATTCACCATCCCAGTGAGGTGTGAATAGCAGCCAGGTGGCGCGAATAGCACCTTCCACGCGTGAAAAACAGACGCTTATTATTATTATAATACTACGTCATTATGCTTTATTGCCCGTGGCCGTCATAAGAGTTTGGGAAGCCGTCCATAAATTTCACAACTCCAGTTCACAGAAGAGTATTTATAGCCAGATGTGTTTGAATGCTTCAACACATTCAGCATGTATGCACGCTCTTCCCCATGCACACCCACAAACACCCAGGCACACTCTCGGCTCTCATTAACAGGGTTTTCTCTCAACACCGGTACTTGCCACATATTTCCTGTTAGTCGATGCGGACAGCTCTGCCCCAAAGCAAGTCTGCCTTCCTCCTGTCGTACTGTGTTTGCTTGTTTCCCCTCCACCCCTGCACAATCTCTCTTCTGATACAGCCAGGCCATATGTGAAGTGAACAATGGCTTATTTAAATCACAAGTCAATTGTGATTGACTTGTGATTCTCTTGGAGCAGCTCTCGTCAGTCAAATTTAATCGGTTGCCTGAGGGACCGGATTGGGTTAGCGAGACATCATCCACTTCCATCTCCATGGGACACTGTTGGAGAAGGCCTTCAACCCTGGGCTTTCAAAGGAAGAGAAAAAAGGGAGAGTTTCTAGCTTGGCCGTAGTCACAGAGAGGATCAATGGACCCAGGCAGGGTGCACGGATAGACCTGCAGGAGCCCTTATACGATTAGCTGACAGGATTCAATAACCTGTTGCTTACAGCTCGGTTTCCCATCAGACATGTGTGGGTCTGGCCACCGGAAACACCTTGGCCTTAATCGTCTTATTACTCAATTGTACTTTTAGGCCCTTTTCCTGCCACATTTTCCTGTATTTTCTGACATGTAACAACTTTACTCTTGCTTGGTTCCATCTGTGCTTTCGTCTATCTAAATGGACATCTCTTTTTTCCTCTATAACTGTTCTAGCCCAGGGATGGCGGGTTCTCTGATGTTGCTGCACCAAACAGTCCACCACCGGCCCATCCCTTACTATTAGCTCTTCCCACAACTCAACCCCCACCCCCCCCACCCCTTCTACCAAGAACCCTCAACCATGGATTCCTACTTTGGCCTCCTCCTTCCCTTCCTCTTTCTCTCTCTCGCTTTCCTTCCTCCATCTGTCTCTCCGTCTTTTGTTTCCTTTGGCGCCAGGCAGGGAAGAGGAAAGTCCCTCTGATTCATGGTGCATGTGGAGTCATGGAGTAGGCCGCCGGTTGCCAACCTGTGTTCAGCCTTGACAACAGGTTGTAGAGGTGTACTGGTGGGGATAAGGGGAGGTATCCTGGCATAGCTGGTGCGAGTTGGTCAACCACTCCCAGTGTTGCCAGGGTTACCTACTCCTGCAAAGAACCCCCCCACTTCCCCAAAAAAAGAGGCTGCCAAACGAGCTGACCAGGACAGTGATGCGACCACTGTATTATTATACATTATTATTATTAACATTATAATATTTTTTATGCTAATGACTCATTTAATTATCAAATAACTAAGGTGTGTTTACTTTGTATGCATGTTCGCCGGTAAAGTTCAGTAGGAGATATAAAAAACTGTTATTGAAATGGTTACTTAGATTAAGAGATATATTTTTCAACCAAGTGAGAGATGCAAAAACAGCTGCTAACGTGGCAGAAGGGCGTGACTGCACACACACACACACACACACACACACACACACACACACACACACACACACACACACACACACACACACACACACACACACACACACACACACACACACACACACACACACACAATCAATGTGACAATGGCACAAACACCCTATTTCAATGGGGGCATTGAGCTCCTGAGTGCTGCTGCACGCCTCTTCCCTCTGAGCCTGGACAGAAGACAAAAGAAGGGGCCGTTGGGACAGCTTGTGACCGGAGGGGAGGAGGTGGAGTGTGGTGAAGGGGTGTTAAAAAAAACATCCCAACACGCCCATGCCATGGTGGTTCAGTAGCAGCAGGGGCTAGGTCAGCCGGCCTTTTGGCCTGGTGGGGTTGGAGCTATGGGTGCCTCCCCCCACTCCTCCACCAACCCCCCTCACCACCACCTCCGCACTGCGGGGGGAGCTCGCTCCTAGACACCGGGAACACGGCCGGAGTGTGTCGGCCGGCAAGCGTATATATTATTCACTGCGGTGGATCGGATGTCCTCCGAGTTACTAAACATGCATCAGTAAACAGGGGCGTAGCGGGAATAGGAGAGGGCGTCCTAGTGGCCCCACTACTCTACTCGATTCTTCCACATCGACGGAAGGGGAAGGCTGTTTCTTTCCAGTCCACTGGGCGCATTGATGCGGACAAGGGGCTTTGCGCCTGTGGATTTAACTTCTCAGAGACGCTGATAGCCGGCCGAGCCCCCTCCTTGTAACAATCCCACTTTACACTCCAATTACCAGCGGCACGTTGCAACACGAAACGCCATCGCTCCTCCATCGCCATTTATGGGATATTTGATCGTAGTTGAGGGGTGGGGGTGGGGGGGGGGGGTTGACTACGGCGTCTTGACTCCCCCGGGGCGTTACTGATCCATCAGGGGGTGATAATCAATAGTTTATGGTAAAGCCATCTGTTTTTTTCCTGATAATTTCCACTGGCTACTCTTCTCCGAACATGACGTAGCCAGTGGAAAATCTTAGTCTTCCCTCTCTTCAGATATAGAAGAAGCCCAAACGTGTGTGTGTGTGTGTGTGTGTGTGTGTGTGTGTGTGTGTGTGTGTGTGTGTGTGTGTGTGTGTGTGTGTGTGTGTGTGTGTGTGTGTGTGTGTGTGTGTGTGTGTGTGTGTGTGTGTGTGAAACATCTGTTCTTATGACTCAGGTGTGGCAATGAACATGCATCTTTTTCCCCAAAAGCCAAATTTAATTTTGGGCAATCGTTAATGAATACATTTTCTTATATGCAGGTTTTACACGGTAACAACTAATATACGAGTACACGTGCATTTTACAACATATTTGGATTCAAATATTTGCCATGGCGTTGGACCAGTCCGGAGAACCCTTACTGCTGTAGATGTGATGTCGTAGAGCACCACCAGATAGCTTTCTTGGGTAACTTGGAATCGTATAACAATTTGCATTTCATCAAAAATTTGCAAGGGCCAACCAAATCAAACAGCACTACATGAGATAACTCCCCTAAACGCCTTGCCGTAAAAGGTGGGGCATCGACGTCGTCGGATACCGTTTTGGAAAAGAGAGCCGTACAGGCCAGCTAATGTAGTGTCACATAAAAATGTGTAATTAAAATATGGGCGATTTTCGATGCGGAAGACGAACGACTGTGCAAATATTGTCATGGTACGTCTCGGCTGAACAGACGGCAAGATGGTGCAGCAAACACACAGAGGGATTCCTCCTTATAGCTGCGCATTTCCAACAAGTTAATCATTGGCGCTGCTTATCTCAGAATATGCACACACGACATAATCAAATCAGAATGCTATAAACTACGTGTAAACTATGTTTATTACACGGAGGGGATAAAAAATGTCTGCACGGGGCTTGTCCGACAGATCTGGGCTAGATTCTTAACACGGCTGCCCAGGCGAATATTAAAATGTCGTCTACTAATGCATTAGTGGCCGAGGTATGACACCGTGATATACCACGATTTCCAACCAGTTGAAATCCTATTAAACTTAGCAGGAGAATTAATTCGATCGCCCGCATGCAGCCATGAGCCAGCAACATGACCCGATATAGCCATAGAGCAGCAACAATTGCGCAGTTATAGACGAATACCGCTCCAGCATTTGTGGTAATACCGTCTCATAAACTTATTCAATTCAGACATTTTACAGTATCGTTGTTTTGGAGATTTTCTCTGTCCCATGCACGAATAAAAAATGTAATATAACATTAACGTTACGCTATTTGCGGGCGTTTCTTTCGCCTCCACCGAATATTTATGTCTCGAAGCGGGAATGTTTCTAGAAACAAGCAAAGCCACCCGAGGCCTTTCCCCCATTTCCTTGTTGTACAAGGAGTGTCATACTTAAGAGATAATGAATTGAGAATACATACCATGTCTGTTGGTGGTGAGCTTGGTGGTGTATGGTAGCAGACGAGGAGTGTGTGCTCGGTCCTTAGATGGAGTTCCAACTCGGGGAGAGGAGGAGTGTGTGTATATCAGCCGCGGACAGGACGGGGGATGGCCTTATGTATCCCTCCGCCACGCTGGCACTCATCACTCACTTCCTTATAAAACACATGCCAGGTACTCAGGAATGCCCACTTTAATTGCACTTTTGCCCCCCATGCAAAAATATGAGTTAGAGCCCTTGTTGCTGCAGATTGTATGCGCCATTATACATTGTATGCTATCATTGGCGTTGGTGGATTACTAGTCTATTTTTAGTTTGAAATGAATAAGCCAAAGTATAACCTCCAACCAGGAGTGAATAGGCCTATTAAAGGATTATGTAAATATAATTTAATATAACTTTAACTTAGGCCTAATACATAGGAATATTTTGCTAGAGCTTTTGGGTGGCTGGTGCTATTACTGTAACATGACTGTAAAATGTAATGTCTTTCAACATATCTCTTCTCTATAATTTATTTAATAACTGCATAATGATTTACTCTCTGGTGATAGCTATTTATTGACAAGCACCATAAAGGAACTAAATGAAACATACCTTAAACAATACGTAACAACTTGCATCCGATTATTTAGCTTTTCTATTACCATTAGTATACACAGAGAGCCCTACTATTTACTTTAGGGTTTAAACAATAAGGTATTGTTTAAAACAAAGTGATTTTCCCTAGAGGCTTAGGGACATAGCAGCCTCCAACTCACAGTTCAAAGGGTGTTATAATGCTAGTGGTTTTACATTACAGTCGTAGGATTTTACAGAAATGTGGTATGTTAATTCACAGCTGTGTGTGGAAATCCCCATTATGTATTAACGTATGTGTTTTTTTTACACATTGGCTTTTTTGATATTTTCACAAGAGTTTAGGTCCCCATGAACGGGGCACTAATTTCTTACAGCGGAAGGATATTTCTCGCGTAAACGTTGCCTGGTTGACACTGGAGAATCTGCTGTGCAGCTTTGTTACACCCGTTCTGATTGGTCAATGCAGACCCGCAATATCTTTCTCCATGTATTGGCCGCACTTATTGGCTACGTAAGACCTGCATTGCACCAGGCAGTGGCACTTGATGGGAATAAAATAAATATAAACACATGATACGGAATATCAAATGATTATTGAACAGCAAGTCATGACTGGTATTTGTGCAGGTATTTTTTGTTGGCCAATAGTGATGTCAAACGCTATTTTATATTGAAAAAAACGATGCAGGGCGATAGGTATAGGCTACGATGCGTAGCTTAGTGCAATTTGCTATTGGTAGATGCGCATCGCAGTCTTCCAGAAAGTCTACGCAAAATTGAAGGCGATCGCCACTTGGCGACACAGCGGGGAAGCCGTACAACCTGTTCATTTAGATCAAAGATATAGGCCTGTTCACACATAAGCGTGGAGTGGGGCAATCTCATTCGCCATTCAGAGGAACACATTGGTGTTCAATGAAGAAGGCACATCCCCTGTGTGATTTGAGAAGGCAAGACACAGTCCCGAGGTTTATTTAACAAAGGCGCCATCTACTGGGTAATATGGATAATTCACCTGCGACTTGAGAACTCAAGGCAAATCAATCGAACCATTTTGTTTTTTAGTGACCTATTAAAGGTTCCCCCCCCCCCCCCCCCAGTGATTATGGATTGTTATAATTTAAGAAAGTCACTATCTGAAATTAAGTTGTAATTTTCTTCTTGCTAGAGGATAAGAAATCTCATCCAAGCCCCTATCCTTGTGTAAATTTAAAACAGTATTGCTTGAGTTGGATCCATAACATGAAAAACGAGACTGAACCGTAAAAAAAATGTTTGCGATATAGATAAAGCTCAAGCTACATTCAATTAAAGGCCTTTGAGGTTTGTAAAAGTCTCTAGTGCTGAAAAACAGCATTTATAACGTAAGATGCACTTTTTGAATAATTGCAACTTAGGGTATTAATGCTGATTAGCCAAATACTTTTGATCACACATTTTCCAGTATCGGATATTATGCAGTACGAAAAATCATGAAAACTATGATTTACCAAGAGTTTAGGCCTATATTTCCAACTGTTAAATTTAAACATTTAAGCAATTGTCACCTTTGATTGTTTTTAATATATTGGACAGCAATCACTAAAAAACTAAAACCGTAGTGTAATGTCTTAAAAGTCATTCATTAGAATTAGAAAAATCAAAATAAAACAAGCTATTTTTTGAGGCTATGCCCTAAACCTTATATTCCATTTGACATATTGGTGTGTCTTGGAACAATTGTAACGCACAAACATTAACTCGAAGAAACATGCTATGTCTGAATGCTCAAAGGTTTAAGGCAGGATTTGTGTGATAACATGTATGCTATAACCCTAACCCTATGAACGAGTAGCCTTGGAGAACGCTCAGACAAGCTACTGATGGCCTGTGGTGTGTGTTTGCTCTCATTCAGCCACATTAAATCATACACCACTTCGCTATAACAACAAGTTTCGAGTGTTGTACTCCCATGTCCGCAACATGTTTTTCTCCCTCTTTTCCCGTTTGCGTAACTGGCTGCTGATGTGTGAGTGGTGGTTGCAGTTGGAGCGCGTGACTGATTTAATAAGGTGGTGGGGAGAGCAGAGAGGAGGGAGGATGGAATGGTGGGGGGAAAGGGGGTCTGCGGCAGGCGCATTCCCACTGAAGCCTAAATGGGGGGGGGGGGGGGGTCCTTCTAAGTGGCTGGAAGCCTGCAGCATTGGGGCTGCTTTCTGCTGAGCACCCAGTTACACATGGCTCCACATCAAATGGAATTAAATCAATGTTGGTTTTCCTCCCCGAGTGTGTGGCAGACTGAAATCCGGTGCACGCACACACACACACGCAGGCCGGGCGATTTAGCTGGATTAAGATCCACACGCCTGGAGGGCCTGAAAGGTTTGTTGTTGCTTGACAACACGAAATTCAAGTAAAAACGATGTACTGTAATTTGGAATACAGTGGCGATTGTCCTGTTTGTGAAATGCAGAAATGCTTCTGCATTTCATGGTAATACAGTATAATGCCAACCAAGTGAGCTAGATGCTTGTCAAAGCCAAGCTGAGAATTTGCCGTTAGTTAAAAAGCAGATACATGCCTGCCTCTTGTACACAGTTCCAGTGAAGTTTAGTGTAATTAACTGTATGGATCTTAACAGGTCCATTTAATTAGTCTCACTAGACCAACCTCCACAGAGCACTTTGATGTTATTGTTCTATACCTCTCGCATCTATGCAAGCTGAATTAATGAATTATCAGGTCGTTTGTGCCCATCTATACCAAAGAAGGACCTTGAGATGAAAAGAATCCAAGTAAAAGTTGGTTTTATACCTTGACTCCACTGGAGAAGCCAGAGGGACGAACCTTGTACCGTGCCAATGTTTTTACAAATTACTTTGTGATTAAATAGGCAAGGAGGAGAGCCACAAATCCTTTTTACAACCCTCGACAGATGCTGGCCATCTCCTTTGGTGGGTGGTACGGCACTGCAAGCCAACAATGTATGACAAAGTAAAGTAAAACAAAGAATAATAACGAATCAAAACATCTTTACAGAACCAAATGTTTTTTTATTTTTTTTATTTGTCATAAGTAACGGTAACAAGAGAGTGGGGGGAGGGGGTGAAGACAGACATTACATGCACAAAATATATCAAAACTCTCTTGAGCACACCGCCTCTCGTCTCCGCTCTCACTCACACACAGGCCCGGGGGGGGGGGAGGGGGGGGATGAAATAGGGTGACAGGTCAGAGGTTAGAGGTAGAGTCCCTCCGGTGTTCCCTCCTGCTTCTTGTAGAGGACGTTCTCCTTGGACTTCTTGAAGTCCTCGTTGGTAACCTTCATGCGGCGCTCCCGCAGCGCCATCAGCCCCGCCTCCGTGCAGATGGCCTGGGGAGGGAGAGAGAGACGGAGAGAGACACAGGGAGGGAGAGAGAGAGAGAGAGGAACAATGTTAAACTGACTCAACAGTTCAGAGTCCTCTGATGAACCTTGACCACGACGGTGTGGGCCTTCAGCACATCAGTTGTGATGACTAAATGATTTTATTATACTGGGAAACAACAAAAAAAAATAACCCTCTTGCGGGTTAGAACACATGTCTGACGTGTGAGGTCACGGAGAGGCAGAGAACGGGAAGCAAGAGGAAGACAGATAACATGAATAAGCACTGGAAAGTGCTGAGTCCTCGTTGCCTCGATCGTGTCGTCCATAAAATGGGAGCTCAACCGCTGGATCACGTTGTGACACGCGGCCATTACAGATGAGACATGATTGGGTTATGATAGGCAACAGTTGCTGCTGAAGTGCATCATCATCGACCAATTCGCTTAGTGAAAACGGCTGATTTGACAACCCCTCGCTAACGACATATCCCTGGTGCTGTTCCATGAGACGCCACATGAGGGCAGCATTGGGGCGGTGTTGAGGAGGGGGACGGAGAACAGCAGGGCGCTCTCGAGCTGGGTTTGCACTTCGATTTTCTCCTTCCCACCAAATTAGAATCACACGCAATGGAATAATTAAACGGTGACAAAGCAACAGTGAAACCGAGACGGCTGTGGCTAGGGAGCGAGCGTTTGAGAAGCATCGACTATAAATACATTGGGTTAGAATGTCTTACTAGTCGGATACAGCAAATTAAGTGTCATTCGATAATAAGTCAACTTCACTTTGTGAATTGATGGCAGATTCCAGGTTGAGCAAGACCCCCGCCCCCCAGGGTTTAGAGACAACCCCTGTGAGAAATTATGGCCTCAATTTCACAGACAATAAAAGCCCTGCCTGAGCATGTTTATTTCACCCATGGTGGAAGGCAGGGCTCCATCACCCTCGCCTGGCCCACATGGGCCGTTCATTTATATTGTAAAGGCTGCGGTTCCTTTTCAGAATAAAAGTTGACGACATAATGAGTTCACGTCCATCTTCTGCCGTGACGCAGCAGCGGCTCACAGCTTCCAGACTGTTTAAAGTGACTCTGACGTCGGCTGGTTTACCAGGGCTCTGTTCACGGCAAACAACACTCATAAAAAGGTCTTTATACTTTATGAAAGGCACAATAAACAAGAGAAATAACGGGATCGATTATTAGAAACACTCAGACCAGGTCTCGTATAAAATCACTCAATCGCCCTCTTGCGGGGGAAGGGTGTTCGACGATGGCGGCCGGGTTAATGAAGGAAAGCTCAACGCCTTGGCCCATCAGTACCTTGATGTCGGCTCCTGAGAGATCGTCTTTGGCCAGGATGAGGTCATCCAGGGTGACGTCATCGGCCACAGTCATGCGGCTGGTGTGGATCTGGAAGATCCTGCGCTTGGTCTTCTCGTCGGGCAGCGGGAACTCGATCTTGCGGTCGATTCTCCCTGAGGACGAAACGATACAGAAAACAACTTCAATATTCATCACATGCGTGACGCCAAAATATAAATTTCAACATTTTGTTTGGATTATACTCCGCCGTCTAGATAACGTAGTTATTTATTCACAAAGCCGGTCTCTGGCTTGGGCTTAAGTAACGGCGTAAGTGGTACTCAATATACCCAAGCGAATATCTGCGTTAAGTGCTCGTTTGGGCCCAGCGCAAGTGATGGAGAAGCGATGAGACTGATGTTCATGTTCACCGCCGTTCCGTGAATGGAAGTGCGCCATTTACAACTCCTGCTTAATAAGCGTGGCAGGAGGAAACACTTTAAAACGGATTAGTCCGGAGATGGCATCGTCGCTCTTTTACATGCCGTGTCGTTGAAAATGTTGCCGAGCGCTTTGTGTAATTGTGATGGTGAAGGCATGAGATAGAGAGCAAGAGAAACAGAGTGTGAGAGAAAGATTAAATTGGAGACGGAGGCTAATGGAGAGAGATGGACAGGTCAGAGAGAGTGACAGAACGAATCTCAGAACGAAAGTGAGGAGAGTCAAACAGTGAGCTGGTCTAAGAGATGGACCCAGGGCCTACGGCTACGTGTGCGCGCGTGCGTGTGTCAGACGGGGATGGGCCAGTGACCTGGTCTAATGAGCGCAGGGTCCAGGGTCTCTATCCTGTTGGTGGCCATGATGACCTTGACGTCCCCCCGGGAGTCAAAGCCGTCCAGCTGGTTGAGCAGCTCCAACATGGTCCTCTGGATCTCCCGCTCGCCCCCAGAGTTGGAGTCGTATCTGGGACGAACACACACACAGGACTGTTGGACACAACATACAGGTACACTCTCCAGCTGTGTGGGACAGTGATGGGGAGAGGGTAAAATACATTCAAAGTACATAGAAAGTCCTCCTTACAATGTAATTAACTCTGATTCGCGAGGTAGTTTATTCATTGCTTTGCAAATAATGCAATCGCCTGTCTGATTTGTACGAGTCTGTATCCACGTGACTTTGGCAGTTGGCTGAGTGTGAAATATGTATGTGTGCATTTCTATCAACATTATCCTAGTAATAAATGTGTGGGACCAAATTGCTTTCCCCTCGAACTTAAAAGCGGTCGGACCTGTATCTGAAGTCTATATAAAGTGACTTTAGAGGTTAAGACAACGTGCTCAGAGCCACAAGACCCCAACTCTGCCCCTACGACATGTCCTGCTGTCGACATCCCGGTCACACATCATCCAGTGGACCATTAGAGACCACCCCTCCGACGTCCTCCCAGACCCAGGGTTGATATTTGGCCCCGATGCCCCCTGCCCCCACACGGTTCAAACTGGTTATTAAACCAGCCAAGAAGCATCAGCCGCTCTTGTTGCCGAGTAGTATTAAATATTTCAACCTTCTTGCCCGTGGCAACAAAACATCTGCCCTACCCACGCCGAGTTTTAAGACCGGACATCACGCGGGGGGGGTCACACCCAGAATGTAGTGGGCGGGCACTGAGGACAACCATTAGCAGTAAAAGCCAAATCATTTCTTGCCCCTCCGACCCACTCAAAAAAATAGCTCTATTTCCAGCTCCATCTAATACATGCAGCGGCAAGACTTCTACAGCTTCCACCTAAAGTGGTGTTATGTTGTTTTTAACTTTGGTTGCGAGTGTGAACCATTGACACCAGATGACGCAAGCACCGCACTCGGGTCGTCTGAAGTCTAGCACATGCTCCTGCTGTCTATCGCTCGATAGCTTCTTCTCATCTCACTCTTCCTCCCGAGTTGTCTCTTTCTCACCCTTTTAGCTTCCTCACAATCTTCCTTTCCCTCCTTCCCGAGGTCTTACTCCCTCTAACCATCCCCAACCACCTCTCTCTACGGCTCCAACGCTCTACCAGTAAGGCTAACCCACATCCCTCCGGGCACTCTACCCCAACCACCCCACTCTCTCTCTACCTCTTGGTTCCGATGGCGTCGATCTCGTCGATGAAGACGATGGAGGGGGCATGCTCCTCTGCCACCCTGAAGAGCTCTCGTACCAGCTTGGGCCCGTCGCCCAGGTACTTCTGGATTAGCTCAGAGCCTACCACACGCAGGAAGGTGGCCGATGTCTGATTGGCCACCGCTTTGGCCAATAGGGTCTTACCTATCCGGGGGGGGGAGGAACCAAAAAGAAGATGGAATGATTCAATGTTCTGAAGTGGAATCAGATTACCAAGTTTTATGAAGGAACCTGTTGACAGTGGGATTCAATTTTACGTGATCTAAATGGAAAACGCTAATGGTCTGAAGGGCTTTGATGACATGATTCCAGTCTCATATGAGGGAACAAATTATCACATCACATTTTATTTGTTCATTACCGTCCTGCAATTTTTGCACACGTTATGAATGATTAAGCAATTTTCTTAGATCTGCAGCGTGAAAAAAAAAAAAAACACTGGTACAAGCAGCATAATGGGAAATATACTCTCACCTTCAAGATACAAGCCTTTTAAGGTATTTATTAAATGACTAACAAAGGCATAACACCACAAAATAATAGCTCTTCTTCTGTGTATGATACCATAGAGTAAAATACAATGAAGCACCACGCACGCAGTAAGGGAGCAGACAGTGTAGTTAACGATGCCCACCGAGCATCACCCAACCGCCTCGGAACTTTAAGCTCCTAATTATCGTTGGCACCAGGGGTCGGCATGGCAACCGATTTCAGAACCCATTGAACAGATGGAATACATGGCCGCCTAATGAGATCCAGCCCTGATCCGTCCATCGCACCAATAAGATGCAACCCTCGGAAAGTTATTCTGTGTACCATATCCGTTTGAATCCTTTCTGTGTGGCGTCAGCGGAACACGTTGACAACAGCGTTAAGAGTGCGCGGGCGTCGGCATGCGACCCGGAGGTAGCTCTAGGCGGGCGCCGCCGCCGCCGCCGCCGCCGCCGCCGCCGCCGCCTCGTGTTTCCCGGCGCGCTGGCCTTTAAAGAAGGTCTTCGCTGGCCCGTTGGCATTTAGCCACGCTGTCAAAGCTGCCTGGCGTCATTTCAATGTCCTGTTTTCATCTGACACAGGAGACGCTACGCCGACGCGAGGGCTGATAGATGATAATGACGGTAATGTACAGTGACTAAGATGCTGAGACCAGACAAGTTTGTCCCCCTCTGTGCTACATTTGCCGCACAACGGTGCCGGTTCAGAAAAAGTACATTTCTGCGCCATGTGTGATAACATTATGACAATCTGACAAATGACAGTATTATTTGGAATCATTAATATCTTAATAGTGACCATTTTCCGAATCAGATTCCAAGAATGAGATGCCCATAAAGGTATCAATCTAGAAACCGATTGACATCCTGTCAGAGTAAAGGTGAAAGTATTTAATCCTGACCTGTGCCCGGTGGTCCGTACAGGATGACTCCCTTGGGGGGCTTGATCCCCATCTCTTCGTAATACTCTGGATGTGTGAGGGGCAGCTCCACAGACTCCTGTGTGTCGTCAGTTCAAACATGCATCCATTAACACCAAGATCGAACCAATCAATAACAATGGCAATGCAAATTAAACTGCAGTTTTTAAATCACAAAGTCCTTATAGACCAGTTGATGTTTGTTTTCAGGGTAGTCAAATACATAAAACATAGCTCAGTCGTAGAGCATGGCATGAACACTACCGGGGTTATCGGCTCGATTCCCAATGCGGTCGTCAATGCTAGGAACTCATGCACTCACAGTAATGTGCTTTGGCTGAAAGCGCCTACGAAATGCCATATTTTAAGATAATAGTAATACGTTCATAATCTGAATAGATGTACCTTGATCTCCTGGATCTGATTGTCTAGCCCGCCGATGTCAGCATAGGTCTCCTGGGGAGCTTTCTCCACCTTCATCACTGTCACCAGGGGGTCAGTGTCGTCCATCAGTACCCCAATGACAGCATGTACCTACAAAACACACACACACACACATTATGTACCACACAAAACCCCAATAACATACACACACCATTCAAACACTGTTAACGGTTAAGAGGCGAAACAGATCTATAACATGAGCTTGCAGAGTCCTCTGGTTCCCACGCTATAACCCCGATGCCTCCCATTATGAGTACCCCGACCCGGTAGACACCCCCCCTCGGGCAGCCGGTCACCTTGTGGTTGAGCAGCACGGAGCAGCCGGGCTCCAGCAGGTCTTTGTCTACGAAGGACAGGATGCTGACATAGTGCTCCGAGCCCACCGAGGTGGACACGATGGCATGGTTGTCATCGATGATCTCCTCCAGCGTGCCCACCGACATAGGGGTCCCACGCAGGTCATCCACCTTCGACCTCTCTTCCTGGGGTGAGAGGAGAGAGAGAGAGACAAGGTGAGGGACGTTACTGGTTAATGGCCTTTTGACTGCTCTCGGTTCCCTTTAAAAAAAAAAAAAACACTCTCATCAATGTGGCACAATGTGCACCATAGCAACAGTAACTAAGCGCCCCAGCAGACCTCAAATAGATCACAATGGTAAACCAGCGTGAGAGCTTACATAAATATAATTAAAAAGAGATGGTTGTCATTTCTAAAGCTCAAAGGAAAACACCTATAGTGAACCAGTGAATGGCATGAATAGTGAGGAGCCTGGTTGTAGAATAAAGGCTAGCAGAGAGACGAGAGAAAGACGGGAAGCATGGATGGAGAGTGAAAGGAGAGGGGGGGGGGGGGGGGGGGCGGTGCTAACCTCCTGCTTCTCCTCAAGGGGCTTCATCTGCTCCTGGTTCCTGATGAACTCCTCCTCCATCAGCAGGTAGTCCTTGATTCTCTCCTGCTTCAGGAGCTTCAGGCGGCACTGGGTGTGAGGGGTGACTGAGAGGGGACAGATGGACAGAGGGGCACAGAGAGGGTGGACATGGTGGATGGTTTTTTTTTTTTCTCCCTTCCTAATTTCCATCCAGCTTGTTTAAAACCAATCTTTGTAGACGCATATTCTAGCTGACCCAATTCCACCCTCAAGGGCTCCAACGTGCTTCCTATTTGATGCGATTTTAATGAATATTACATTGACCATCATGGCTTTTATTTTTACATTGCATCCATTCATACACACAACGACGGCGCTGTCAACCACGCACAGCGACAGCGAGCTTGTCGGGAACCGTTAGGGTTAAACGTCCTGCTCAGGGAAACCTCGACACTCCGGGGAGCGAACCAGAAGCCTTAGTCAACCCGCTCTAGCTCCTGCTGCCCTCTTATTTTTTTAACCGGAACAACTTGGTATTATAACGTAATCTATTGAAACCACAGGGGGTATATCATTAGTACATTCATAATAACAACAGTGTCGATGTGTTTTTTTTATTAAAGGTTATAAGATGCGGCAGAATCTACCGCAAAATGCAAAAGAATAAACGACACAGCAGGAACAATGAAAATTTAAAATAGTAATGACTTCCAACATCCACCCCAAGCCTGAGCCAGTAATCCCCAGAGAAAATAAGCATGTACGATACATTATGCAGAGTGAACATTTCTCTGGTTTAAATCCAGGTAGGTAACAGGATGGCTATTATTATAGTACACACAGTGAAGCGATTCCGCTTCCATGGAAACAGCAGGTGGGAACGCGTGGGCAAAAGCACAAGCTAAGCCTTAGTTCATAAGAAAACACAGAAACAATCGCAAAACACAAACGCACAAAGAAAACGAATGCTTGCATCCTCAGAGCGCCAAGTACTGAGGGGATGGAAATTCAGTTTTTTCTGTCATATCACACTTCTTTATAAGAAAAAGCCAACTATACTATTGCAAGGGAAATACACCTGCCCGTTACAAACACAACTCAACAGTCAATACTGTTGGATTCAATATTGATTACTTCTTAGAAAGGCTCATTTAATGCTTTTTACTTTTAAAAATGTGTTCCTTACCTAATGGGAGTTTGCTGGCAGCGTCGGGTCCCTTTGTCCTCTTCTTCTTCTTGCCAACTCTGGTGGGAATGGGAGGCTCATACTTCTTCTTCTTCTCCTGCAAGGAGAAGTACAGGCAAAGATATCAGATGACAAGAAAACATCTATATCTATACAATGAGAAGGACAAGGCTCAGACTCCTAGATGTGTAACCACAGGTCAATAGATTTGGAACCCCGAGCACTTAATAGTGATAACGAGAGTACTTATTTGGCAAAGAGAAATTAAGCGTAATAATGACATTAATTCACACGTCTTTGTCCAATACATGAAGCATATAATCAATGCAAGCAGCTGGAAGCAGTTCTCTCCTGAAATGATTATTGTTAATTTTAAATTTATTGAAAAAGATAAGATTTTTATTGCTTTTCAATATTGTAAGAAATCATAATTTCAAAGCAACACGAAATAGGCCTAATTGTACAACCAGACATTCGATCAAACGAAGAAATAAATAAAAACTGCTTGCGGTTAAGTCAGTGGATCATTTGGTGATCCTGACCAATTTAAAATGAAATAACGCATGGTAACATTAAGAGAAGAAGCTTCAAAACAATTCCTCACAGTCAATCATACACTTTACAAACGCATCGACAACTTCACTGTTTTTTTTTTCACCTTGTCATCCTTCTTTCCTCCCCCCGGACCGTGGCCTCCACTCTGGCTCTGACCCTGAAACAAAATACATCGATAATCTGTAAATGCATGTACAGTACTGACAATATAGTATGAATTTGCTTTTTGTTGATGACCGTTTTGTTAACAAACATATGAACACCGACATATTAGCCAACTCACGTCGCCTAGCTATAAAACTCCATTAGCTTGTTTATGAGTGGCTCGGACAGACATTATTTGTACATGGATGACATTTACATACTAATAATATGTTAAGTGAACTGCAACTACAAGAGGATATAACATGGGCTATAACTTATTAATCGACAGTCGGTGCTTTGGGACGTTTTATCCGTTCAACCGGGTAGCAGACAGACGTAACGTTAGCTGATAATGAGCTAGCGAGTTTTCGCACACACTATCGCACATAATTCACATCTGAAACTAAAATCCAACCCCTGGACGTTCGCAATGAAAGAATACAACGATCCGTTAGAATAATATACAGAATTGCAGCAAAAAAATGCGTTTTATTGGAATGAGGCTATGAGCTTGAAAATTGCTTGCTCACTTACCATTGTTTCGTGTCGCTTTTCAGTGACGTCAGAACGACCGTACGGAACACTGCATAGGACAAACTGTCTCACCGCGCCACAAACAAATCATGTGAAGCAAACTTGTGGTGAGCCGATGAACGCCTTGTTGACTTGTACAGTCGTTTAGCAATCAGGTAGGAATCGTATTATCAGAAACTGCTGCGATACCTTCTTTTAATTTAGATGTGAAGGTTTTATAAATTTTGGTTTTAATCTGCATATGAAAGTTATTTAAGTTACACAGGGAAAGTGACATTGTATATATGAGAACATGCTATGTAAGGCTTTATTTGACATTGTACATACTTCTCCCACCAAGCACGTAATTATATTGCAGGTGCCTAAACTATCTATCAAATAATATCTGAATGTACACAACTTTATTTACTCGCAATTTAGCAATATTAAAATAGTTAGGCATTCCATCGGTTGGACAAACAAATTGTAGTTGACGGTGTTACCTGTAGGAAGTGTGATATAATGCTATAGATAGGCCTACAGTATTTTCTCATAAATAATTGTTAAGCATTATGATTTTCAAGTTGAGTTGTGTTCTCCATTTTACCTTTTCATGTCCGGAATAGTAGAGCTTTTCCAGGACAGTAAATGTATGATTGATATTTAACACAGACAGATTACCGAAATTGGTAGATTTGAATTTATTTGTCAACGTCCACAGTACAGAACTGTACCTTTTAGTGGAAAATGTACTCAACAGTTGAATATGTACCTATACAGTCACAATTCACATTGTTTGGAGTACCTACATGGATTATAGCTGCTGCATTCTTTTTTTGATTGTTTTAGTCTTACAGACACATAACGACTAAACTGTCTATGAAAATACTTTTCCCCTCTTTGCCATCTATACATTTTCATTTCAGTTTTACATTTTGCTATAGAGGAATTGCAATATGCCCTAATTAATTAAGATTCTCGAGTCTTAATCAAATTAAAATTTTGAATAATTTATTCTACAAAAATACCAGTATTTGCTCAAAACCAGACAACAGACAACCCCTATAATCCTCAAAATCAAATATTTGCATTTCTTCAGCCCAAACCATTCGTGAATCGTTCTGGCAGAATCTTCCTTTTTATTTTGAGAGCTGTCAAAATATCAGTGTTTCGGTTCTCAAAGGTAATCATACATTGTGGTACAGCTGTTCCGTCGGATGCATTGCAGTTTGGAAGAGCTCTATTGCTTCTTTTTTAAATGTTTGCATGTCTTTGTTTTTCTCTCAACAGGCCCAACTGGTGAAGAAGATGGCACACAAGGCAAGGAGATCAAGTTCGCAGGGTATTTTATTTCTAATTACAATGAATGATTTCACAGAACGTGAAGAACAATGGCGTTCTGTTACATCATTCTCTAAATCCCAGAATGTTGTTAGAATAATTCCGTAGTGTTTCTCCTACGATTTCCTTCCAGCAGCGTGGCTGACGTCTATGTGAGGGGCACCATGTTGATGTGTGTTTGCACGGTGCAGATGTGCGTGGAAGCAGCGAGGCTTTAGTGGGATATATGATTCCAGTCAGGCTCTGTTGCAAGCCCACAGAAATGGTACAACCATATAACAAACATTCAGCATGCAACCCGACTTTATGCGCAAGCCACAGTTTTTGGGAATTAACAGTATTCAGGCTGCAATTTGTAGCCCCCCCCCACACACACACACACACACACAGCGTTGGTTCCGGATACTAATGCTGTGTGTCTCACAATCAAACATGAACTTACTAAGTCATTCGTTGTTTTTATTTTTCTCTTTATGCTTCCTAAATGTAGTCTTAATCCATTTCCAGTGAATAGTGAAAAAACACATAATGACACAGTAGGCGGCATCATGTGTTTTTTCACTATTCACTATTTATTATTCAGCAGTACTATTCTGCTGGCAGTATTTTTCCACTTTATTTCTCTATTGACAGTACTACAAATGTTACAATTGAGCAGTAGGGGGCATCTATGAAATATAGTGCCTTAAATAAAGCAAATAGCATTTGAGGGGGCAATTTTTGTATTATTAAAAATAATACCTATATATTAAATAATATCGTAAATGAAATAATACTTGCGATACTATATATGCATTTATTCAATTAAATTTGCATGGCTGATTACAGTGATGCCAGTTGTCGAGTGGCGGGGCTGTGCCACTGGATTCATGAAGGAAGGAAACACTGCTAGTAATGATCGGGTTTGACAGCTTGAAAGAAGCGATGACTCACAGATGCCTTAATGGAGAATTAATTACAATTACCCTCATTGTCTATTATTAGTAGGCAATTACAGACAACATTGTAGCCTTATTATATGCATGGTAAACGGTTTACTGAATATGTGATTGTTCAGGTTAGGACATATGATATTACATCTTCTTTATTCCTGCTGTCAGGGCAGTGTGCTGGTTGCTAATCATAGGACTGTACTTCCAACTTCCATCACCTTTGCTGTAGTGTGATTCATATTAATACAAGACAATTTCTTGAAGTATTATCAATGTACTGCCCTCACTATTGATTATGTATGTATCTAAAGACTCAACTAGATTAATAGAATCGGAACCATTTTACGATGGTGGGAAACATATTTAACCACTTTTATCGTAACGTGAGATGGTGGAAGAGGCCCCCTAATAGAAAGTCCAGAAATGGAGAACATGAGCCTGATAACTGAGCCATATGCAACACTGTGACCCCTCATTAATGTACAGTGAAGCAGAACAGCAAAGTGCAGTGTTTCGTACAATAAGTCTTGCTTTGCATTGGAATATCGTCTTCTGTGCCACTAACTAGACCAAGAATGGGTCCTTCTCTTTGTGTGTTTCTGTGTTCTCGGTGCTAGGTTAGCTTTTCAGAACAAGGGAAGATAGTGTGACTTTCGGTCTGATTTCCAGGTAGTTTACGAAGGGAGGATAATGGAGCCCTTTGGCTCGCACGCACCTGTCCAGTAGAGTCCTGAGTGAGCTCTCTAGGCTGCACAACTGTACTCTCACGTGAGTGCGATCTGTGTGTTAATCGTTCCATTCACCCCACCCTAAATCGATGCTTGATATTGTTGAGTGAAAAATATTCCTCATTTGTGTTTATAAGATACTGCTTAACATCGCCATTTATTAGACGTTTTATTGGTTAGTGGATACAGAGAGTAACATAGATAAAAATTTTCAGATTATGTTTCTAATATTAATGTGGGCGTCATCCAGTCTGTACAGCTCAGACGCAAGGGCTTCTGCAGGCATCTTTTATTTTATTTATATATATATATATTTATCACCATGGAAACAGAATCCTTAAAGACACAACATTCCGGATCCAGGTGTGCTCATCCAGGCGTTCACAGACCGTGTTCGCGGAGCCTGTATGAGCCGTCCATGTTGGATTCTACAAGCAGAGCAGCGTGAGGCAGGTCACAAGGCTCCTCAGTGTCAAGCACAGGAAGGACAAGCGTAGTTATTTGTTCATATATTCACCACGTCCACACCAATGGCTAATTTTTCAATTACTCCCATCGCCCCCTCAGCTCCCCTCGTCTCCCCTCGTCTCCCTCCCTCCCAAAGTCAGCGGCTGGTTGGGACAATACAATCTTGTCTTTCCCTTTTTTGTACATCCCATCTGTGAAGTGTGCTCCGTCCCCCCCCCCCCCCCTCTGGGTCTCTATCTGTCCACGCTGGTCTCTGCCAGGCGGTTGTTCATGATGCCCAGGGCCCCGACACCACCGGAGAAGCCGTTCTGCCGCGAGCTGGACCCCGACGGCCGCGGGTGTCCGTTGGCCATCTCCGACAGCTGCTTCTGCATGAGGGCCAGATTCACCTGTTAGCAGACGGAGAGGGGAAACATAGACGAGACGCAGAGGAATCTGTCAGTTTCTAGACGAGACATGTGGAGAAAACGTACGTGATGCACGTCTATACAGAACGTCACTCATGACCTGTTTTACATTCACGTGGGATATGAATGCGTACGTGTGTTGATAGGGTGTTTAACATGGATGTCAACATATGGAGTGTTCCGTCACCCTGTTCAGTCCTAATTGCTGTTGAAGAGCACCGTTGTTGTTCTGAATGATTAGCAATACATTATGCACGGCCACGAGAGACTAATATCATCATTACGCCTACAATCACGTTTTCATTTTTTTTAACTTGGTATTCCCTTGTGTACTGTGCCATGGGTCTGCTTTCATTCGTAAATTTGAATGGAAACTGTGTTCTCGACTATTGTGGGAATGACACAAATGGTGAGATGGAGGAGGCAGTGGGTCTGATGCCTTGCGTTGAGTGCATTTCTTTACCCACTGGGCTGTGCCCAGTGGGTAACCCCCCTTTCCATTAGGGCTTTTTCTCTTCTAATATGGAAGGAGGAATTACACAACAGGCTATTGATGTAGCGTTCTTTGCCTAACAAACATTCATTCTGAGTGGTTGAAACTAGGGGAAAATGACTATTACCGGTATTCAAAGTATCTTACAGTAGCTGCAGATACTCGTCGTCATGATGGAGCAGGTAGGACTTGGGGCTTTTTACTCGAGGATGTGTACATTGGGGATTGAACCTAGTACCTTTCAGCGGGTAGATAAATACCCTGGACACCACACTCGGCCCTGTCATTTCCACAGCTGTGAGTCAACAAGCTGAGCAAACGGTCAACAAAACAAAATTATAAAACGAAAGGACTGAAGTGACGGCTACAGCTCACCAGACTCCCTAAGCCCCGTCCACCCAACCTCATCTTGCTCTAAGCCTCACCCACCCCACCCCAGCTCTATCCTTGTTCGCTATCTCTCACCTTATTGGCTGCCAAGAAGTCCCTCATGGAGATCATCTCGCCGGACATGCGGCGGCCCGTGTCGGTCTCGCTCTCGTTGGCCACGTCCGTCTCTATGGAGAGCTCCCTCCTGGCCCTCAGGTGCCCCGGGGCCACCACGTTCCTCCTGGGGTGGCGGTGGGGGCGGTGGGGCCCTCCTCCACCTCCCACCCCGCCACCCGCACCCCCCCAGCCCCAGCCGGGGAGGCAGCCGCAGCAGTGGCAGGCGGCCTCCATCCGGCCTAGCAGCCAGTTCAGCACTTGCTTGATGACGATGGAGATGACGTTGAAGAGCGAGTAGATGCAGCACACGCCCGTCAGGATGAACAGGAAGTTGCCCAGCCGGTAGGCGGCGGTGGCGTGGCCCTCGTAGGCCAGCCGCTGGCTGCTCACCATGTCCCCGAAGCCGATGGTGCTGAAGGCCACGAAGCAGAAGTACAGCGAGTCCAGGTAGGCCCAGCCCTCGGCGGCCGAGTACATCAGGGACGCGCAGCACGACACCACGACGGCGGCCACGCCCAGGATCAGCATCACGCAGTAGACGGAGGGCTTCCAGCCAGCCAGACCCTCACCTCTCCCGCCCGCATCTCTCTCAACACCCCCGCCCCCTCCTCCTCCGACGCCGACGCCGGCGCTGCCCTCGGAGCCGCGGTGGTGGGCGGCGTGCGGGAGCACGGCCTTGTGCTGGCGCCGCTTGTGGCAGGTCTTGAGGACGAAGGCGATGACCGTGATGACGCGCTCCAGGAAGAGGTTGAAGAAGAGGATGGTGGCGGCGCAGCCGATGAGGCCGTAGAACATGAGGAAGACTTTCCCGCCGATGGTGGCCGGCGTGGTCATCCCAAAGCCTGTAGCGCACACACACACACAACCTCGTCTTTCATAGTTTCATTTGACACAGTTGTTTCCTAAACCTTCCTCAAACACTTGGGGGGTTGGGGAACGCATGGGTTCTCGGGAGATTGCTGACTGATGAGCTTTAGGTCATGGGGTCATGATACTCTACTGATTTGTAGCCGCAAGGTTCACTCAATGTAGCGTGGTTCCCTGCCAACTAATGTAACAGGCATTTAAGGGTAAAACGATGTGTGTGGCCTCGGCCCAAAGCGCATTCAACACCAGCCCTTTGACTCTAAGGAGTGTTATTGTAGGATTGATTCATACCATGAATGATTCACTAACACAAATCGTAGCAGGCTGGCAGATTCTCGTTCTTCAGACCATTGAGTCGTTGCCGTGGTGTGGCTGAAGGGCTGCCCATCGCACACAGCAGGCTAAGGAGGAATGAGGATGCGTCTTCTTGTTCTTTCCCTGCCATAAGGCATCTCTAACCTTGAAGGTGATGGTAGAATATGTGTCTGTCCATCTCTCGTCTGCCTCTCTTTGTTGTCAACCCTGTCAATTTATTTCACATGATTCCCTCTCTCTCTCTCTCTCTCTCTCTCTCTCTCTCTCTCTCTCTCTCTCTCTCTCTCTCTCTCTCTCTCTCTCTCTCTCTCTCTCTCTCTCTCTTCCTGCCTCCCGTCTGTCAGTCATAGTCTCTACAGTCATAATCAATTGAAACAAAGTGGCAGGGTGGTTTGGTAGAGGGTTATTACTGGTGGCTGGAGGGGATGGAAATGTCCTAAGCTCCAGCTGTGTGTCTGTACCTGAGTTGTGCTCCATTCTATTTTCATCCTTAAGAAATATGGTTACTAACACACATACACATCTATGCGCATAAACTTACACTTGTGGTTACATGCACACGCACACACACACACCAAGGTTACACGTGTCCTTGGGTGCAAACCACTTATCAAACCTAATCTTGCATAATTGAACAAAACACCCTTGTTCACTCACAGTCACACTGACATAAATAAACATCAGCAAGACACAATCTGAGCAGATTTTGATACAAACAATCCAATTTCGTTTCTTATTTTCTTTGTTTCTTTTGAACATTATGCAATGCAATCAGTTAAGACAAGCGGCAAATTCTGGCAAATTCAAATGTAAATCAGAGTTAACGATTGTGATTCTATCTTCTCTCATATAATCCTTTAGGAAACATACGTTGTTTTAAAGATTCCAGAGCCTGTACCAGGAGAAAATTGGCTTTGCTGTATGTTGGTGGAAGGAATATTATTGACATATTTGATTAATGTCTACTTGCAGCGGAATGTGATGGCAACCCAAATCGAAGTCGTACCAAACACAGCCTAAATATCCGCCTTTTTACCCTAAGATTTCACGCTGATTGGCTTCAAATTAAATATGTATCTATCTCTCTCATTCTCTTTCCTTATCTGTCTTAACTCTACCCCTTTCCTCATTTGTCTCGATTGAGGGCCCTTGTGTTTACGGATAGACCCAAACGAGTTAGGATATAAACGGATGTGTGTGATATGAAGAGTTGAATATTGACCGTGGAAAGGTCCTGTGACATAACTGCCTCTTTTTCGACTTGTTGCTGGGATACCGAGGAGCAGATAAGACGTGATTTCTTTGGTAATAAAAAAAAAAAAACTAAAGCCGTCGCTCATTATCACAATGCAACCGAGTTCTACGAGAGTGCTGTTGCGACGGGGGCACTAATTGGCTCTTAAGAAAGTCCCTCATTGAGATGGCTTTTACCTCTGGTTCCACTACAATCATGGAACTGATTGCTTTCTATTCGTATTTTCGGTTGAAGAAAAGCCCTACCAATTTGATCCATTTTGGAACTTCATGAATTGTATTTTTTCTTTTTGCCTCCAACGAACCCATCCTTAAAAAAAACGGCACAAATGTAAATATAAAATAAAATGATAAACAAAGTGTATGAATGAACCAAATCTCTTTATTTTTGCTACAACTTGACAAATTGATAAGCATCATATAGCCCCTACTTTTGAAAAAGTGAAACGTACGAGTCCCCGTGAAGACTTTATTTACGTTTTGTCTGTTTTTGCAAAAAATATTCTTGAATCGCATATTCACCATTATCTCTCACCTATGGTGGACACCACAGTACCGACGAAGTAGAACGCCCCGGAGAAGTCCCACCGCGGCCGGATGGTGTCCACGCGGATCCCTGCCACGTTCGCCTCCTCGTAGCTCCTCAGGAAGTTCCTGAGGTCCTTCCTGCTGAGGTTGTGCTTCAGGCTAAAGTGCTCGAACCTCTGCGTCCACCGCGCCTTTGCCTCGCGCTCCATGGGTTGCTCGAGCGCGGAGAAGACCGCCGCGCCGCACAGCAGATACACGATGATAAAGAGGGCCAGCAGCAGGAACCGTGCGTTGTCCTCGTTCAGCGGACCCACGCCGCCGCCGCCGCAGCAGCAACCGCTGCCTCGACACGCCATCAGGGCGAAGCGGTCACCGGGGGGCAGGTGAGAGACCCGTGATGAGAGACCTCACACCGCACGACGGCCGCACCGTTGGAACACGCGCGGTCACGTCGTCCGCCATCGCCCACCACTTCTGGAGGGAAACGCCAACAAACGCCATTTATGTTTTAATAGAGAGACCCAAGAGAAACAAACAAACCAAAAAGGAAAAATATACCCCTGTTCTGATAGATGAAACTAAAACAAAACGGATCACAGCACCAACTCTCCATGATGTGCACTAGTTTGAACAGGTTTCCTTGCCGCAATAAGTCCAACTCCCGTCGTAAACAGGTAGTTCACTCCGTGCATACGGGTGCGTCGAAGTTTCGAACCGACTCATCGGTTCCCCAAAGTTGGTCTGAACTGTTTGCGGCGATGTGTCGATCGCTCGCGTGCAGCTGCCACCTGTGGCACCGCAGACTCGTGTGGTCCGTGACGGTCCTCCTCCTCCCATCCCTCTCTCCGACCGAGTCTCCAGAGGAGCGCACGTTTTACGCACGCGATAGCTTTCGTGTAATGAATTTGGAGGCGCTGCTGTCACTTAAAACACATTTGATTAGTATTTAAATTTGTTTTCTCATTCTCATCTCGTACTTATCTCCCTTGAAGGCACGTTTAAGTCATAATTGACTCAATACTTGGTCACGCCTCCGTGTTAAAGTAGCATCATAGGCTAGATACGCACATTGGAAAACGCCTGATTATTCTCAGCATGGTTTAAGGAGGCGCTAACTTGGGAGGGCCGATTTTGCCTTCCGAGCTGGATCGATATTAGTTGACCTTTCCACGGGGGGCTTGAGGAATTGAAGGCTGCGTCTGCGCCCACCATAGGGAGGACTTGAGCAAATGTCACCGCGGAAAGAGGGCTCCAAATACATTATTCAAAAATCCATGAGACAACAAGAGAGCTATTTTTAGGGACACTTTGGAATTTTAAAGAATGGTGACGTTTAAACGCACGGCTCTCTTTTTCAGCACCACGCGCAGTTCCACGATGCTTATAACAATATGTTCCATATCGGTATTGACCTACATCACGACACATTTTTGCATTGACAATTTCCGTTGATTGCTTTATGTCGCATAACCAAAAACCTAAACACAGCACATAAAATGAGTTAAGTAGATCTAAATATCATCTTAGAATACTTATCAGAACCATAAAACACAACCAACAACCTATTTATTTATTCAACTTTGATTTGCAGGTTGGATCTGCAGTCAAAACATACATTAAATAAAATGATTATCGAGTTGTGAATAATTATGATCGTTCCAATTATTATAAAGTAAAATGTAAACAGTGTGGGTAACAGCAACTGTGTGTGAATTTTGAAGGCTCTTTGTTATTTTCTCTGTAGCCTATTGTGTGACTGTATTTACATTTCCAATATATGTATGATTTTTGATTGCAAATTAACTAGAACCGTGTTTGCTCATGCGCCTAGCTACTGCGGGAGTGGTAATGCATTGTACATTTGATATTAATGAAGTGACGTATGCACGTTTGTCTTATCCAAAAGCCAACGGATAATGGGGCCCAGTCCTGGTTATTTTTCCTGATATAATAATTGTAAAACACTACAGGGAAAGTAAGTGATGTGTATGTTTCAGTGTCTATTATGAATTCAACCAAATTGGCCATTGAACTTATAGAAACAAATTCTGCAAGTGCTGCAAATCTACAGGAACTGGACGATGACACTAACAAGGTGTTAGTTTGTGTAGGTTCTTTGATAATTAAACGCAACTGTGTTTGGTCATGCGCCGAGCTCGTGAGGAAGGGTGCATGAATTGATGATATCAATGCAGGGCCCTGATATAATGAAACATTAAACATGTTCATGAAGCACGTTTCAAGAAGCTGGATGTTAACCGGATATGTTAAGAATGTCAGAATTCAGGCTAAGGCAGAATTTTTGGTGTCACATAGCCCACCAAACCCGGACTACTCACTGTGCCGTTACCATGGCGATGGATGCTGTGAGGCTGGTGCCTTTTTCTTAAAACATGTCCTGACCTGGAACCCTGATCATGTGTGCGTATTCGTCTTCCTCAGTAGCCTACGAATGATTGGATCCCATCCACGGTTATTTTAATTGAATGTTTTCTTCAATTAATTCATAACACTACATGGAAGGTGAGTGATGTGAATGTCACGGTGGCATTTACGAATTCAACAAAATTTGCGGTTAACCGAACACATTTTGGAAGTGCAGCAAAACAACAGGAACAGACCAGTAACTGACTCAATAACTGACAAGCAATCACCTTCAACGACACACTTTCCCAATGCTCATTGTTGGATCCTAATGACAAGGTCACAAATCACATTTTTCTTTAATAACTCGACACACGCGCAGCTAATGACACACACGCACGTGCACACACCACAGCAACACTCGCCCAGGTAATGGTGCTTTCACACCACCGCGCGGCAACCGCCCTTATCACCGCCTCGCTGCCGGAGGGTTCAGCGCGGTGGTGTGAAGGGCCAGGCGTTTTCAAAAGCGGCTGCTGCTGCTGCCGCCGAAAGTTTCAACGCAGGGAAAAATGAGCAGTAGGGCAAAATCTGTGCGCGTTCACGTGGGCGGAAACCGTGTCCTGGTCTACAGCCGCTTTTGTAACCGCCTCCCCTCTGCCGCCCTTCCCTCATTGAAATTAATGGAGGCGGTGAGTTGCCGAGCGGCAGTGTGAAAGCAGCTTAAACGTTATGTTTTTAAACAAAACGGCTGCACCATCGACACACGCGCCCAGGTAAGAACACACACACACACACCGCAGCGACAATCTCACCCAGGTAAGACGTTATGTTTTTAAACATAATGGCTCCGCTGCCAACAAACTCTCCCAGGTAAGACGTTCTGCTTATAGACTGTAGAAATTGCGATGAAAGAAGGGAAGATACAATTATTCACCTCGGCAAGCAACGGCAGGTTGTTCATTTGTCATATAAAAAACGTTAAATTCAAACATTGCGCCGACCGGCATATCAACACACAAGTCACTTGATCTTAAGAGACAGTGTCCCTATAACACAACGAAAACATGTCAATAACACAGTATGGTGAATTATGTCTATAGAGTCCACCACAAGAATACACTTTGTTGCTCAAATTTGAATGTTACTTTTCCTCCTTGAGCCTCACGAAATGTTTTTACACTTTGTTGCTCAAACTTAATATTACTTTTTCCTCCTTGAGCCTCCCGAAATGTCTTGCGATATTAATATATCCCCCTTCCCTCCTGCAGACTTTTTTAGTTGTTTTATTTTTCTTATGTTTTGTGTGTATGCTATGTGTGACTGTAGGCTACTGCTGCCTGTCTTGGCCAGGACACTGGAAGAGATGTTTAATCTCAATGATGATTATTATTTTCAACTAACCAATAGTAGTTGCCTTGCATTTAAAATGCCAATGCACTTTTCAGCCCTGAATAACAGTAAAAGCTATTTAATAATTGATTCGCATCCATTGTATGCTACACCTTCCATTGAACAATTACCCCTGTTACCATAAATTGACTAATTTTATAATGTAATCATATGCTCACACACTAGCTGCTTTCAGACACACGTGAAAGTCCTGATATTCTCCTGATGGGCCGTATGTGTGAACAACATATCCTGATATTTGTAACCTGAAAATCTCCTGAATAATACTACCCCTGAGGTAGTATTTTCTCCGTAGGAAATGTAAATTACCTTATATGTGAATGAGGAATAGAAAGTCGGTATTTCTCACACCACTTCAGTGGGCATGTTGGTGACGCTTCTGCATGTCATTGCGTGGCCCCCTAAATCAGTGTTTTTCAACCACTGTGCCGCGGCACACTGCTGTGCCGTGAGAGATGGACAGGTGTGCCGTAAAAAATAATGCGAATTCACTTCATTGGTTAAAAAATATATATATTGGTCTGCCCCGTGTAAGCCAGTCTGAGCCGAATGTGCGTGGGGACGCTGTTGGTGGTATGCAACGTAAATACTCTCATATGCCTGTTGGTGGCGGTAGGCAGCGCAATTAATTGACAGATATGCAAACAATAAATAACAGATGAAGTGATTGATGGCATTTATGCAATGCCCGATAATACCACAGGAGAGGAAATCTTTCGGGTCACATCAGAGTACCTTGAACAAGGAGGACTTCAGTGGTTGAGTATTGTAAGTGTGTGCACTCATGGAGCTGCAGCCATGGTCGGGCGCATCAAAGGCTTCGTGAGCAGAGTTCGAGAGAATAACCCTAACCCCTTGTAGTCACGCATTGCTTTTTACAATGCGAGGCACTTTGCCAACGTGGCCAGTGGGTTGGATAACGTTGTTTTAACTACATTAAAACTAGACCCATGAAAAGCCGACTGTTTGCAATTTTGTGTGAGGAGATGGGAGCGGAGCATAAGGCCTTATTGCCCCATACGGAGGTCCGGTGGTTGTCCCGGGGGAAAGTTCTGGCCTGCGTATACGAATTTAGGGAGGAATTAAAAATATTTTGGACTGAAGAGAAGAGGTTCAATGACGCAAAGCTGCGTGCAAGTGATAGTAGTGTGCGCGGCTTGCATACATGGCAGATACGTTTGCATATCTGAATGAACTCGAGATGAACTCGAGATGAACTCTCGAATGCAAGGTCGAGATGAAAACCTTCTTTCAAGCACGGACAAAATAAACAGATTCTGTGCAAGGATCTCCCTCTGGTGACAGCATTTTGAAAGGGGTGACACTCTCGAAATGTTCCCCCTCGCCCAAAAATGGCAAGAACAGGTCAACACTTCAGCCTTGCGAATTGATCAAAAAACACCTGAAAACACTTGAAGAGAAAATATCCTTTTATTTCCCTCAGCCAACACCAACTAATTTGACTGGGTCAGGGACCCATATAGGTCTGTGGTTGATAAAGACACGAATTTGACTTTGCAGGAGCAAGAACAACTAATTGAACTGAAAGAAGATTGCACATTAAAACTGCTCCAGGCAGCCATACAGCTGGATAGTTGTTGGTTGACTGCTGCCAAAGAATACCCAATCGTGGCAAACAAGGCTATCTCAACATTGCTCCCTTTCTCCACAACATACCTCTGCGAGCTTGGCTTTTCGAGCCTAACTGCAATAAAGACTAAAATCAGAGAACGTCTGCGATCAATTGATGCGGAACTACGCGTGTGCCTCTCATCAATTTCTGCCAGGATACCACGTTTGTGTGCATCTCAACAGGCCCAGATTACACAATGAGTGAGTTTTAAGTCTTTGAACAATAAATGTAAAGGCTACTGTATTATTATTATTTATTTTTTATAAATTTAAAAAATGTTGTTGTGCCGTGGGATATTTTCCTTTTCTGAAGTGTGCCGTGGCACAAAAAAGGTTGAAAAACATTGCCCTAAATGATAATCAGCCTGTTGCCTTTTGTTCGCTGAATGGTTAAAAAATATTGAAATGTTATACGTTGTAACATTACAGGCAAAATGTTATTATATTATGCGCTCAGAAATTTGGTACATTATCGACTGGGGTTTCCACAACATTGCTATGGGTTTAATTACAACTAGAGGTTGAGCACGAATACTCTAGTATATATTGAAGGGAACACTACTAAGTAGTGCTCTCTTCAAAGTAGTGCTCCCTACTATATATATATATATATATATATATATATAGAAGGGAGCACTACTTTGAAGACACAATGCAAAAGAACGTTTTTCTCAATCTTTCCCCTGACCCGTCTTATGAGGCCTATTATCGAATAGATTGCGCTTCTGCCAGTGGGAACTTTCCCTCTGGACGCGTGAAAATGCTGAGCTCGAGATGCTCTGCTCATTAAGCGGCTGGGTAACCATGGAAACAAGAAACTGGGCTATAGCAAATGTAAACAATAATCAGGCCTAGAGTGTTGTACGCTGTAGCTACAAGCGCAACCTTGCCAGAAAGTCAATATCAGCTGGGACTTGTCCGTCATCCGTTTAAAAGCTAACTGCCTGTGCATCACACACTCTTTTCACACTCAAGTCTTTTTGTTTGAGTGGCGTTCAAACAGAGCTTTTGTTCTTGTGAAACACATTTAAATATTCCACAACAACGTATAAAAGATAGACAGCTCTGGCTCTCATTATTAGGGAGGAAGTTTGATTTGCAGCTTAAAATAAAGTTGCATGGAGTGGAGTCTGTAGTGGTATTGCAAAAATGACATGGCCTGGTGTTTCATGTTGCCATCCTGGAGAACCCTTCCTGAGTGTGGAGATGGCTGGTTTAAACTGTGCACACTGATTACTCAATGTGCAAGAGGTGTGCAGCCTCACCAAGCCCCAATCAGATCATCCATCATCCATACACACTCCCAAAATTGTCTACTTATACAATCATATACTCTACTTGTAGGCCTACGAGACAAAAATACATGGGTTTTCATCAAAGACATACATGATCTCGTTATTTTGACAAATTGTCTCACGAATGTGGAGTCATCAACTGCTTTTTTTCTGCTCTGGTTACATAAACAGAGTCATATCAGCCTAATGTATCAATAGCAGTCTGGTGTGATGTTAGATGCCTTCAAAATACATTTACCATTGGGCTAGCCGATTTATGCTGCGCAGGGTATAATGTAAAAGCGAATTAATAAGAAGTTCTTCGCATCCTTTTAACCAGCGGGGATATTAGTATTGCACTAGTTCTGTTGCTATGAGTCACATCATCGCCACGGTAACCCCGCTGCGAGCTCTTTGTTTCAAACCGAAACCAGCACATGCTCTGAGCCTAAACGGTCATTATAACAACCGAAGAGCATGCGGCGCCGAGCGGGTAAACACACATTTTGGTAAAACACAGAAGGCCAACACAACTGGATATCTGTCGTACGTGTACGTCGGAGCGCAGCGCGTGGAGAAAACACACGAATGCTGCTACCACAATCAATGGTGCCCCCTCCCCCGACCCGATGAGGGTGATCGACAGGGACGCCTTGCACGCCCTCAAAGGTCAACGCGATGTGGAGGGTTGAGGCCTCGAGAACCACGGGAAGGGTGTCACACGTTTACCTCGACGAGTGATGACACAATAGGATCCGGCAGGACCCGTTGAAGGGGAGGACCTTGTATTGTGACCGATGGATAACCTCGTAGGGAACAGGAACGAGATAGGAGAAAACTTCACGTCACGCCCTAAACAACTAAAACATATGCTGGGCTCCCTGTGATGTTATCGTGGACCTGCTTGGTTGGCATGGCTGCTTCTTACTGTGTGTGTGGAGGTGGGGGTGGGGGGGGGGGGGGGCTTTTAATGTTTGTGATCGGAGCATTTGTCAGCCATGTTGACTGGCGGGCAGAGATGAACGATTTGAGGGGTGAGTGAGGGTGTGATCCCTTGTGTGTTGTCCATAGCCATGTAACAACACCCCCCCCCCCCCCACACCCTCGGTGAGAGTCTGATGAAGTCACCTAGCAGGTCTCTGAAGGTGTTCTATTAAGGTTAGATAAAAACCTTCCAGGAAAACATAATAGAAAATGAAATAGACACCCTATGGGCATTGAAGTAGCTCTATAGGCCTACCTTTCAAAATATGGTACACGACAACATGACATGACGTTTTGGGATAATTGTCCCCTAGGAAACTATGTGTAGCTCATAAAAGGGCTAACCATTAGTTAGAAGGGGGAGCACTCATCTCAAATGCCCAACAGACTGACATCATCAATGTTAGATGGACTCATAATCACATCTCCCAATCCCCCTCCCCCAGAGGAGCTGAGGCGAGAGATTAAGAGGAAGTCTGCGTTTTGAAAACATCTGCGCTTTTTAATTGACTTGTGAAAGCAAAACACAAAAAAAACAAGCAATCGCCTCAGCGGAGCGGATGTGTACCTGCCAACAACCACGGCGACCGTCAGCTGGGCAGCTCTGTGTAGCGTGGTCGTGATGGCGGCGCCGGTGCGGCCATTATACACGCAAGTTGTTATGCGCCCCCCCCCCCGTCCTACTGATGGAAGCAGGTGGCATACGCCAGCAGCACAGCGTTCGATCAGAGGCGGTTCTCTTCCCGGACG
>NC_079432.1:8960512-8980512 GCF_026213295.1 Gadus chalcogrammus | reverse complement strand
CGAAGATAACATGGGAGCTTGTGTGTGTAGAAGGCAGAAGAAATGAGGCCAATGAAGGGGCATTATTACTGATGAAAATGTGTGAACGCGTGGTGACCCACAACCACGCACACACACAACCACACACCATAGACACACACAACCACACACCGTAGACACACGCACACAACCACACACCGTAGACACACACACACACAACCACACACGATGTGAGGAGGGAAACGTAATTTAGTAACGGTGTTACCATGTCACCGCTATTCTTAGTGAGTCCGGCATGGCAGCAAAACCTAATTAACATGTTCTAGTGACACTGGCAGGCCAGATATGACTCGCGAAGATTGGCTGGGGAAGTCTCAAGGGTCTGCACAGAGGTTTCTGAGGGCCGTCGAATGTAGGCAGCGATGGGGGTCTGATTGCTCCGATAGGGACCGATGCATTCAACATTTAACATTGGCAGACAGAGAGCAAGAGAGAAGGAGAGGGATAAAGAGAGAGACAGAAAGAGAGAGGGGGGGGGTCGACAAAGAAACAGACCGAGGTGCAGAGAGAGAGAGAGATAAAAACCTGCGGCCTTACAAACCGGAGAGCCGTAGGTCGATGCGAGTCCCCAGACTGTAAATGGAAAGTTAATGATGTAGATCTTCTCCTCCACCAACAGATACCCTTGGGAAGGGCTAATTTCCTTTAAATGCCCCCCAGAGAACAGGGAGAAAATGCACAATGGGCGTTTTAATATCGTACACAGCACGGCCTCCGTCAATGTTGATCTCTCAGTGGGGCTCAGGGTTCAATGTCCATATGAAAAGGATCCCAAGGATAAATATACAAGAAGCAATCACTTAAAGGACCTCACCAGCCTGGGTGATCAAACCATCATAACCCTCTCTCCTGGCTTCACTGAAACACCCGAGATCATTTCTGAATTCCTTTTGCAGATTCTGCTGAAGAGGGTTTAGCTCGCCAATGCCTGCCACAAGCGTAAACAACGGCAGTATAGAACCTTGTTCTTTGTGATTAGAATACTTGCGATCATATTGCGATTCACTGTTATGTTATCCACAACCTCCACACCGACGACGCAAATCGATTCCAAAAGAAGAAATGGATTTACTGCCATTGATTACGTTTGTGGCAGGCGCTTGCCGGCTGAACGCTCTTCTGCAGAAAAGGTATAGAGTAGTTGACGAATGATCTTTGGTATTTGGATGTTTCAGTGAAGGCAGGAGAGATGGTTACAATGGCTTGATCACCCACTGCGGTATTGTCCTTGTAAGGCGTTAGATACATGTAGAATAATCTATATACCTTGTTCTATGTAAAGAGCTAAACATATGTGTATGTATGTTTAAATAACATAGATTTTGGGATGGGTTATGACCAGAGGGATGACTGCTGATTGTTATGTGGTAACATTTTTGTTAACACTCCAAGTAGATTTGTGGTTTCAGATGTCTGCAAAAAACAGGCATCAACAATAACAAAAAGGAAACCTTGGTGTATAAAATTACAATGGCATAAACAGTAGTTAAATATAAAAAAAATTATATAATAAACTCTCTCTCGCTCCCAAATGACAAGTGATTCATGTCTGCAAACATTCAAGTACATTTCACCGTTCTTTTGAGCCAACGTTAACAGCTGAATAGGATGATTGGGCTATTCCTTTTGCTTCGGCACTTTGGGCTAATGCTCGACTCTGCCAGTAGAAACAAGTGGTTTCTGGGAAAGAAATAACTGGACAATTCAAGGCTGAGCAGCAATGCTAGAGAGTCCGCTGGTTGCGCAACCGCTGCGCTGCGAGACTCCTCCTGTCACACAGAGATGAGTGACAGACGCATTTACGGCCCCCCTTTCACCCTACGATACACAACGATAGACCTGACATGGTGCCTCACTGACACTATCTGCTAGTATATATATATACTGGGAATGGAGTGGATATAAGGGTTAGGGTAGTATGTTTATATCTGATGGAAAAGCATAGGCCAAGCAAGCGTTTGTTCCATCATGTCATGGCCACGAACAAACGCGACAAAGCCGTGGCGAGTGATAATTATGTTTGTTTAGTTCTCTGCCTTTGAGAAAGATCTTCTTTCCCATGCTGTGTTCTTCAACATCCTCGGAAAGACATTCAGCATCCTCCCACTGAAACACTCAATTAAAACGAAAACAATGTTGTTGATAAAAGTTTATTAACTCAAGGAAAGATGATCAAGTTAGGTTGTCTGTAATTTGCCCCTCGGTTCAGTATATTTGATTTGTAGGGCTTCCAGAGACAGAATTCTGACTCAGCTCAAGGCATGTCTACCTCCTACACAATAAACAAGACTGACTCCAGCCTGAGCAGATCAACAAAGGATGTCATCTCTACAGCATGCGCCTCCGTTCTAACCTAGACTACAGCAACACCTATGGTAGCGTGCAGTGCATCGACTTTAGCTCAGCATTTAACCCTATCGCATCCCCCGAGTTGGTCACCACTGGACACTGGGTTCCCGGACCACCAGAAGAACTCATCCTGTAAGGTCAAACTAAGGTCAAACCCCCTCCATCCGTGATCTTTAACACAGGCGTTCCCCAGGGCTGCGTGCTAGGCCCCCTCGGCTACCCCCTCCTCACCTCCAACTTTGTTCCTGTGCATTGGCTTGTTGGCAGACCACACAAGACTGGGAGGCCTGATCAGCAATGATGACAGGGCCAACAACAACCAGCCTCTCAATAACATGAAGACCCAAGGCTGAGGTGGTGCTGGTTGTTGGCTCCTGGGTGTCCATCTTTGAGGACCTCTGGTGGTACCTCTGGAGTATACTGTCTTAATGCATCTTGGTGTGCTAGCATGGTAATGGCCTATGATAGATGCTCAGTCTCTGATGGAAAAGCCCTGCAACAGGTGCTGAAAACCAATGTCCGTCGCTCAGCTCAGTATTAGTAGATATTATATCTACTAGAACTATTTAACTTTAAGTCTTCTTTTTGATGTTGTTTGTTATTTTTCTTCTGCCTTGGGCTATTCTTTGTTGTAAATGCATTGTGTATCAGTACCCTCCATTCCTGTTTGATGCTAACTACATTTTGTTTGGTGTCTTTATTTAATCTAATCTAGTTTGTTTTTATCTCCCATTTTTTCATTTATTTTTTGCCAAATTGAATGAAATGAAGAGCAAAGGGATCAGTGGCTTCCAACCTATCTGAAATCACCATTATATAATGGGTTTAACACGCGATATGCGGTTATGAATATGGTGTACATAGCTCGATGTTGCCCCCTAGTGGTTGAATACATGTAGTGCATTATATATTATTATTAACATTATTAGGACGGGAAGGTCGGATTGACGAAAACATATGGTAGCCTACATTTAGTAACAGTTTATTTATATTTTGAATAAGCCAAAGACATATTCGTTTCCTTAACCTCAAATATTTGTTTGTTAGCCTCTTTTCTCTCTTATCTCTTGAAATGAATCATTTAATTTTACTTTTATTAAATGAATCAAGCAAAAAATGTTGCTTGAAAAAAATACGCGATTTCAAGTTGCCTAACGGCAAATGTCCAAAGGATAATTCACTCACTATCTTCGTCTTGTGATGAGCCATTAGTAATGACCGTATTTTGACTGTAAGGCTTTTATCATTAACAAACGTTAATGATGGAACTAGTTTTGACAGGTGATGCGACTCAAGAGGGCAGCCCTACACACACACACACACACACACACACACACACACACACACACACACACACACACACACACACACACACACACACACACACACACACACACACACACACACACACACACACACACACACACACAAGCGCGCGCGCATAGACAAGTGCGTGCACCCACACGCACACAAGTACGCGCCGCCCACACACGCACAGATGCACAACCCGTGTCGTGTCCTTGTCTGCTCCTGTCAGTTCCAATGACTTCTACAGTGCCTAGATGATCCCTGCTCGATCCGCGACCTTTGGCGAGAGGAGTCACAGCCTCTATCCTGTGACAGACCAAACGGATTGACCCAAGCGAACGACCTTGCGCACCAACGGTTGCCCGTTTGCGCACTTGCTCTAAATATTGGACATGCCACGCTTTTAATTACCAACAGAGGGCGCTATGATACTCTCTAATTAGCTGGTGAAAAAACCTTTAAATCTCCTTCTGTCTTCTACTCTACGTGTGTGTGTGTGTGTGTGTGTGTGTGTGTGTGTGTGTGTGTGTGTGTGTGTGTGTGTGTGTGTGTGTGTGTGTGTGTGTGTGTGTGTGTGTGTGTGTGTGTGTGTGTGTGTGGTTTTTGTGGTCTCAGTTGTGGAACAAATTGCATAGGCTCGGTGTTTGGCAAAGCAACATATGGTAAATCCTAGTAGAGCTATGGGAATTAGGCGGCGGTTGCTCGATTTCAGGTCGCTTTTGTGAACGAAGACAGTGAGACAGTGAATAGCCAGAATAAAAACGGTGTTACCAGTCGGATTTTAAGACCTTGAAATCTTTAAGAAGATTTTAGGACATGCCTGATTTGAGACCATCCACGCTAAGTCCTCATTTTTCTTTTCAAATTAAAAGCCATCTACAGAGCAGGCCCAAATTAAAACAAATCTGGTGATCAAATAGTTAAAAAAATCATCCTGGGCTGGCTTTGGCTAATTGCATTAAATGTAATCATATTTTTGTTAATTTAAAAACATAATGGAACTATACAGTATGCAAATGAGCCATGACTGTCTCTCCAACAGGTTTATACTAAGGCGGCTGGGTAGGCACACCTGTTAAATATATTAAGAAAGGAAGAGAATTTAAACAGCCCTTCACACACCAATGGTGGAATCAACCATGCAAGAAGTCAAAAGCTAAAGCGGTATGGGTAGATATCTATAGGTGTCTTGCTCAAGGTCGGGATATGAGCCAGGAAGATCTAAGGATCAAACTAGGATCAACCCTGTAGTTTACCTACACTTACTTCTTGAGCAACTGCAAATAAAAGTCTCCCCACTGGTTCAGCGGAGACATATATATATACCCTCTACACCTCAGCCAACTCATTATACATTGAACCGAGCATCATTTGTTAGAAAAGAAAAAACACTTCATCTCAACTGACAAGTCTTTTATTTTGGCGGTGAGATGAAAACAGACAATAAATAAACAAACCATGCACAACACAGCTCCTCAGAGAGCATGATGATATTGACAATGGCCCTGCCAACTTCAGCCCAACCCCAATCACTAAAGCGCAGCTCAATCGATTCCCCCTTTGCTATTATTCATTCATATTTTTATTCTTGGAAGTACAGCAATTGCAAAACCGCTCTCGACGCGAGGACCCCGAGACACAATGCAACAACAGAAAAAACTCAGCGCGAGTAATCTTAGTCGCAACACAAAAAAAATGAGAAAAGATTCCCCTCATTTTGTCTCCGGGTGTAAAATCCCGTTAGCATGGTCGCGTGTCGTGTAGCGGTGTGCCCGAGAGTGTCGTAGACGGCGACGGCGGTGAGGACCCTGAAATCACAACACTCCAACTGGAACATCTCATTGGGAGGGGATTGGAACTCGCTATGTTTATCTATTTCACAGATGTGACACACTTTCGTTCCGGTGGATGCAAATGTGGTGTTGTGATGTTGCCTTACGAGAATAATTTACCCAGCATGCTCCCTTTTGCAGTGTTCATGATTATGCTTTCATTACAGCGCTGCGCTGCGCTTCTGTGCGGCCCTGGCGCTGACGCCTTGCCCAAAAGGGTTGTGCATGGGGCAGCTATCGGAGAGGTGGGTTAGGTACTTGGTTTGGTTACGTCTTTACTGGGATCCTGACCCCCAACTTTTGGTCTCATCCTGATTTCTCCATGGCTTCCGATTAAAATGCAAGACTAACTGGACTAAATGTAACTACTAAACCAATCTTCAAAGAAATGTTAGACAATAAAAACAGACAGAATCTCAGCCTCGATTTGGAGTCAAACGCAAAAGGCAACTCCTCCAATCTGTCATCACTTATATTGCTTATGAACTGGTCAAATGCACACGCACACACACACACACACACACACACACACACACACACACACACACACACACACACACACACACACACACACACACACACACACACGTAACACCCCCCATCACGGCCCTTCATTAGTTGTGTCATTTTGATCTCATCACATTCGATGACTCTGAGAAGACAAACAGGAAACTGGCAGATGACGCCCGGTGGTCCCCCCTCCCCTCCCCCTCCCCCGCTCTGACTGAGACGTGTCACACTCTTGGCTGTCAGTCATCTGACAATACGAGGAGCGGGGGGGGGGTAAATAGGTGCGGTTTATACAGCAGTTGTGATAAGGGACATCCTGCCTAATGTGCTTTGAAATATTCACAGCGGTACCGCGGTACACGCACCTCATCGTGACTAAGCACTGGCCTGTTCAGTGTTTGGTCTACTTAGCAGACACTTTCGTCTGAATCCCTTATTCATTCTTTCGAGGCACATTTCATTCAAGAGCCGATTTGGGTGTGGAGGGGAGGGGGGGGGGGGGGGGGAGTAGGGGTAGTCCCACTCAGCCTACAGGTAGACCGCAGGCGCTGGAGTTACAGCCGACAAACTCACTTTTTTTTTTCCGGCAGGGTGTCAAACACTCGAACGGCTTGAACGCGATCCTGCCCCCCCCCCCCTTGTTTTTGCTCACCCTGCCACGACGACTTGTGTTGTCTGACACGAGACGGGGTGCACAGTATGGGGGGGGGGGGTACAGTACAGCTGGAGGTGAACGCCAACAAAAACAATCTGCTTTCCAACTTGGTCTGTCGTAAAACTTGCCAATCTCCGACTGAGGAAGGAAGTCGTGTTGCTGTGTTCTCAGGTCTGTAGCAGCCCTCCTCTCTCTCGCTCTCTCCCTCCCCGCTGTCCTCTCTGTCTCTCCTTCTAAATATAATCAGCCAATAGGGGAGGACAAGCATGTCTCTAGCTCCTAACAGGAGAGAGACTGTACCTAGCTCCCCTCTCTTTTCTGTGTGTTCCCTGCTGGCCTTCACAAACACTTCCCAGGCCGTCTCTGTAACGTTACGATGTCCCGGTGCTGAGCAAGAGACGAGCTAGTGACTGTGTGTGTGTGTGTGTGTGTGTGCATGTATGTGTGTGTGTGTGCTATAGTGTATGTTTGTGTGTGTGTGTTTTATAGGGCAGCTCCTGCATTAGCTCATATTACTGAAGTCTTGTGTGTGTGTGTGTGTGTGTGTGTATGTGTGTGTGCTTTAGTGTATTTGTGTGTGTGTGTTTGATAGGGCAGCTCCTGCATTAGCTCGTATTATTGAAGTTTAGTGTGTGTGTGTGTGTGTGTGTGTTTGTGTGTGTGTGTGTGTGTGTGTGTGTATGTGTGTGTGTGTGTGGAGGGGCATAGGGGAGATGGGAGCGTTGGCTCAGGTGGGATGGACCAATCATGAAGAGGCATAAACTTATAGGGAGTAAAGAAAAATGTGTGTTGGTCGCGATAGACGATGAGTTGAGAGAGAGAGAGAGAGAGAGATGCGCGTTAGCAAGGGTAGCGTTTTCCAGAGGTAACGATGCTATCAATGAGGTGAGAGAGGAGCTTATTTTGTTAAGAGAATGCAGAAAAAACGCAGCGAAAGATGGATGAGATAAGCAGAGGATTGCACCACCGTGTTCTCGCAGGGGCCAGGCCAGAGCTGTGCTGGGAACCCGACCCCGCTCTGTCTGTCTGCCCTGTGCTCGCCGCCCCTAGAACGCCCGCCTGCGTCACACGGTGGGGCTGGAGGGAGTGTGAACTAGAAGCTGATTTTTAGAGGTCAGCACCAACTAGGACCAGGTTTGTATCACAAAGAGCCCATATTCAATCTTTGTTCTTTAAATATTTGGTAGGCATGGACTCACATAATCAGACTGACAATATCGGCACACTTTTTGGTTGCAGAATACTTTTTATTTTGCAGAACTTGTTTTTCAATTTCCAAGAATCTCAAACCAAACCAGCAGACTGGCACAGTCTGTAGTTGTTAAAACATTGTTATTATAAATCACAGAAATGCCAACCCAACAGGGGGGAGGCGGGGTAGATCCATGAAGTTGTTCTGATTTGACACTGAAATCGGTCAATCAGATGACACATATCCTTCAGCCATATATTCTATAAACCCACCTAAAATTAGAGCCAGATATGCAGATTAACCTCCACACATGGGGCCCTATCTTGCATCCGGCGCAATTGACTTATTACACTGACGCATGTGTCGTTGCTGGTTTGCAACTGGCGCAGAGCGTTCTTTTCCCTCCACCGCTATGCGTCGGTAAATTAGGGAATGATCGCACATACACTTTGCTTCTCTCATCTACCTAGCCACACATTCTTGGTAAATTATTTGGGAAAGAACAGCTGATACAGCGATAATAAGTTGTACTTTTAAATCAATGCATCTGCAAACACCGTACAGCAAACATATATTTTCTTGTCACAGACATCGTGTACAAGCCCATAACTTTTAGGATTGATGAGTATTTGATCGTGAGAAAACATTGTTTTACCGCGAGTGAGTGTTAAAAAGAATGAATGAATGCGGGCGCGCGTGTGTGTATGTGTAAAAGAATTAATGAATGTGGGCGCGCATGTGTGCGTCCATCTGTTTAAACACACGCAAACTAAACACGTAACGCATAATACAGTCCATGGCAATTTATATTAACGGGGGACACATGCATATTAGGAACACAAGTCCATAACGATAATGCATACAATACTGGTAAGAAACTATGTTTGTTAATGTAGCCTATTGCGTGTATCGATAAATAGAACCACATTTACCGCATATCATATGTGTGTTAAGTTTTCTTTGCCGACATTTATTTGAGGACTCAGTATTTCTGAATTAGGTGAATTAGGCCATATTATTTGGCCATAAACTGAGCCATTTCAAGTTTGAAATTCATGTGATCATGCATCTGTTTCATCAGAGACTGCAAACGCGCTGTCAAAATATCAACTCTTCAGATTCAAATGCGCTCATGGCTCTTAAAGGGGATGGGAGCTGGCACTCTCATTGGTTCATTGCACGTTACGCCAAAACCACACCTACGGGTAATTAGGCTACTTCAGACCAACCCTTTTTAGATTTGCGCCGGGCGCAAGAGTCATTTATGCGCCGGTAAAATAGCAACATCGCCATAGAACCGCCCACAAAGGCACTTGCGCTTGGCGCTTCTCACTTGCGTTTTAGACCGTTAAAATAGGGCCCATGGAGTGTGACTGGGGGTGCTAACAGACTAGCAAGGCTTCTGGGTCGTGAGGATGCTTACATTTCCACCCTTCACTTCCTCTCCTTATCTCTCTCTTTATCTCTCCCTTTCTCATTTTTTTCCCAAGCCCATAGTCTCTCTCTCTCTCTCTCTCTCTCTCTCTCTCTCTCTCTCTCTCTCTCTCTCTCTCTCTCTCTCTCTCTCTCAGATTTTGACTTGAGAGCTGGCTCAGCAGGGGGTATGGGGCTGTTAAAGTGGCGTGATTAATTTTAGATGCTGAGAAACTGAATTTTTTGGGGAATTATTCTCGGGACGGGGCTGCGTGCACGTAGACCGATGGGCGTGTACAGAGGCCACGCGCATACACACAAACCCTTCTGATACTTGCACATAATCAAAGGCAGGTTTCAAATCCATTTAAACAGTGGGATTAATTACTAAATGGACACACTGGTCAAACATGGCAAGTAGTGGATGCCAATAAATGTTATTTGTCCTCATTGACAGATTGATTGAGGGATTTGCGTGCTGTCAGTGGACAATCAGTAAAGGCTTTGGACAACATGTCCACAGTTTCATTACACTCACACACAAACACACACACACACACACACACACACACACACACACACACACACACACACACACACACACACACACACACACACACAAAAACAAACACGTCAGTTGAGGACTGATGCCTCCATCATATCTGACAGATCCCTGTATAAATACTCTAATCAATAATCCATTTCATGCTATACAACTACCACACTATGCTAACACTCTGTAATATGTGGACTATGTCGGTCCTTCTTTCTGTATTCATATGCAGGACGGACACACACTCACGCACGCACACATTTAAGGAAGTGACCAGTCATTGAACGCTGAACTCCGTCCAAATGATTTCTCCCACAATGTTAATGTCACTGTATATATATATCAAACAAATTGTCGTCCCGAGTTTCCGTGGTAATGGGCTGGCATCGCCATGGGAACTGGACCGGTGTTCCTGGCACGGCCCTGGCTCCCTTGTCCTCCTCCTCGTTGCAGTGCCCACGGCAACGTGCGGGCAGGGGGGGGGGTGGAGGGGGAGTGGAGGGGCCATCTGTCCAATGAAATTACTAGAAACCAGGGAACAGGCTCAGGAGGACACCTGTTTGGACTGCCTTGGGGAGGAGGGGGGAGTTAGTGTGTGTGTGTGTGTGTGTGTGTGTGTGTGTGTGTGTGTGTGTGTGTGTGTGTGTGTGTGTGTGTGTGTGTGTGTGTGTGTGTGTGTGTGTGTGTGTGTGTGTGTGTGTGTGTGGGGGGGGGCAGGGGGATATCCAGATATGAAGTTTGGTATTAGCTTGTATTTGGCCAAATTGACATTGACCACACACATACTCCAACACACACATAAACACGCTAATAACGGATCCAGAAGTTCAACAATAGCCAAACTTCTTGGGGGAGACTGCACAGCACCTGGGCCAGAAAGCCGCAAGTGTAAGGGCTGTAGCTAGCCCGGGGTTTCCTGTTTTGTTACTAAGACATTCTTAAGAAGTCCAACTCATTCAAGATGGAAGTTTCGGTCAACGATTTTGTCAAATGTCAGAATCGTTGACCGAAACTTCGACAAGTAGACCGATCTTGTTACCGAGATATTCTTAAGAAAACAAACTCATTGAAGATGGAAGTTTCGGTAGACGATTCTGACAAATGTATTCCAAATGTGGTCAGTCTTTAACATAGGTTTGGTTGGAAACTTTACAGACACTTTGTCTTATGACGTTTGTGTCCGGAAAGGACATTTTAGATTGTCCTCTAACCAGCTAGGTGAAAAGTTTTGTTTAATAGTGATGGCCGAGTTTGGGTGGCTGTTGTCCAAGGAGGGATACTTTAAGATGTAAATCTAAAGTTGGATTTGTGAGTCTCACACACACACACACACACACATACACTTTCCCATGCTCACACACGTCATGTTATCATGATTGTATTCACGTCTTTTGATCGGATCAGACGAATGAGACGTTTTGACAGCAGAAACATTTTGATCCAAAAATAACTATGGTGTAGCTGTGAAATAGAGCAGTTTAGCAGTGTGCAGGAAGTGAAAATCTTCCATAGCCAAGGTTAATGGCGTACTCCCACCACACACGCACACACAGACACACATACACACAGACACACATACACACACACACACACACAGACACACACACACACACACCTCCCCTGCATCCGCATGGTCATGAAACACGATCTCTGATGATGAATGAGTGTCACTCTGAGGGGGGGAGGGGGAGGATGTGGGGTTGGAGGAAGCAGAAATGGAGGGTGACGTGGGTGAGGGTACTGAGCGGAGGGAAGGTGGCTTGGTCGGGTGGTAAGGGGAGGAGAGAAGGAAAGTGGTTGAGGAGGTGGAGGAGGGTGACGTGGGTGGGGGCGGGGCTAGGCTATTGAAGGAGAAAGGGAGATGGGGGGGGAGGAGAAGTGGGAGGTGGGGAGAGGAGGAGGGGGAGGAGAACTGAGAAGGAGGGATTTGACGCGGGTGTTGATGGAGGTGGCAGAGAAGGGAGGTGGGAGGAGGACAGAGACGTGGGTGGGAGTGTGTGTGTGTGTGTGTGTGTGGGGGGTGTCGGTGTATGTTGGCGCTTGAGTGGTAGCCCACAGGAGTCTCAGGCTGGAGCTTCAGGAAGCCCTCACCCCTTCACACCGCCATCTGTGGCCTCTGCAAGAGAGTGTGTGGGTGCGTTTGTGTGTGCGTGTATTTGTGTGTGTGTGTGTGTGTGTGTGTATGCGGCTTCCTGTACAATGGTGCATGCAAAATGGTGCATTGTGACATTGTGTGAGTGTAAAAAGTTTGATCCTGCATAGGTTTTTGCTTCTGAGTGTGTGCATGAGAGTGTGCATGTGTATGCACACATCTGAGTGTGTGTGTGTGTGTGTGTGTGTGTGTGTGTGCGTGCGTGTGTGTGTGTGTGTGTGTGTGTGTGTGTGTGTGTGTGTGTGTGTGTGTGTGTGTGTGTGTGTGTGTGTGTGTGTGTGTTAGTGGGTGTCCTAGCATGTGTGTGGGTGTGCGACTGTGCGTGTGTGTGTGTCCCTCTATTGTGTGTGTGTGTGCCGCTGTGTTTCTATTTGTGTCATTATGTTTGTTTTCTTAACACCTCATCAACACATACACACACACACACACACACACACACACACACACACACACACACACACACACACACACACACACACACACACACACACACACACACACACACACACACACCCAAGCACATGCACAAATTGCACACAACCACACACACACACACAAGCACGACTCCTCTCTCCTCGGAGCAGATGGGAGAACAGGAGAGACTGTTCCCACATCCACAGTCAGCCCGGTCCAACCTACCCAGACCCTGCCAGAACCACCTGGAACCAGCCAGGACACGCATGCACACACACACACACACGCACACACACATGCATGCATGAGCCCCCACACACATACACGACACACACACTCCATGAACATACACACACTCCATAAAGATACACATACTCCATGAACTTACATGCACACACAAACAAACAAGCAGACACACACACACACACACACACACACACACACACACACACACACACACACACACACACACACACACAAACTAAAGATACACACGCTCCATGAACAAACTAACACACACACACACTCACTCCCTGAGGAGACACAAACACACACCCGCACACACATAAACCCATTCATGTAAACACACTGATTAGCTGAATGAACGCCATGGCTGGTCCATCAATGATGAGGTCATCAAGCCTGGTCTCTGGCAGTGGAGGGATGGACGGCCATCTCGCCGCTCATGGGCCACCCACTCTCCTTAAATACAGCCCGTTGAGTCACAGGAGGGGGAGAGAGAGAGACGGTTAAAGAGACGATGAGAGAGAGACTGAAGCCCATTTCCAACTGGCCAAAAAAAAACTTGAACACCCGCTCACATCTGTCTTTCGTCTTTAGCGGGAAAAATGACCATCGCCATTCTCTCCCAGGACAAAGGACTGTGAAATAGTCACAGTTATTTATCGGCTCCAGCTTCAACATCACACCCGGGTGGACGAGCACGTTGTCACCCCTTTTACGGCGCGATGCTATGACGTGCGTGGAAGTTAGAGTGTGCAGATATAATACACCAGAATACACCAGCGTATTTTTTTTCCCTGGCCTTCATGCTGAGTTCGGTGGTTTGTTAACCCTGTTTTCCGGCGCACTCACGATGGCGCACTCACAGCAGCAGTATACAGAAAGTCATACTGGGAAAGGAGTTAAGCTCCCATCTTTTGCGGGATTTCCTGCCTTTTAGAGAAAATAGACATGCAATTTTTTTCTGGGAAAAGGGTAAGAGAGTACTATGACAGTAACATGTTCTCCTCTCTTCACAGTTTACACTGTGTGTGTGTGTGTGTGTGTGTGTGTGTGTGTGTGTGTGTGTGTGTGTGTGTGTGTGTGTGTGTGTGTGTGTGTGTGTGTGTGTGCGTGTGCATCTACTAAGTGTGTATAGATTAACCAATCAATGCCTGGTCTTAAATCCATGGCTCTTCCACCTGGCGTGTGGTGAATAAATCCCCTGCGTCTGGTTTAGCCAACAGCCATCTCATGTCGACAGGACACCTCGCAGTTTGGATAACCTTCTCCAGGTGAGATAACACCTGCCGCCAGCTCTCGGCCAATAGGAGACAGGTGACCTCGTGGTGTGAAAAGATAGTCTTTGGTAGTCTGGTCGATGGATCCTTCTGTGTGAAGTTATCCTTATGGATTTGTGGCTGTTGTTCTTCCCCCCCCCCCCCCCCCCCTTTTCCTTCAAGGTCTTAGGTGCAGATTCTCCCTGTTGCTGAGCAATTGACGGGGAGATGAGGGGAGGGGGAGAGAGAGAGAGAGAGAGAGAGAGAGAGAGAGAGAGAGAGAGAGAGAGAGAGAGAGAGAGAGAGAGAGAGAGAGAGAGAGAGAGAGAGAGAGAGAGAGAGAGAGAGAGAGAGAGAGAGAGAGAGAGAGAGAGAGAGAGAGAGAGAGAAAGACAGAGTGACTGACTGACTGACTGACTGACTGACTGACTCTCTCTCTCTCTCTCTCTCTGACTGACTGACTGACTGACTGACTGACTAGAGGGACAGGGAAATAAAGCAAGTCACAATTCTGACAGGGAGTGAAATAGTGGTTGTACGTCACAACGTCGCATCGCAATGTCCGCCTCCTTTCTGGAGCAAAAGAGCATTGGAATGTTATTTATATCATCTCATCTTCATCCGCTTATCCATGGTCGGGTCGCGGGGTGAGCAGCTCAAGCAGGGGGCCCCAGACTTCCCTTGTTATTTATGCGTAAATTGCATTGTTGTTTTGGGTCGTTGATTAGCTATTAATCCAGAAATAATTTGTCCTCATGGGAAGACATTGTTGTGAAACTGCTCTATCTTTTCTTGTGCAAGACATGGCAAGGAAAATTTTAATTTGCCGGTTGCAAATACTTACTTGGATTTTAGTTTTTAAAATGCTACAATCGCTCGAGTTCTCTCAATATGGCGGAGCATTGCAAGAATCACAGGATGCATTCTGATGTAGAGCCCTATAGGGAGAATATGAGAGTTTGAAAGAGGTAGAAAGAGATGGAAATAGATCAGGAGAATAAAAGAGAGTGAGAACAATAGAGAGAGGGAGAGGAAGGGGGAACTGGAATAAACGAGTGATAGAGAGAGGAAGAGCAACAGAGACAGAGATACAAAGTCAGTAAGACAGAGCGGGAAGTAGATAAGTAGAGAAAGAGGGAGAGTGAGAGAAATGAGAGCGATGGAGAGAGAGCGAGAGAGAGCAATAAAGAGAGAGCGAGAGAGAGAGAGGGAGGGTTAGAAAGAGAGGACCGGTGTATATCCTCACACAGGGAGCTAAAGCCGCTGTGATCGATAGAGACTCAGTGGAGGGGTTGAGGCTGCAGGATAAACACGGGAGAAGGCTTGATGTGTGATTACTGTACAAACCAGAGGTTTGCTCCGCCATGTGGAACTCTCCCAGTGAGCGCTCTGATGTCACCGTAATTGGCCGGGGGGGGAAATCAATAGGATTGGCCGCGTGGCCGCCCCTTCACAGCTGTCGCCGCCGCCGCCGCTGAAACAGCACAGGCTCCGGCTTGTGTCTGACGGCCCGACTTGACAGTTTAAGTTTGGACGGAAATCTGGCCCGACTGGGTTGGTTTGTTTTATCGAGTCACGACGTGGATGGAAAAACTTCTAATGTGAATGAATGGGTCAGTGAATCAATCGATCTGTCCCTAGACCCCCTAACACTTACACTAACCCTGTCCGTCTGTCTGTCTGTCTGTCTGTCTGTCTGTCTGTCTGTCTGTCTGTCTGTCTGTCTGTCTGTCTGTCTGTCTGTCTGTCCGCCTGTCTTGGTAATCTATTGGTCAAACTGTCTGTCTATTTGTCTATATTTCTTTGTCTCTATCTATCTATCAATATCTATCTAATTGTCTGTCTGTCTGTCTGTCTGTCTGTCTGTCTGTCTGTCTGTCTGTCTGTCTGTCTGTCTGTCTGTCTGTCTGTCTGTCTGTCTGTCTGTCTGTCTGTCTGTCTAGTGTCTATCTATCTATCTATCTATCTATCTATCTATCTATCTATCTATCTATCTATCTATCTATCTATCTATCTATCTATCTATCTATCTATCTATCTATCTATCTATCTATCTATCTATCTATCTATCTGTTTATCGGGCCTCTGTATCTCTGTCTCGCTGCCTGTCTGTCGCTCCGTCTGTCTGTCCAGGTTGAACACATTTGAACCATACAGTGTGACAGTGTACAACGGTCAGTTCAGGGCAGTCTGGACCTTAGCTGCAGAGTCGCGCGGTCAGCAGATTGACAGATCAATTTCACTGCAAACGTTACGTCAACACAAAGTGGTTGGATGGGCCAAAAACAAGGAGATAATGCAATTGGACAGGAGGAAGAACCACAACATGCAAATGAGATGTGGAAAAGAGAGGGTGGTTGGCACCCTGGCATCTACACCCCCCCCCCCCCCCCCATCCTGTGGGAGTTTGGGGTTTTCATCCAATCAGAACACTTCCCCACGGAGGGAAATAGCTAGGGATATCACAGTGTGACGTTTGAAGTGTGGTTGTGCGTGTGTGTTTGTGTGTGTGCGCTTATAAGTCTGTGCATGCTTTTAGGGTTTTTCTGTGTGTCTGTCTATGTATGTGTGCACAATTATGTTGTGTGTATCAGTACATGTTTATTCCTGTGTGTTTCTGTGTGTGTGTGTGTGTGTGTGTGTGTGTGTGTGTGTGTGTGTGTGTGTGTGTGTGTGTGTGTGTGTGTGTGTGTGTGTGTGTGTGTGTGTGTGTGTGTGTGTGTGTGCATTTGTGATAAGTGACACGTCATGTAGACGGTTCCTGTGTGTGTGTGTGTGTGTGAGTGTGTATGTTTGTTTGCTTTAATCTGTGTTTAAAGATACTTTGTTTTAAGTGAATATAATTATGTACAAAGCCTATAATGATAAACACACTTAACGTCTAATTCCTCTTATTACTTCACCTGCTCTGTTGTTTGATGAAGCAGAAAAAGGTATTATATGCGTGCCATATTCAAGACCAAACTAGTATGGGGAATGTATGTACCGTGAATCATTCTGTATAACACCTCCACACTGATTATAACGATTATGTATCCACTATTTTATCATCCAGCGATTTTATTCAAAGGTTTTCATTTTTTCAGAAGCATCATACGATACACCCTTTCCACAGAGTAATTATCGTAGGACAAACTAGTGTTATGAGCGGACGTTTGTTCTGTCCCTCATAACACTAATTACGGGTCTGCTCCATTTATGTACCGAGCCACGGTAGTACACTTATCTCCACGAGTTTAGTCTACCCATCCGTGCCATGGTACAGAAAAGGAGCACACCCATAATCAGCGGTATGAGACGGAGGTCAGAGCATCTTGCATGAAAAGGGCCTACAGGTAGGCCGTTGGGACTGGGGGGTTCGAACCCAGTGCCTTTTGGCTGGGTGTCCAACACCTTATCCACTACAAGGCCCATACCCTGATAAAGGCGATGTCATTGTTGTTGACTGTCATGCATACATGTGGTGCCATGTAGAAACCTACTTGTCTCAAAAAAAACAATAGAAAAAGTAAAATGATAATCAGGTTCTTTTTGAACATGGCAGTATGTCGGGTGCCCCGGTGGGAGCAGGCATCTGTGCCTGTCTGCTCCGGCGCCCCAACCTTCCCGTTTGCTTTTTGAAAGGGGTCCTTGAAGCTAGGTGGGGGTGTAGGTGTGTGGGTAGGGGTGGTGGTGGTGGGGTTCGCGCACGTACCCCACAAGGCAGCGTCGGCAGTGCCCGGGAGCCGTCCCCGGTGGAGCCCAGGCCAATTAGTATCACTCAGAAATCAAATAACATCCCATCAAAAGCGTGCGTCAGCCTTGGATTCCCCCGGGAAACCCGCCGCCGTGATCCTCAGGTCCCCCCCGCTCCACCTCTCCTAACCCGCGCCTCCGACACTATGGTCTGCAATTCCACTTTTGAGGACCGCAGCATTTTTACACAGCTCGAACACGCACGCACGCACGCACGCACGCACGCACGCACGCACGCACGCACGCACGCACGCACGCACGCACGCACGCACGCACGCACGCACACACACACACACACAGACACACAGACACACACACATATACACACCAGTTGCATGCACACGGTATATTTCTGCCACACACACGGACACACAATGTGGATGCATGCTCTCAGTTGTCAAGAACATGGTTGGAGGAACACGTACCAGCTTTATTCATGCCCTTCCTCACACTCACACGCACACACAAGCAAGCTCTCTCAAACGCACACACACAGACATGTGCACACACACACAAATACACACACTCAAAACTCCCCCCCACACACACATGCACGCACGTGTGCACACACACACATTAACACACACACAAAGAAACACATACACACACACACAAACACACACACTCTCAATACCCCCCCCCCCCCCCCACACACACATGCAGGCACGTGCACACACACACACATATTAACACATACACACATACACACACACACACCTACGCTCACACAGTGCCTGCGGTATTGCGGGGACGCTGCGGGTACCCAATCCAATTAACACCTTAACGTAGGGGTCCCCAGTTTGCGGTTGGCTCCCCACTCTGCTGCACGAGCGGGCGGGGCGGTGCGGGCTCGGGCTCCCCGCGGAGACGGAGACACGCGCCGAGGAGCGCTTTAGATCCTCTGATAGACGGCCAGCAGCGGCAGGCCTCCGCCGCTCAGCTCCTCAAACAGGGTTTATACACTCGAGTGGAGACCACATCCAGCCGCCCTGCCGGGTTAGCCGAGCGGTGGACTAGTGGGAGTGGGAGCGCTTGTGTTAGCGGTGGTAGTTGCAGTCGTGATGAATGATGATAATCACTTTTTTAAGTTATTCATAATGGGAATAACTTTTATCGCACCTTTCAAAGGCTTGTTAGAAAGGGTTTTTCAAGACAGTATAACACGACTCGAACAAAATAAATAATAAATGAGACTACATACCCTAAAAACATGTGAAATCCTAAAATAATGTGCAGTGAAAGACATTTTGTATTTGCAGTTGTGCTAGTAGTACTAGTACTAGTAGTAGTAGTAGTAGTAGTAGAAGTAGTGGTAATAGTGATAGCCCTAATATTAACAACCCCAAGCAGCGGTAGCCGTTGTAGCTCTGCGTTCTTAGCTAGCTCTTACTCTGACTACATAAGATAAAGTAGGGTTTAGTTATTATCTCCTCTCTGCTCAGAGAGCCAAGTCTGTTGGTGGGTATTAACGCTACTCTGATGAAGTTGTGCGTGCCACAGACAACATTAGCGCGGCCGTGTGTTGATTTATGATTCTGAGGAAGAAACCTCTTGTTTATGATCACGCAACATCTGGTGATGGGGAATCAGTCATTTTAATCAGCTCTACGCTGTTATCTGATAATTTTTTCCCTGCAACTTTGTAATATGTGGGTGTGGGTGTGCGTATGTGTGTGTTTGTGTGTGTAGATGACTGCATGTGTGTGTGTGTGTGTGTGTGTGAGTGTGAGGGGTGGATACTGTGTGTCTGTGTTTCTCTGGTTTGGGTTTTTCTCAGAAGATGACTAAACAAGAGAGAGGAATCCACGGGTTTGTACAGCTCCCATATAACTCTCTTTTAGATGTCTCCATCCTGCAGATATGCAGACGGGGTCACAGGGGATTTCTTACTCATAAGCTGGAGATATTTGATGGTACATTTAAAAAAGAAGATGTGAACGGCACCAGGCCCTTATTTACAGATTGCCTTGCAGATACATAGCCTCGAGCAAACAGCTACCAACTAACGGTTACCACAAGCCGATGTTTATAGGGTGGGAAACACCATGGTAAGTATATGCACATTTAGGGTTTGGATGCAGGAACCAACGATCCAATGAAGGACCCAGTGTTTGGGAACATGGGATGATCCACCAGTGAGCGTGTCGGGGGGGTGGCTCGGAGGTGTTGTTGTGGTGTTTGGTCTCATCAGAGTGGATGAATATCATTGAGTCGTTCAAACATCCCTCTCAGGACGTTGATTAGAAAACATTGGATCAGCGGGGCTCCGGCACTCCGGATTGGTTGATAAAACAAAAGGATGCACGAGCTTCAAACAAATAAAACCCCAGACGCATCGAAACGTCT